>NC_141023.1:52582500-52887500 GCF_052040795.2 Danio rerio
TTATGGCTGTTTGTAATATACAAACTATGCACTTATTTGATCACATGTAATGGTATTGTGATGTGCGTTTGTGCAATCTTTTAACTCTTAATGTAAGTCAAAGTGAAATAAAACTGAAATCTGAACGTTGAAGCTGACACAGCTAAAAACAAAGCTGACAACTTCTCTAACCTATGCTGAAATGACCCTTTGAACTTATCTATGAACTAATATGCCCTAAAACTGTCAAAATTTAGATTTGTCAAATACAACTGTAAGCTTTTGCTGTATTTGCCAATTTATTAAACCTATTGTGTAGCGTACAGGCTGTAGATAAAAATTACGTATTGATTTTTTAAAGGGGTCTGAGTCTCCTCTGCGTGAGTTTATGAATACTGGTGCCACGAAGTCTGTGTCTCTGGTGACACCTCACTTATGTAGAGGTAAGCCAGAGATGGGTTACTAGAACTTCAAAGACATTACTGTCTCCCTCCTTCCACACACACACACACCCACACATACACACACACCAGGCTCTCGACACTAAAAAGGAACTCAGAATTCTTGGATCAGCCCAAAAACAAATATTGTTTTTGTAAATTTTGCATTTCATCTCTGACTTGTCTTACATGTATAATCCATCATATAACCTGTCCGCCTTGTACCTTTAGGCTTTTTTAAAGCATCAATAATGTAAGGATGTGGGAATTATGTTGATGTACTTTTAAACCCCCCCACGCCCCCCCCCCCATGTTTTGTAACGATGGGTTTCTGCTGACATTTTTGGATAGCGCATCATGATAATGATAATTACTCATGATAATAAAAATTAATTTATTCAGAATTTTAATGATCAATAATAATTCATTATTGTTGATAATTAATATTCATAATCTTATAGTCCGCTCGGTCGAGCAGGCGGAATCATATATATTTACATATTTGTTTAACCAAATTGACAGAAGGTTAAGCCGGAATATTAATGATTAATAATAACCCATTATTATTGATTATTAATATTCATGAACTGAGTTAATTTTTCTACAATTGTAATATTCTAGTAAGTTTGACAGTTATTGCAATATAATGAACGGTACAAGAATGTAATAATACTACATACAAGTTGTTTTTTTAAACTTTCAATCATTATACTGAAACTCATACTCAGAATAATTATTAGCGCTCTGTAATTCTTCTGCACTCCAGGTCTTTTTGGGATGGTTGCACATATGATGTTCACCACAGCTTTCCAGCTGGCAGTCCAGCTTGGTCCAGAAGACTGGAGACCAAAGACATGGGACTACAGCTGGTCTTATCTGTGAGTATAACATACATTTATTAATAATAAAACAGTATAGGGCGAGGCAGTGGCGCAGCCTCACAGCAAGAAGGTCGCTGGTTCGAACCACGGCTCAGTTGGCGTTTCTGTGTAGAGTTTGCATGTTCTCCCTGCCTTTGCGTGGGTTTCCTCCAGGTGCTCCGGTTTCCCCCACAGTCCAAAGACATGCGGTACAGGTGAATTGGGTAGGCTAAATTGTCTGTAGTGTAGGAGTGTGTGAATGTGTTTCCCAGAGATGGGTTGTGGCTGGAAGGGCATCCGCTGCGTAAAAAACTTGCTGAATAAGTTCCGCTGTGGCGACCCCGAATTAATAAAGGGACTAAGCCGACAAGAAAATGAATGAATGAATGAAAACAGTATAACTGATTATAGACTTAAAAATGTCTTACTGGAAACTAACATGCCCTGTGGTGCGAGATAAAATGCGTTGCTTCTTAAGTCATATTTACTATTTAATTTTTGCATTTTTGTTAACAAAAAAACCTTAACAAGTAAACAAATCAAGCATTTTTTAAATAAAGGTTTTTATTACTAAGCGAAAACAAAATAAAAAGTCTGTGAAAAAGTGTTTGCTCCCTAAAATTAATAACTGGTTGGACCACCAAGCAATCAAACATATTTGTAACCTATTTCTGGGGAAGGTAGGACCCCAGTAGGGGTAGGCGGTATCGATAAACTGTTTGTAAATTTTCAATATAGGCAATTCATCAAAAGGATCAAATAGAAGTAGTGATCCTTTCTTTTCTTTTTTCTTAATGAATGGTCACAGATTTTTAATATATCTTAATAATTGTATTAATGAGAGTGCCACAAATTATATATAAATATTTATTTAAACAGGAACAGGAATGGGAATCTTAATATTATTTTGCTGTATCTCCGCTAATGGGTCAGTGTTTGCTCACAGCCTTACACTTTCAAAGCACAGTACACAGAACACTGTCATGTGAAGACACTGACAATGAAGTTGAGAATTCAAATGCAGGTTTATTATGAGAATGGCCAGGCAGGCAACGGTCAACAGGGTCAAACAGATACATATAGGTAATCTAGATTCATGGTCAAATAACAGGCAAATGGTTTGTACAGACAGTATGCAACATAATGAATAGAACAAAAGCGAGTCAAGGCAAAGGAAATGCATTATAATGTCACAAAAACAGTAAAGAAGACTGATGCGTATGTGTGTGTGCTGTAATCAATCCTTGACAAATCCTCTGGCTGTGTGTATGTAATTAATTGTTATCTGGAACATGCGAGGCGCATGACGGTTCGATAGTGTGTGTAGTTGTCTTGAGATCCGCAGTTGCTGGATTGCTGGTGCTTGTGACAGAGCGCCCCTCTAGGAGCGAAGGAGATTCTGGCAGCTCTGAGAGTGAAGGAGAATCTGGCAGAACTGGTGGTGGTGGTGGCAGCCCTAGCAATAAGAGCTCTGGTGGTTGTAGCAGCTTAAGCAACTCAGGTGGTAATTTGGTTCAACTTCATTTCTGTAGCACTATTACAATGTAGATTGTGTCAAAGCAGCTTCACATAGAAGATTGTAGTAAACTGAAATGTCAGTCCAAGCCAGTGGCGACAGCGGCGAGGAAAAAAAAAAACTTTACCAATTGGCGAAAATGAAGAATTAAAAAACTTAGAGAGAAACCAGGCTCAGCTGGGCATGACCATTTGTCCTATGGTTAAACGTCTTGTGCAGAGCTGCAGTTTAGGTGCCGGAGGCTGGACATCCTTCGTGGAGAAGCTGTATGTGGGAGAGGTCACCAGCTGGTGTATAGGCTGTCCTTTCAAGATCAATGCGAGAACTCGTCTGTCAATGGATCAGTCTCATGCTCTCCACTCCTCCTTGACCACCACAGCAACTGCTCAGGATACGGCCTAGTCCAGGATTATGTAAACCTCTGGAATAATAAAAAAAAAAAGCCCAACAATCTCTTTAATGGAGTGTTTCCAGCTCTGGTTGCCCTAAATCAGGGGTGGCCAATTCTGTTCCTGGAGATCTACCTTCCTGCAGATTTCAGTTGCAACCCTTATCAAACACACCTGTATGTAATTATCAAGTGGATTTCAAGTCCTATTTAATTGGTTCAGGTGGGTTTGATCAGGGTTGGAGCTAAACTGTACAGGAAGGTAGATCTCCAGGAACAGGATTAAGCACCCCTGATCTAAAGTGTCAAAATAATAACATTAAAACTCATAAATATAAAGAAATATGGAGGAAAAATAATTCTTCAATGAAACAGTATACTTGGGTAAAGGTGAATGATATATATATATATATATATATATATATATATATATATATATATATATATATATATATATATATATATATATATATATATATATATATATATGCTTGTGTGTAACTATATATATATATATATATATATATATATATATATATATATATATATATATATATAGAGAGAGAGAGAGAGAGAGAGAGAGAGAGAGAGAGAGAGTTTTAAAGTTTTAAACACAGCTATTGATCCACATTAAATAATTCTGTACTCAGTTTCTTCTATGAAAACATCCAATTGGAAATAGACATAGACTTTCGAGGAGCTGAAAAAATAAATCCTTGTTGTTGAAAAGAATATGATGGGCCTGCCAATTTACAAGACTAGACAGAAAGAAAGTTAGATCTAAGCTCAACTTTGAATAAAAAGGTAAAAGGGGCTCTTGTGAGAAGAATATTTGTCTCATTGAGAGATATGGATGGACCTACTTCCTTTTTTTCCAACCTGGATAATAAGAAAACAAAGAATAATCAAATGCTAGGTTTGAGAAACAATAATGGAGAATATACATCTGAGCCAGAAAAAATTAAATCATTAATTAAATCATTCAGACTATAGAGGTCTGAATGAGATCACTGTGAAGTACCGTTATCCACTACCTTTAGTTCCAGCAGGTTTAGAACAGTTACGGTCAGCACAATATTTCACCAAACTAGATCTACGCAATGCTTACAACCTCATTAGAAAAAGGGGCGGGGATGAGTGGAAAACGGTGTTCTCTAGAGCCAATGGGCACCATGAATATCTCGTCATGTCCTTCGGACTAGCAAACAGTCTTTCCGTGTTTCAAGCCTTTGTCAATGAGATATTCAGATATGTTAAACCGTTGGGTGATCATTTACATTGATGATATTCTAATCTATTCAAATTCGCTGGAGGAACACATCAAACATGTCAGAGCTGTCCTGGAAAGACTAATTAGAAACAAACTCTATGCCAAATTAGAGAAATGTGAGTTTCACAAAACATCTATTTCATTCCTTGGATATGTGGTTGGAAGAGAGGGCGTGGCTATGGATGAAACAAGGTGAATGCAGTACTCCATTGGCCGAAACCTAAGACTGTGAAAGAGTTACAGAGATTCCTGGGATTTGCTAATTTCTGTTGGCGCTTCATTAGAAACTTCAGTACTGTAGCGGCACCTCTTACCACCCTCGTCAAACGAGGCCACGTAAAACTTCAGTGGAATGATGCAGCAGATCACGCGTTCGCAGGCACATGCACACATAGGGCTCAACCTGTACAGTGCACATGCCCTTTTTAGTCTTGGATAGAAAGTGCCCTTCCAAAATGATCAAAAGTGCCCTCACGACGCAACACACCCTCGGTCCCGCCCTTCAGTAGGCGCGCATTAACACAGCTGATCAGAACGCGCGTAACAACACCGCTTTTTAGTATGTGCCCGACAACACCGCTGTTTAGTACGCGCGCGACAACACCCCCCCCCCCCCCCCTCTTTAAAACATTTATCCTGCACATGCCCTTTGGACGGTTTCTGCACGGGCCTGCGTGTTCGCCAGACTCAAGTTACGCTTTTCCACAGCACCCATTCTCTGTCATCCAAATCCTGACTCATCCTTCATTGTAGAAATCGACGCATCCAACACAGGCATTGGGGCAATACTTTCTCAAAGACAAGGAAATCCACCCAAACTTCACCCATTTGCGTTTTTTTTTTTTGCAAACTTAATTCGGTTGAACGCAATTACGATGTGGGGAATCGAGACTTACTGGCAATGAAAGCTGCGATGGAGGAGTGGACACACTGGCTGGAGTGAGCCAAACACAAATTCACCGTCATCACAGACCATAAAAATCTCGAATACATCCGTTCAGCTATAAGACTCAATCCCTGACAAGCTAGATGGGCATTATTTTTTACACGCTTTGACTTTTCCGTTTCATACATCCCAGGTTCCCGAAACATTAAAGCAGATGCATTATCACGTTTATGTGAGGACAGTCAGATAGAGGAAATGGATCAACCCACTCTTAAAGAATCACTCATCCTAGCTCCCATAACATGGGATGTAGAAACTGAAATCGCGCAGGCACTGAGAAATCAACAAATTCCTTTTGATTGCCCTGTAGGGATAACTTTTGTTCCTTCCACCATGAGAGAAAAGTTAATTTAACAGATACATTCTAACTCTAGTTACGGTCATCTAGGCATAATGGGCACCCTTGATCTCATCCAGAATCGCTATTGGTGGTCCACAATGCAAACTGATACCTCAAAATTCAATAATAATTGCACTCTCTGTAACAGCCAGCAGGATTATTAAAACCGCTACCCATTCCACATCGTCCTTGGTCGCACATCGCTATTGACTTCATCACAGATTTCCCTCCCTCTCAAGGTAAAACCACCATTCTGACTGTAATCGACTGATTTTCAAAGTCTTGCAAACTCATACCCATCGCCAAACTACCCACAGCACTGGAGACAGCGGAGTTACTATGCAACTACGTTTTTCGTTTCTACGGAATGCCAGAAGATATTGTTTCAGATCGGGGACCCCAGTTCACGTCCAGGGTATGGGCAGCATTTTTCAAGAGTCTGAATATTAATGTCAGTCTAACCTCCGGTTATCATCCACAGTCCAATGGCCAAACAGAACGTATGAATCAGGAAATAACCTGCTTTCTGCGCACATACTGTCATCAGAATCAGGAGGATTGGAGCAGATTTATTATGTGGGCAGAATACGCTCAAAATTCTTTAAGAAAAGCAGCCACTGTCCCACTTTCCAAGTCTCTCTGTTAAAACTGGCTGCTGGACCAGCGGAGGTGGAGAAGGAGTTGGCAGTTGGTGAACATGCCCAGGCACCCATCATCATTGACAGCGAGGAGGCGTATCAGGTTCACGACATATTGAGCTCTAGGCGCTATATATTCATATTTACAGGCGACATATTTATCTGCCAGCCCTGACCTATGCCTGTCTCTACGATCTACGAGTTTATGCCGCCTGCCTTTCGACTATATATACTGGATTTTTATGTGAGTGTTTACAAAACTCTTTGGCTTGTGTTTCTGACCCTGAATTCAATAAACATACAGCAAATGGATCCCTCCATGCCAGCCTCTTTGTTACACTGCGGAGGAAATAAACTTGAATACTAAAAATTAGTTTTTAAAAGATTTTCCGGTTTTAAACAAAGAAGAAATAAAAATTTTAGACTTTGAACTGACGTTTACCGAATACAGGACTTTCTACAGGACGCACTCCAGGGATAGATAGACGTCCAAATAAATTTTATAAACATTTTAGGACACATATTTATTTGAACTCATTTATTTGAAGTGTTGAAAGATTGTGTGCAGAAAGTTTTGTCTTTATTTGTATATATGCTCCAACTCTTCCAGTTAAAAGATTGGATTTTTTAGAAACTCTAACATTTTAGATAAATGTATTAGTAAGGAAAACTTGTTTCTAGGAGGGGATTTCAACTGTACAGAAAACCATATTGACAGAAATCATATAGAACCGCACATGCTTTCATGTAATAGATTAATTCAGATAACTAAATTAAATAATTTATGTGACATTTAAAGAAACTTAAATGAAAATGTAAAACAATATACAAAGGTACATTTCCATGATAACATGTTGTCACTAGCAAGATTAGACAGATTTTATTGTTTTTAAGCACCATTTTAGCATTTTTTAAAACTGCTTTATAACTCCGTTTATTTATAAAAAAAAAAAATTCTGATCATATTTTGGTCACATGTGTAGCAGTTTTAAATACTTTTAAACTGAAAGTTCATACTGGCATTTTAATATAAATTTATTAAGTGATGCACAGTTTAAAGACTTTAACTTATTTTGGGGAAATCTTTTAATTGAAAAAGAAAGTTTTCAGTTAGTACATACATGGTGGGAATTTGGCAAAGCCCAAATCAAGCAGTTATGTCAACAATACACTTTCAATGTAACAAAGAGATAATAAAAGCAATAAAAGTTTTAGAGATCGAATTTTAAAATTTCATCAGGTAGAAATCAATCACACATCGAAGACTTTTTTAAAAGAAATGTCTTTTATCAGACATACAAAGAGTAAAGAGGCGCAAGAGGCACTGATCCGATTACGGTTTAAAGGTAAAGATCAGATGGATGTGCCATCAAAATTCTTCTATAGTCTAGAGAAAAAGAATGGTCAGAAACATGTTATACAATCTTTGTTTTCTGAGACTGGTTCTCTTTTATCAGATCCTGGTGAAGTTCAAAAACGAGTCAGTGTTTTTTATTGAAAAACTTCATAGTTGTGAACACAAGGGCGATCAGGTTATAGAGAAATGTTTTATGAGGGACTGCCAAAAGTCTCTGAAGATTCAAATGCAGTGCTCAAGAGAGCTATAAATGCATGAAGCTCTCCAAAGTATGGAGATTGGCAAATCTCCTGGGATAAATGGAATACCAGAGGAGTTCTACAAATCTTTTTGGCCAGTTATAGGAAAGGACTTGTTGGAAGTTCTCAGTGACAATTTAGTCGAAAGACTTTGTAGAAGAGCGATCCTTACCCTTCTGTCAAAAAAGGCAATGCGAAAATATAAAAAAACTGGCGACCTGTATCCTTGTTGTGTTCTGATCATAAATTATTATCCAAAGTTTTAGCTATTAGGCTAGGAAGAGTTTTGAAGGAAATAATCCATCCCAGTCAGTCCTACTGTGTACCTGGTTGATCGATTTTTGACAACATCTATTTAATAAGAGATTTATTTTAATTTTCAAAAATATTGGGTGTAGATATGTGTTTGATTTCCTTAGATCAAGAAAAAGGATCGGATCGCGTTGAACATGACTACCTATGGAAAACTTTAGAGGCATTTGGTTTTAATTTAGATTTTATTAGATATCTTTAAGTTTTATACAAAGACATTGAGAGTGTAATAACAATTACCAGTGGCTTATGTGCTCCCTGTCTGAAATACTTTATACATTGGCTATTGAACCTCTTCTAAGTAAATTAAGAAGAGTTTTAAAAGGGTTGAGTTTACAAAGTTGTAAAAACTCGATGTGCTTATCAGCATATGCTGATGATATTGTTGTTGTGCTAAATAAGCAAAATGATGTGAACATGTTATTAAAAACATTGGCTCATTTTGAAACAATCTCCTCAGAAAAAAAAATCAATTGGGATAAGAGTTAAGCAGTGTTATTTGGAAAATGGGAAAAAGGGGACCAATACTCCCAATTTGGCTAAATTGGAAAAAAAGATGACTCATGGACCACGGTTGGACATTTTAAATAGATCTGGGAAAATGGCTAAAGCATTCATTAAGTCTAGGATTGTAACTGTTGAATGTTTAGTCAAAGTAGCTGGCTCTTGCTGACTTTGTAAAAGTCAGATTACTTCGAGTTGTCACTCAAGTACTACAAACGTTACAATCTGTCTTTACAGAAAAAAAAAAAAACATGATAAAAACATGATAAAAATTAACTGTAAAGGAAAATGTACACCTAATGAAAAAGACCCATTTCCAAATCTGCTTATTTCACCAGATTTAGGGGATTTTAAAGGCGTTTTTTGGAGTCTTGTATGTAATAGGGGAAAAAACTGTATAGAGCTTCTGTGAAATCTTTAAACAAAAGAGCATTAAAGAGTTACATGAAAGAGTTGATACACCATGGGGAAATTGTCTTTAAGATGAGTGACGATGTTGAGCCAGAATGGAGACCACTGTACAAGCCATCATTAAATTAAAAAGCTGGAGACTTACAATGATACATTTTACAAGCAATCATTGCTGTCAATGCTTTTATATCTGTTTTAAATCCTGGTGTTAACAGTGAATGTCCTTTTTTGTTTCAAGATGGAAATGGTTTTTCATACTTTTCTATATTGTCTAAGACTCAAAAGGATATTTTTTGGTTTGATAGATATTTTTATATTTTATTTTTATAATATTTTTTGTTTAGATTTTTTTTCTGTCTAAACTTTTATTTTGGGCTTTAAATAAGTCTAAAAATGAAAAGGTTATTATCAGTTGTTAAATGTTATATTGGGAAAAGCTCAAATGGCCATCTATATCAGCAGAAGAAAAAAAAATTGCAAAATGTTGAAAAGTTTATGCTGCTATGATTAAATCAAGATTTCTATTTGATTTTTGCTTTTACAGAACTATGAAGTCATTAAATATTTTTGAAGAAGTATGGTGTCATACAAAATTGTGCTCTTATTGAAAATAAACTGCGTTTTGCACTCTTGTAATGAAAAAAAAAATAGAAGTTTTATTTATTTTTTATTTTAACAAATATTTTTTGATAAATAAAGATGCGCTTGAAACTCTGTTACAGCTATTCTATCCAACAGCGTCCAGAGCTAGCGTGAAAAGCCCACGTGATCACAACACTACTTGGTTGCAAAGTCCATTTAAGATTTAACATGCTCTTCACACTAAGTTATAGTGCATTACGATAGAATTCTATTGTGATGGTAGCACACGCTGACGCTATCAACAACGGCACATTCCGAGCAGAAAGAACGGCGGATGACTCCAATAAGACCAGAGGCGGAGGATTATGCATTTTTATTAACAAAGCTTGGTGCACAAACGCCGCCCTCGATGGGAGACATTTCTCTGCTAACCTGGAATGTGTAATGTTTAAAAGTAAACCGTATTATCTTCCACGGCAGTTTACACCCACCATTGTGACTGCTGCTTATATTCCTTCAGATGCTGATACCAAGCTTGTCATAAACAAACTTCATGCAGCCATCAGCAAACAACAAACTGCTCACCCGGAGGCTGCTTTTATTTCTGCGGGGGTTTTTAACACTCAAACTTAAAGTGCTCCCCAAATTCTATCAAAACATTTTTTGCCACAAAAGGGAAAACTAAACCTTAGACCATGTTTACACAAACATGGCTGAAGCATACACTGTGACCCCCATCAGTCATCACCTTTCTTTGTTCCTTACCTCCAAGTACTCACCCCTCATTAACTGTGTGAAGCCATCAGCGAAGCCATCACACTCCAGGACAGGTTTTAACACACAAACTGAAGTATGTTTGGTTCCCAGGCCACACGTGGCTCTCACACAGACATTGACAGTTACACTTCCTCTGTACTTGAATATATCAACACCACCATAGACAGTGTTACAACCCAGAAACAGATCACTACATACCCGAATCAGAAGCCATGGATGAACAAGGAGGTGCGCTTCCTGCTGAAGGCACATAACACTGCCTTCAGATCAGGGCATGCACAGGCCTACAGCACTTCTAGGGCTAAACGGAAACGGGGCATCAAAAAGGCCAAGCACTGTTACAAGCACTTTTCCAACTCTGATCCTCGGCGCATGTGGCAGGGTATCTAGGCCATCACCAGCTACAAACCCAGTCAGTCCACACCCATAGCCACAGATGTCTCCTTCCTGAACGAGCTAAATGACTTCTATGCCTGCTTTGAAAGAGACAATAAAGAACCCTACACCAGGATCACTTCCTCAACCAACCACTCACCTATCAGACTCACCTCCTCAGAAGTCTACACCGCACTGAGTCAGATCAATGTGCGTAAGACTGCTGGACCTGACGGTATTCCTGGGCGCATCCTTAAAGCATGTGCAGAACAGCTCGCTGGGGTATTTACAGACATTTTCAACCTGTCACTAAACCTAGCAGCTGTGCCACCATGCTTTAAAACCAACTCTATTGTGCCAGTGCCCAAACACTCCAGCCCAACATGCCTGAATGACTACCACCCTGTAGCACTCATACCCATCATCATAAAGTGCTTCGAGTGGTTGGTCCTGGCACATCTAAAAGACTCTGCTATCCACACTGGACCCACATCAGTTTGCCTACCGTGGCAACAGGAGCACAGAAGATGCAGTCTCCATAGCACTGCGCTCTGTACTCACACACCTGGACAATAAAAACACTTATGCACAAATGCTGTTTGTTGACTTCAGCTCAGCATTCAACACTGTCAGACCCTCTAAGTTAATGATCAAACTTAGAGACCTGGATATCGACACATCACTCTGCAACTGGGTTACCGACTTTCTGACTTACAGACCTCAGAATGTTAGATCAGGACACATCTGCTCCACCACCGTCACACTCAACACTGGTGTACCACAGGGCTGTGTACTGAGCCCCTTTCTCTGCTCCCTTTTTACCATCGACTGTAGACCTGTGAACAGATCCAACACCATCATCAAATTTGCAAATGACACCACAGTGATTGGTCTATTCAGCAACAACGATGAGACTGTCTACAAGGAGGAGATACAGCGTCTGGCCACTTGGTGCACTGACAATAATCTGCTCCTTAACACCAACAAGACCAAGGAGCTCATTGTGGACTTCAGGAAGGGACGAACAGGCTCACATTATCCCATCCACAGTAATGGCATGGCCGTTGAGCCTGTCTCATTTTTCAAGATCCTGAGAACCCACATCTCAAAGGACCTTTCCTGAACCACCAACACCTCCAGCCTGGTCAAGAAGGCTCACCAATGCCTCTTCTTTTTAAGGCAACTTAAAAAGAACCAGCTTTCATCAGCCATTTTGGTGAACTTCTATCGCTGCATAATAGAAATCATCCTGACCAACTGCGTCACAGTCTGGAATGGAAGCTGCTCTGTTGCTGAGCATAAGGCACTGCAGCGGGTGGTAAAAACTGCCCAATGTATCACAGGGACCACACTTTCAGCCATTAAGGACATCCAGAGAAAACACTGACTGCGCCGAGCAGTCTGAAGGACACCTTTCATCCCCGCTCACAGACTGTTTTTACTCCCCCGGAACAAAAAACAGCAGACTGAGGAACAGCTTTTTCCCTAGAGCTGTCTCCCTCTTGAACTCTGCCTCTCACTGACTCTTTTGCCCCCATAATATATATATATATATATATATATATATATATATATATATATATATATATATATATATATATATATATATATATATAACCATACATACCAACCATATGTACAGCAAAATCAAATTGTTTCCACATAATCAATAAAAGGTTGCCACACCTTAAAAAATAAAAAATGTCTCCTCCGACCCTCTTAATGAAAACCTGATTTTTTTGTTAAATAAAGATATAGTTTCGCTAATCCACTGAGCATGAGTAAGAAGACGAGAATCTTTCCATTTTAGCAAAATAGCCCTAAGTGCCAATAAAGTAAAAAAAGCAATGATTTAACCCTTTGAAGAAGGCAACTGTATTTCTTATGAAGTAACCCCAAACAGTGCCACCTGTGGATCTGGATCTAGCTTGTGATGAAGAATCACAGATAACGTATCAAATATTAATCTACAGAAATCTTGGGATAGTTGGCATAAGTTGGGATAAGTCCAAAACATGTGAAATAAAGTGCCTTCAGCACAATTACATCTATTGCACAAAGAACTAGTACCACTAAATATTTAGGCTAATTTAGAAATATAATAATATAATTATATATATATATATATATATATATATATATATATATATATATATATATATATATATATATATATATATATATATATATATAAGCTTTGTGCACTACTTTAAATTGAATGAGGGAGTGCCGGGCACACATTAATGATGAGTGAATTTAAGAAACCACAGCCATATCACCCTGCAGCCCAAGAACGTTTACTCACTGAAGCTAAGCATGGCTGAGCCTGGTCAGTACCACTAGGGAACACTAGGTTGCTGTTTTAAGTGGTGTTAGTAAGGCCAGCAGGGGGAGCTCAACCTGTGGTCTGTATGAGTCCTAATGCCCCAGTAAAAGTGAAGGGGACACTACACTGTCAGTGGACACCGTCTTTCGGATAAGACATTAAACCGAGGTCCTGACTCTCTGTGGTCATTAAAAATCCCATGGTACTTCTCGTGAAAGAGCAGGGGTGTAACCCTGGTGTCCTGGCCAAAGTCCCTCTATCAGCCCTTTTGATCATGGCCTCCCAATCTTCCCTTCTACCGATTTGACTGTATCACTGTCACTCCACTCCACCAATAGCTAGTGTGTGGTAAGCGCACTGGCGCCGTTGTCCTGTGGCAGCTGTCGCATTATCCAAGTGGATGCTGCACACTGGTGGGGGTGTGGAGAGACCCCTCTCATGATTGTGAAGCGCTTTGGGTGTATGGCCATACACAATAAATGCACTATATTAATACACATTACATTACATTACAATTTTTTATATCGTCCCACAGATCATTTGATATCAAACCACAAAGATCCTCTTCCCAAGCACTCTTAATGTTATCTGTAAGGGAAAAGGATTGGTTCAGGTGGCGTCTGTTGTGGCGAAACTGTTGTCCTGCTTCATTGACAACATTGTATGACCTTGGCTTATTTCGTTTTGAAACAATGAGACCTGGCTGCCACCCTCTGTTTGTTTCAATGTGTACAGTATCTTAAGCATTCAAATCTGACAAGGATTTTGCACCTACGTTGTAGTGGCACGCTTGCTTCTTTTGCAGGGTTTGGAGTGCCTGGTGAACAACTTTGGGTGTAACTGGTCGCAGGACTTCAATAGACACTGGTAAGGTGCTCCTTAGGACTCTTCCCATCAGAACTTGAGCTGGTGAATAGGATGTGCCAGTGATAGGAGTATTTCTCAACAAGAGAAGAGCAAGTTGATGATCCTCTCTTGATTGTTCTGCTTTTTCAGGATGTGTTTGACAGTTTTGATTGTTCTTTCAACCCGTTGGATTGAGGATAGACTGGACTTGAGTGTGTCATCTTAATGCCCCACTCTGCAGCGAATTTCTTCATTTCATAGCTGGCGAAGGGTACGTGAACGCACACTTGCAGCTCTTTTGGAATGCCATGTCTTGCATACACTGTTTTCATTTTTTCAATAGACTCTATGCACAAACTCTGCTGACGTGTTTCCGGTAGAATATAAGCCAGTCTCTCAGCTTCCGCCTAACGTGTTCTACAGTAAAATCTTACAGCAGCGAAACCTAAACACGTTTGGAGCATGGCAAAGAAGGGAGATATACACTTAAATTGATGAGGATCCTGTGCCAGTGGATGCCCAACATCTGGAACATCTTTATTGTTCAGTTCCACAACCCACGGCAGATGATTAATGCACCGGATCAGGCTCAAAGTCTCCGTGAGGAGGTGGAGTGACTGAAAAGAGACTGCTTCGATGCTGCTTTTGATGTAATTCAGTTCTAAAGGTACAATTAAACATGATGTATCTGAATTTAACCCAGATGAAAGAAGTGACAAATTGTAATTGTATGTTATGTTAAATAATATTATGTTATTTTTTTAACTAAACTATAGTAAATTGTACTATACTGTATATATTGTAGTACTTAAAGGGACTTTGACTTTGATGTTGTAGTATTTACAACTTTCTGTTAATGAATGCAGCAACATACTCAGTATTAACCATCACTAACTTCAATAAATTGCAGTATAGTTAATATATATATATATATATATATATATATATATATATATATATATATATATATATATATATATATATATATATATACACGTGTCCAGAGTAAGAGCACCTGTAAGGGAGACACAGTCCATGCCATGGCTAAGGGTCCACACTGAGCATCTCATCCGCAGCATGAAGCAACACAAGATGGATAATCATCATCTTTTTCTATTACAGCGAGCACCAACCAGTTTTATACAATGGCTTGCCTGCTGTGCATTAGTAGAAGCTTGAGCTAAAGATTAAAGAATACACACACTGTACATAATTTATATGTTGTTGCCTGCACTGCAGGAATATAAAGTTGTCAATATAATAAACATTAATTTTCAACATAATCATTCAAACATATATTACATAACAATTTAAGTGAACAATTGCTCTGCACTAATGTAAATATAAATAAGAATTTTAAGATATAAATATATAAATTTAGAATATATAAATTTATATACTTGCACTGCAGGTGTAAATAAGCAGGGTATAATATGCATAGAGAAATATGCAATGCTCACCTCCATCAAATGTACCACCTCTGTCTTTTGACAAAAATCAGGCAGGCAACTACCGTCAGACCCCAAGTGATGCTCAAGCACTGGTTGTATTTAATTATATTTAATGCATAAAACACATAAAATGTATTTGTTTCAAGTCACAAAAATGTAATGAATGGGATGCTACCTCCAACTCATTTTGAACAAGGAAAACCTTGAAATATGTAAATATGAATAAGTAGACATTTGCACTGCAGCAATGTAAAAACATAACTTTAGACATTTGCACTGCAGTATAAATATAAATAGTTTGACACAATGTTAAACATTTCCCTTACAGGAATGTGAAAAAATACAACATTAAACAATTGTTAAATAAGAAGTTGTGAGTGTTTTGTTCAAATCTGTAATCATTTTGACAGGTAAAAGTAATCATCATTTCCTGAGAATAAATAGCCTCCCACTCAAACTATGCAGCTTCTCTGACTTCATCATCGACCTGAAACACGTCACACTGATCTCTCATGTCACTCCATCCTAACAGGAAACCTGGAAAGTAAAACGTAAAACGTTAGCTAATAACTCATACTAGTTCACACTTATGGATATTAAGCACAACATGTACATGTATGTAAATAGATAGATATACAGATAGATAGAAATGACACAGCTAATAAAAATATAACATACAAATCGATATAAACTGTGAAAAACACACACGGCTAGTGTTTAATTGCTATTCCTTTTTATAGCATGATAATACTCACCCTCAAAATGATGAATGTAACTCGAAATGTAGAATTTCTAACCTCTTCTCTTTTTTGCTGCTTGATGTGACAGCTCTCTGTCTCACGATTCGATTAAAGGGCACCTATGGTAAAAAATCTACTTTTTAAGCTATTTGGACAAACATGTGTATATATAGTGTATATACCATCATATTGGGGTGATATAAACATACCCAGTCCTTTTTTTTCAATTTAACAACATAAAATCAGTGGACCAATTAGAGCGGTTTTCAGACCGACTGCAACTTTACATAAGAGTGCGGTCCCCCTTCCCACTGAATTGATTGACAGCTGCACGTGTATATATGTCAGCAAGACCAGACATACGCAAAGCAACCGGGAATAAAAGGTCTGTTCTGTTTGCTAGGATCAGCAATCATCATCAAATGTGATTAAGAGTAAGTTTCACATGTTTAAAGTGTTTTAAAACAGTGGACATGTGTAATGAAGTACAGCGATTTACTTCAGCTTTACTTCATCAGCACAGCCGCGTGTCAGAACAATTATTGTATAAAAGAAGACACTTCAGTCCTGGTTTGTGGGCGTTAAATCAGGTTTATTTTGTACAATAACATAATAGATTTCCACACAGCAGTGGAGGTTAGCCTGTATCCTGTCACATTTGAGTGCAATAACAGTGCAAAGCTAAGCGCGCTCTGTCTGTCTGCCTGTCTGTGTGTGTGTGTGTGTGTGTCAGCTGCGGTGTGCGTGTGTATCTGTGTGTGTGTCAGCCGGGTGTGCGTGTGTATCTGTGTGTGTGTGTGTGTGTGTGCGCGTGAACTTTGTAACGATATTGCATGTGACTCATCAATGCAACTTCACAACAAATACTGATTAGTAAGGCTCTTACTGTAGTATTTCTCACAAACGCTACATGAGACCTACTTCCTTTAAGTCTGTCTGTTGTCTGACGCAGCCGAGGAAGGAGATTAAAGGACACGGGAAGGCACATAGAAACAGTAGGCGGCAAAAACTTGTCTTAAAGGCGCAGTACGACAAAACCACCCCCTGCGGTCTTGTCTTTGATGTTCATCACCTCAGGAAACTTTGACATGTAATCAACAATCAAAATAAATGACTGACTTCTGATTTCGAAGATGTTAGCAGTTACTTTTAACCAGGGAAGCTCTGGGATTTCATGAGAGATGAGTGGCTCTTTCTGGTTCCTGGGCTGGAACTGTTGGCACGTTGGACACATCTCAACCGTCTGCTTTTTGTGTTTAGTCATTCCAGGCCAATACAGACATTTTCTGGCATGTGCCTTTGTGCGCTGCATTCCTTGGTGTGAGATGTGTAGTTTCTCGGGAATCAGAATTCTACCATATACCAGTAATATGCCATCTTGCACGGCCACAGTGTGTCTGACAGGCCAAAACTGATGAATAGAGGGACCAAGTTAATTTCTGTGTGTCGGCCATCCTGTCCTTTGTGTTTTCACAAGCAACTGGAGTGTGCTGTCCTTTTTGCTTTTTGATTGAGAAGACGATCGCCAGCAGCTCCTTTTCAATCTTCTTTTCTCTATCTGTTAATGCCAGGGACGCATATGCTATTGGCTGCCCCTCCTGCAGCAGACATGCTCCTAAGCAATCTTTGGATGTGTCTGTCTATATGGTGAGTGCTGTGTTGGGGTCATAGCACTGGTGTGTTGGTTAGTGCTGTCTTGAGTGCAGACAGGGCCTCATGTTCCGGTTGCCACTAGAATGTAATGTCCTTTCTTAACAGCTGTCTAAGAGGGGCCATCAGTAATGCCTCACCTCTAATAAATGGTGCGAGATATTGTATCATGCCCAAAAGACGCTGCAGTGCTTGTCTGTCCTCGGGTGCTGGCATGCTTACTACTGCCTGTATCTTGTGGATTTATCATGTGGCCCATGAAATGTACATTATTCACCTTGAACTTGATCTTGTCGGGGTTAAATTTCACATTGTGTTTTTCTGCTCTCTGCATTATTTCAGCAACAATGACATCATGTTCTTGTTCTGTGGCAGCAGCAACAATCATATAATCCACTACAATGTGTACACCCTGTATGTTTCTATACACTTCATTGTTGTACTGCTGGAAAACTTTACTAGCAAACTTGACACTAAACGGCAGACATTTGAATCTATATCTACCCCATGGCGTATTATTGCATAGTAGAGAAGATTCTGTATCGAGTCTGACTTGCCAGTAGCCGTCCTTTTCATCAAAGATAGAGAAAATGTTCTTTCTTGAAAGCTTACACAGAACATCTTCAGTTATATAATAGAGAAATGAATAGAGAAATGTTGACGAAGGATAGCTTTATTAAGGTCACGAGTATCCAGGCATACTCGTAATGACCCATTCTTTTATTCAGTGATAACGAGGCTGTTGACCCAAGGAGTGGGCTGAGTGACTGGCGCTATAACATCTGCTTGCAACAGCTAATCTAGTGTATCCTTTAGTTTGCCCAGCAATGCCAAGATAATTTTTTTCCACAGCCATGTTTGACAGGGATTGCCTTCGGACCACCATAATTGTGGTGTTCACCCGTAAACTCACCGAGCCCTTCAAAGTAGAGCTGTACAATTCTGGAAAAAAATGAGAATCACGATTTTTTTTTTTTTTTTTTTTGCTTGAACAAAGATCACGGTTCTCTCACGATTCTGTGGAACTTTTTTATTTGAAATGTTTCCCCCTGAACATTATCAAACAGCTGTAAAATAGCAGTAAATAGGAAACAATACTCTTTAAATTAAAATAAATGTATTGAAAAATCATGAAATAATTTAAAGAAAAAGGCATAAAAAGCTATTATGTCATATTATGAGTAAATGATCTGATTTAAAGATGAAGTGATTTAAAGATTCTTAACTGGAAACACTAGCCTATCAACATTTTGTGGCTTCAGTGCAGAACGGCGACAAGAGACAATGTTGCCTCCTGTGCTGAAAACCCTTTCAGAAGGGGAACTGGTTGCAGGAATGCATCTTGGATACTGCTCCTTATGAGCCTTCCACCACACTAATGGATTGACTTCACTGTCAGCGTTGCTTAAGAACAGGTAAGACTGTAGCTCCATGCTGACAGATTGTTGTCGCTGTGAGGCTGGATCTGTTGGCCCTGTGTTTCTTTGTGCTGGTTTGAAGAAACTCCCTAAGGTCTTTCGAGTCTTAGTTTCAGGACTGCTACTGCTAGTTATAGTAGGCAGACTTTCCTGTGAAGGACAAATCATGTTGATTTAATAAGTTTATTCATGTTAAAAAATAATGTATTAACAATTTAAACAATTCTGTACATTGTAATACACCTTATATATATCTAGATTTACCTGAACTGTTGTTAGCTTTGACATCTCATCTTGTATTTTGTTTTGGACAGCAGTTTTGTTATCTTTATTGACATACGCCATCTTAAACCTGGGGTCGAGGGTTGTTTTTTGGTCTTGATATTTTTCCTCCAGATACCCCACAATCTTGGATTTTATTGTGCAAATAAGGTCAGAGTAATCTTCCTTAACAGCCAAAACAGAAGACTTGAAAAGGTGGAGAGCAGGTTTCACAGAAGAGACACTGACATACTGCTCTCCTGAAAGAGCATCTGTGAAGTCAGCTAGTGGGGTGAGAGTCTTGTCCACAGCCTCCAGGACCTCCAGGTTTTGCCATGTCAGAAAGAGGTGCATAGCCTTGCGGTCAGAGGACAGGACAGGTGATGGCAGCTTGCTGCTCAAGTACTCTCCTCACCATAGCCTGCCTAGATCCCCACCTTGTTGAACACTCCGTCTTGAGCTTGTGGTCTGGTAAACAGAGTTGTTTTTGTGCCTCAGAAAGATCCCTCTTCCTCTTTCAACTGTAGCTGAAACACCCGACAACCTTTTTGCACAAACCTATAGCACGTTCAATTTGTGGGTCCTTCATTGCATTCTCTAGAAGAAGAAAACAAAATCAGTTAACAAGTCTGAAGTCTTAAACACACATTTACAAATGGTATACATTTTGTGATGTAAATAAAGAATACAATAGTATTGGGGCTATTTGATAGATTAGATATTACATACAAAATTATAAATAGACTTTACTGCATAAACTTTTAAACTTAGTTAGCTTCTTAACTTTTAGAAATAGTATATATTGTAGCTTACTTTTATCAGTTTCACATTCAAGTATTTTGAATATACTCAGTAAATGTTCAATTTAATGATAGACTGCTATTAAAAAATGGCACTAGGTGGCATAACATTTTCATTTTATTAATTCTGTAGAGTCCAGACAGTTGGTCCAATGACGGTATCCACTGAAGGATGAAGGTTCACTGCATGTTTGGTCTTTCCAGTGCACAATGTTGATCTATATTAAACTTAACTCATATCTGACTCCAATTTTAGTATGAGGTGGTTTAGAATATTAATATATTTATCCTGGTTTTATCTGACTCCAATTATAAATCATTGAGAAGGTTATTTTGTTTCCGTTCACATTAGTTTAGATTATGATTGAATATTCTCTTCGGTTCATCATTTTATGTTATTCTCGTTCATTGGGATTCCTATAACATCCTGAATCTTGTACCGGCCGAGTATACAATTTCTTAAGCACAAGCATGTCAGTCTTGGTCATTTAACAGTGGCGATTGACCGCTATCCTAAAAAGGCAGAACCCTACTTACTCAGATTAGGATATTTTTTATGCGGTCCCCATAGATCTGCTACCTCCTAAATCAAACAGAGCTATTTAGTCATATAATGATCATTACTATAGAATTAAGCAGACCAGTCGTACTTAAACTATTAGTAACTTTGAATAATCACTACACTATCTAAATAGTATTATAAGTTTATCGGGTGAAGGACTATGCCCTTAGATAGCCTTTTACAGTCTAAGTATACATGAATTAATGCCAATGTGTTAGTCGGAGCTCTAGAGACATCGTATAGCATGCCGCAATGCTCCGTCTACCGTGTTCTAGTCCGCTACTAACCTGTACAGGGGCTTGTGGTGCTATGAAATTACCACAATCTACTAGAGATAATAACACGAACTCTGTTTGAATAATTCAAAACATAACAATTTATTGGTCAGGTAAATGTATTATGCCAATTCAATCAGTCAATTCATAAATAATCAATAACACATCAAATTATCAAAGACAAATCCAAGATGAAAAGATGCATACCTGACTTCAAATTATAGCTACACAACATGGAGCGTAAGCTCCATGTTATGGGCTGATCTGGTTAGGCAAAATCGCCCTGAGCCTTTCTCAAACCTTACCTTAAATAATCCAAGAATTCTCCCAAGGAAGGGGGTGTGTGCATAACAAAAGGCATTCACACTTTGTGCTGCCTGTGGAAAAGTCAACAGTATACCTCTTTGCCAACAGTATACCTCTTTCTGCTTATGCTGATGACATTAGCATATTTATCACAAATTAAAATAATGTACTTGAAACGGTTAAAGCTTTAAATGTGTATGAAAAGGCCTCTTCATCAAAGGTCAATTGGGATAAAAGTGAAGCTTTAATACAAGGTCACTGGAGAGAGGAAAACATTCCTAAGTTACCAAGTGGTTTGAAGTGGGGGAAAATAGAATAAGGTATAGCAGAAGATATCTGTGAATTTTGCTAAATGGAAATGATGGATCCCTCAGATGTCAAATCACAGACGGGTTTAAATAGCAAACAATTTAGTTGCTTCTGTGCTTTGGCATAAAGTTATGGTATTAAATCCACCTAAGTGTTTGATTGAAAAGATGCCGAAAGAAATTTAGATTTTTTTTTTGGTCTGGGTATCACTGAATTAAAGCTACTGTATTGTCAAGGTCTTGTTGACTTATCTTCTAGAACAGCAGCTTTTAGATTAAAATCTGCACAGAGATTTTTATAGGGAAATAGTTTGAGATAGCATGAAACCGCCAAATTGCTTTTACAAAAGTCAGGGAAGTTGGGGTATGACAAACATTTTATTTTTTATTTTTTTTGCTAAATATTTAGAAATATAATATTTTCAAGAAAAAACAAAAACATGTCTTGAGTGGCTAAACTTTCTATATGGATTTCAAGGAAAAACTAAAATCAGAAAAATGGATCAAAATATGTTTTTAATTTTTTTTTTTGGTTATGTTAGAAGCTCCACTAAAAATTGAGTTTGCATTTTACAAATTAACAAATAATCCTTTGTGGATAAATGGTCTGTTGAAAGTGTTCTGTGTATTGTTGATAGTGATGGAGAGTTGGTTTTTATCTTTCTAATGCTTTGAATAGGTGACGCAGTGGTGTTGTAGGTAGTGCTGTTGCCTCACAGCAGGAAGGTCGCTGGTTCGAGCCTCGGCTGGGTCAGTTGCCGTTTCTGTGTGGTGTTTGCACGTATCTCCGTGTTAGGGAAAATGGCGCAGCAAGCATGTCTCAACACCCTACCGAGTTGTTTCCTCAATCACCAAAGGGTTACCTAATACCCTTGAGGAAACCGGCTCCACTCACAGATTGTAAAACCTTGCAAATGTGTTGGGTGTCGCCCAGCCCGCAGCTGTACAGATGTCTGTTAGAGTGGCGCCGCGTGCACGCGCCCAAGAGGATTTAGCAGAACCTGTTCCTCGTCCTCCCTGACCTTGACCTTGGGGGAAACGCATACTTGCGCATGCCCCGAGGCCAGCTGTGGGCCAGTGCATCCGTGCCGAGAGAGCCTTCGGTCAGGAAAAAAAAACAACTGGCTATGAGCGTTCTCGGGGGAAGCAAACAGATCGATCTGGGCCTCCCCGAATCGCGCCCATATCAGCTGAACAGACTCGGGGTGGAGTCTCCATTCTCCAGGGCGTAACAGCTGTTGTGAGAGCGCATCGGCTGCACGATTGAGCGTGCCTGGAACGTGAATGGTGCACAGCGATCTCAGTGACTCCAGAGTAGCAGACGGCGGGCGAGCTGAGACATGCGGCGAGAGCGCATACCCCCCATGCGGTTGATATACGCCGCAGCCGCCGTACTGTCCGTCCTGACCAGCACGTGTTGCCGCTCCAGCACTGGTAAAAAGCGGTGGAGAGGGAGAAACACTGCCAACAGCTCTAGGCGATTGATATGCCAATGCAACTGGGCACCCTTCCACAGGCCCGCAGCCGCATGCCCGCGACACACGGCCCCCCAACACATGTTTAAAGCATCTGTTAAAACAACAACATGGCTGGACGCCTGTCCTAGAGGCACACCGGCCTGTAGGAACGAGGGGTCGTTTCAAGAGCTGAGGGCGCGGCGACACAGCGCAGTAACAGAGACCCGGTTTGTGCCCGCGTGCCATGCGCGTCTTGGGACCCAATCGTGAAGCCAGTGCTGAAGTGGTCTCATATCAGTGGGACCACTAGTTTGCTGTCGAGCTCCCTCAGACAGTTCAGCAAAAGGCGAGCGCGTTCCACGGAGAGGTGCGCTACCATGGTGATCGAGTCCAGCTCCATCCCGAGAAAAGAGATCCTCTGCACGGGGACGAGTTTGCTCTTTTCTCGGTTGACCTGAAACCCCAGTAGGCGGAGATGCCGAAGCACCTTGTCCCTGTGCACAATCAATTGCTCCCGCAAGTGGGCTAAAATCAGCCAGTCGTCGAGATAATTGAGTATGCGGATGCCCGCGAGCCGAAGGAGCGCTAAGGCACCCTCCACGAGTTTGTTGAAGACCCGCGGAGACAGAGAGAGCCCGAAGGGGAGGACCTTGTACTGCCACGCTCGACCCTTGAACGCAAACCGCAGAAATTGGCAGTGGCGTGGAAGAATGGAGACATGGAAATACGTGTCCTTCAGGTCTATGGCTGCAAACCAATCCCGAGGACGAACGCATTGGAGAATGCGCCTCTGCGTGAGCATTCTGAACAGCAGCTTGTGCAGACAGCGGTTCAAAACACGCAGATCTAGGATTGGTCGTGACCAGAGGTAATATGATTGTGCACCGCTGGCCACTAATCTGTAATCAGTAATAATCCAATCAGAATGATCCTAGCTTTATATAAATGGATCACTTTCTCCTCATTGCACTATCTTCGTTTTGGAAGAATCCCCCCTTCCACCCCATCTCCTCCTTTTTCTCCCCTTCTAAAGGGGGAGCGATCGAGACCTACCTGATCTCGGTTCTCCTGATATGCTTTTAGACCGGGTGGGAGCCCTGGGCTCAAATATCTCCGAGCTCAGGGTTCTCTCCCGGGACAGCATGCCAAAACTGCTATAAGTGCCAAGCATATCTAAGTGGGAACTCTTGAAACCACTGTTGACAAAGAGAGTAGGGGATTTGCAATGGAGAATTCTGCATGGTGGTTTGGCTGTTAATGCTTTTATTTCCATGTTAAATCCAAATGTGAGTGATCAATGTCCTTTCTGTCAGCAGAGAGAAACCATTTTTCATAGTTTTTCAGACTGTGGCAAATTGGCAATTGACAAACCGAAAATTTGTTTCGGTTGTTGCAAAAGATGTTTGTAATGTTTGGAGAAAAAATTTCAAAGCAAATGTTCATTTTTGGTTTTAAATATTGTCAGAAATTGTTAGTTGCTTAATTTTTTACTTGGTCAAGCAAAAATATCTACTTAAGTAGAAGAAACAAGATAGAAGGTTTTTTAGACAGTGATGCGAGTACAGTTTTTGTCAGATCAGTAAAAGCCAGATTGAAAATTGACTTTGACTATTTCAAATCTACCAATAATATAGAACAGTTTATAAACATTTGGTGCTTTAAAAATGTATTACAGATGTTACTACTTCAATGTGTTCCTTTTGCCGCCATTCATACCGCAGCGACAGCGGTAAGTGGTGCGCCAACAGCTATTGACCGCTGGGTGGCACTTTTAACACATATATTCAGCTTTGCCTTTTTACAATACTAAACAGACTGTAGGCGTAGTAGCTTACTGTATGTGATGTGTTTAATTAAAATGTAATTTTGATTTAGTTTTCTTAGTAATAAACATGCTCTTACACTATACCAAATGCTTTAGAAAAGATATATGGTGAGAAGTCATAGGCTTCAAAAAGCAAATATAAGTTCTTTAGCCTTTAGTGCCCTATTAAATTTTGTTTGGGTGAAAAAAATGTTTTGATTTCTTTGACCATAATGGCAATGTTATTACCTCAAATCCTAAACGTGCGCATATGAAAAATAGCAAAATAATATTAAGATTATCGTGCCGGTGGAGCACATCACCTGATTGTGAACTTGTGATCACCTGAACTTACTTTATCAGTAGGCTATTTATTATTTATTATTGACTATGTTACAAATATTTGGCCAACTGCCACTTTGTGTAAAACACTCTCATGTTTATATAAATTAATTAAATAAATGGGCATATCCGCACGCAAAGTGAGGCGCATATTATTTATCGTCTTTTTATTTTCTTATTTTCTCTGTTCATTTTCTCTTTCACACGCATGTAAGAAAAAAAATCTGCTTGCTTAAAAAAACATTACGTCCACTAATGCAGGCCTACAATAATAATAATAGCCTAATAATAATAACAATAATAATAATTAGCTAATAGTAATTATATCCATAATGCTGGGATGCGTGGTGCTTTGACTCGAAATCTATGTCATAAGCAAAATTGTAGAGTTCCACGGCATAGGCTATAGCTGTCACCGGCTCGGTCCCAGCTATTCCCTTCACTAACCAGCAGAGGTCATCATCAACGGACTATTGACATTACGTCATCCATCTACACTGATTTCAGACACACCTGACACACATCTTCAATCACATTCCACACACATATAAGCAGCACTCACACGCTGCTTCAGTGCGAAGTCTTGTTTTGCCCCGCAGACATTTCTGAGCGTTTTTCCCTGATTCTGATTTCTTCTTGTTGCCAACCCGGACTGTTTCTTGACCCTGTATTTATATTGCCGCCTGCCCTGAACTTTGCCTGCTTTTGGACTCTGAATCTCTGCTGCCAGCCCTGATCCCAGCCTGTTATCCGATGACGATTTCTAGCCACCTGTCTACTACACCGTACTCTTCTGCTGTACACTTGAGTATATACTTCTTCCTGTTTAATCTCATTTATACAATAAACGTACTGCACATGGATCCATCTTTGTCTGAGCTTTTGTTACAGAAGACTTCGCCAACATCGGATCCCGCAGCCATGCAAAAGTTTTCTACGGAACTTCAAGCTCAAGCCCAAACACTCTCGGTTCATCAACAACAACTCACTCACCTCACTCAGCTCACGGAGGAATTGGTGAAGGCATTACAAGGTCTGAACATCTCTGCACAGTCACCAATGGAGAGCTTTGCTTTCAACGCTCCTCCCGGCGAAAACCCCAGTGCTGCACAAAACCCACGATTGGCTCTTCCTGAGAAATATGGAGGTAATCCAGCTAAATGTAAAGGATTCCTACTGCAGTGTCAGCTATTTATCTCCCAGCAGCCATATATGTACACAACAGAGAAGAGCAAAATAGCGTTTGTCTGTTCGCTACTCACCGACAAAGCCCTGGAGTGGGCTACCGCCATCTGGCAACCAAGCACCCCTACGTTCGCCACTTTTGCAAGTTTTTTGCAAAAATTTCGCACTGTGTTCGAACATCCTGAGGGAGGTCGCAGCGCTGGTGAGGAGTTGTTAACTATTCAACAAGGCAACCAAACAGCCGCCGACTTCGCTCTTCACTTCCGCACACTGGCAGCCCAGACTGGATGGCTGGATGATACATTAAAGACACTATATCGTAAAGGTCTCAACCCAGAATTGCAAACTGAACTAGCTTGTCGTGATGAGGGAAAAACATTGGACCAATTCATTGAACTTTCTATACGCCTGGACCTCATACGAGCTCGTAAACCACTTCACTCTTTGTCACCCCTCAGCCTAAGACCCAGATTACCCTCAAGCAACACTCTGGAACCCATGCAAATTGGTCACACTCCACTAACCTCCGAAGAACTTGGTTAAAGAAACATAACCCTCTTATTTCCTGGCGGAAGGGTGAGATCATAAGTTGGGACAAGGAATGCCTTCAAGATTGCTTGCAAACTGTATCACCCTTACAAGTCAGCTCCATTACAACCACAGAGAAAATTGTTCCCCGTTCGGAAATTCCCGAAGAATATCACGACCTGACCGAAGCATTTAACGAGCAAAAGGCCACCGAGTTACCACCGCACCGTGAGTATGACTGTGCAATTGAGCTTTTGCCCGGAACGACACCCCCACGGGGAAGAATATTCCCTTTATCCCAAACTGAAACCGAAACCATGAACGCATACATTGAGGAGGAACTCAAGAAGGGATTTATACGTCATTCTACGTCACCTGCATCAGCCGGTTTCTTCTTCGTGGAGAAGAAGGATGGTGGATTACGCCCATGTATCGACTACCGGGGGCTCAATGCAATTACAGTCAAGTACAGGTACCCTTCGCCTCTAGTCCCGGCAGCTCTAGAATTATTACGCACTGCCAAATACTTTACTAAGCTCGATCTCCGTAGTGCTTACAATTTGATTAGAATAAAGAAGGACCATGAGTGGAAAACTGCGTTCTCTACTAGTAGCGGCCATTATGAATACTTGGTCATGCCCTTCGGACTAGCAAACAGTCCCTCTGTGTTCCAAGCATTTATTAATGACGTCTTCCGAGACATGCTTCATCGCTGGGTCATTGTCTATATCGATGACATCCTGATCTATTCTGAATCCCTAGAAGAACACATCAGTCACGTAAGGGCAGTGCTTCAACGACTAATCGAACACCGATTATATGCAAAACTACAGAAGTGCGAATTCCAATAAACATCCATCTCCTTCCTAGGATACATTATTGGCACTGAGGGCGTGGCCATGGATGAGCAGAAGGTGCAAGCAGTATTAAAATGGCCCAAGCCCAGAACCATTAAAGAGCTCCAAAGATTTCTTGGCTTCGCAAATTTTTATAGACGTTTCATTCGAAACTTCAGTTTGGTTGCTTCCCCACTCACAAGTTTGACCAGAGGGAAGGGATCACTTATCAAATGGAACGACACGGCTGAGAGGGCATTTGCCAAATTGAAACAGCGCTTCGCCACCGCTCCCATCCTTCATAATCCTAATCCTGAGTTACCCTTCATTGTGGAAATTGACGCATCCAACACGGGCATCGGCGCAATATTATCCCAGAAACAGGGTTCTCCATCCAAATCTCATCCATGTGCAATACACAACAACCCCAGCTCCGGGCACCCAGGTATAAGCGGAACAATGGAACTGGTACAGAAAAAATTTTGGTGGCCCAACATGCTGACGGACATCACAAGATTTCTCAACAATTGCCGTCTATGTAATATGCACAAGCACTCCCGAAAGCTACCGGCCGGATTATTACAACCCTTACCCACCCCCCGCAGACCATGGTCCCATATAGCTATCGATTTTATAACGGATCTCCCCACATCTCAAGGCAATACCACTATTCTAACCATAATTGATAGATTTTCCAAGGCGTGCAGACTCATTCCCATTCCCAAACTTCCCACCTCTCTAGAAACGGCTGAACTCCTATGTAATAATGTCTTTCGTTTTTATGGGTTACCGGAGGATATTGTGTCAGACAGAGAACCCCAGTTCACATCAAGAGTATGGATGGCTTTCTTTAAAAGTCTCAACATCAACATCAGTTTAACTTCAGGATACCACCCACAATCCAACGGACAAACCGAGAGGCTCAATCAGGAAATTACACGCTTTCTACGCACCTACTGCCACCAAAATCAAGCCGACTGGAGCAAGTATTTGATATGGGCTGAATACGCACAGAACTCGTTACGTAAGGCTGCTACGGGACTGACTCCTTTCCAGTGTGTACTCGGGTTCCAACCCCCACTATTCCCATGGTCTGGCGAACCCACCGAACTACCCGCTGTCAATGACTGGCTTCAGCGGAACGCCACTCACACACACTTATCACGAGCCATAAGGAGATTTAGAGAGCAGGCAGATCGCCGTCGACGCCCAGCCCCGACATATACACCAGGACAATGGGTATGGTTATCAACCCGGGACCTCCGCATGAAATTACCATGCAAGAAACTCAGCCCCAGGTACGTGGGTCCTTTCAAAATCAATAAACAGATTTCACCAGTATCTTTTCGCCTGGAATTGCCCAATAATTACCGTATTTCTCCCACATTTCATGTATCACTTCTCAAACCGGCTGCTGGTCCTGTGGAGGAGGAGAGGGAGTTGGCAGACGGTGCGCAGGGCTCCCCACCCATTGTCATCGACGGTGAGGAAACTTATCAGGTACACGACATCCTGAACTCCAGACGTCGGGGCGGGACACTACAATATCTGGTAGACTGGGAGGGGTACGGTCCGGAGGAAAGATCCTGGGTCAACAGAGCGGACATTCTGGACCCCAACCTTCTACAGAAATTTCATCAGGATCATCCGGAAATGCCGGCCCCTCGCCCCCGTGGAAGACCCCGACGTCGTTATCATCCTCACGTCAGGAGCCGTTCGCAGGAGGGGGGCTCTGTCACCGGCTCGGTCCCAGCTATTCCCTTCACTAACCAGCAGAGGTCATCATCACCGGACTATTGACATTACGTCATCCATCTACACTGATTTCAGACACACCTGACACATATCTCCAATCACATTCCACACACATATAAGCAGCACTCACACGCTGCTTCAGTGCGAAGTCTTGTTTTGCCCTGCAGACATTTCTGAGCGTTTTTCCCTGATTCTGATTTCTTCTTGTTGCCAACCCGGACTGTTTCTTGACCCTGTATTTATATTGCCGCCTGCCCTGAACTTTGCCTGCTTTTGGACTCTGAATCTCTGCTGCCAGCCCTGATCCCAGCCTGTTATCCGATGCCGATTTCTAGCCACCTGTCTACTACACCGTACTCTTCTGCTGTACACTTGAGTATATACTTCTTCCTGTTTAATCTCATTTATACAATAAACCTACTGCACATGTATCCATCTTTGTCTGAGCTTTCGTTACAATAGCCTATAGTGTGGAAAATAGGCTATATTTAGATGCGTTTCCCAAAACCATCATTAGCCAACTAAGGTCCCGTCATTACAAACATAGTTTGTTGATTTGCCGTTTCCCAAAATTTAGTTTATAATAGTTTAGTTTTTACATACAGTATTGCCTAGACTTTTTTATCGGACTAAAATTATCGCATGGATTCAGAGTTATTATTTAAAAGATAAAGCGTTTTAATGACGGATGTGGGTGTCACAAAATACTTTTTAAATTATTGTTTTCGTATTATTATTATTTAATGTGAACACTACTTAATATAAATTTTATTGTATTTATATTACCGCTTTTTGGAAAAACTATTACAGTGCTTCCCACACTTGCGGTGGTAGCCGGATTGAAGGACACCATACTCACATCACTTTAACTATATGCGATAAACAAAACATAATTCCATTTTAATGATAATAATTGTATTTATTATGACACTTTTCTTTTTAATAGGTTAAAGTAAAGACTGAAAAAAAAGAAATGCTATTCAGGAGTAATGTGCTCACTCTGACAGGGTAAATCAGATTCTTTCTCTCTTTCAAGTTCAAAGCAAATTTGAATGCAAAAGGATTTTAGATATGCATATACAAGCCTATGTAACATATTAACATCAACAAATAAATAAAATAAGTAGCAAATGAGAAAATAAATAACAGACAATTTGATAAAAACAGACATTATCTCTAAAAGTTATCATAATTGCAAGATTAAAACGTGCGCTGTCAGCTGAATACAGGCCTAAAATAAATCTATAAAGCAACCACTGCGTGCTGATATTTATTCTTTTTTCCGAATGACAAAAAATTTTAACCGCGGGGAGATTCCGACAGCTTGATTTGCAGCATTTTCACATGTTAGAAGCGGGCAGCGGACATCAGCTGGCCATAGAGACGGGCCGGCACAGAAAAGCATGGCTGCCGGTGGAGGACCGGCTGTGCCCACACTGCCCTCAGCAGCAGATTGAGATGTAGCTACTGCATATTTTTACGAGTGCACTAAATACTTCGAGATCCGGGAGAAATTCTACCTGATAATCCAACACATAAAAACAACTTTGAATCCCTGTCGAACAGAACTGCCCTACTGGGGGAGTGTGTGTGCTGCTGTGTGTTCAACCAAGACCCGCTCCACTGTCTCCAACACACAAATACTGGAACTCTTTATTTGTGGTGTTTGCCAAAACCCATTTCTCTGTCGCAGATCCATGATTTGAATCATGTTATCGTAAAACGTCCATAATGATAAAGCACATCGCATCATGAGGGCATTAAAATGAAGACCACCGAAACAAATTTATTTCTATTTAATCTGATTTTTTATATCTTTATTCTTTAAATAATTTCAATTTAACTTAGGCTATTCTATCGAGATATGACACTAAAAGGCCTTAATGCACTGATATAGTTAATAGGGATGCAATGAAAAGCTGATTTCACTACTAACCCTGTTTTTATTCATTAAATGCTTCCCAACGCCTCATTTTTGTTGCGCGAAAAAAAGCTGCCACAAATAAAAGAGTTATGCCATTACCATTTTAATAGTTTCAGCAATTCAAATATATCTCCTCTAAAATAGTAGGCCGCTTGCGTGGCATCTGTGTGTAGATTATTTTATTTTAAAATTACTATTATTATTCATGAATTCATTTTTCTTTTCGGCTTAGTCCCTTTTGTAATCTGGGGTTGCCATAGCACAATGAACCACCAACTCATCCAGCATATGTTTTACGCAGCGGATGCCCTTCCAGCTGCAACCCATCACTAGGAATTATTATTATTATTATTATTTTTGTTAGTATTATTCGGCTATTTTCTGCAGCAACCCTTGTAATCCAACTCAGTGTTTTCGGGTTGTTGTTTTTTCCCCAGTTAAAGCACAATGCAGTGTACCATTAACACAGGAGAGACCAGAGCACCCAGAGGAAACCCACGCGAATGCAAGGAGAACATTCATATTCCACACAGACCTTTTTGCTGTGAGGCGAAAGCACTACTGCGCCACTGCATCGCCGCCCTTCACCTGACAGTTATTTTCAAATATGCACAACGTGAGCCAAACAATAGACATGAAGGATCCTGTCATCCTTTCAGACAACTTCGCTTTAAACTGTATTAAGGCCCATTTACACCAATGATTGAAAATGATTGTAGGGGAAACAAATAGGCTAAGCGTAGATATTTCAAATCTGCATGTTTAAAAAAAGAGCATCAGTCCACGAATGGCTTATGCCTATAGACTTTTAATGTAGCTAAAATGGTTGTCACCATTTTAATAGTTTCATTATGGTGCAATGGTGGGCTTTATCTATGTGATTCTAAAGTGACATTCGATCTTCTTTACGCTAAACTCTGTCCTAAGTGTAAATGGGCTATAGTTCTCTCTGCAACTATCAGATTTGCGATGGGGGATGTGGGCAGATGCAATTCAAATGTACCATCTCTAAAAATAAAAAAGACCGCTTGTGCGGCATCTGTGTGTAAAGATTATTACCTTATTTTAATTTTATTATTATTAATAATTTATTCATTTATTCGGTCATTCATTTTCTTTTTGGCTTAGTCCCTTTATTAGTCTGTAACCGCCACAGTGGAATGAGCCGTCAACTTATCCAGCATATATTTTACACAGCGGATGCCTTTCCAACTGCAATCCACTATGAAATGTTATTATTATTTGTAGTAGTAGTATTGATGTTGTTAGGCTATTTTCTGTTGCAACCCTTGTAATCCATGCAGTGTTTTCGTTTTTTTTTTTTTTTCTGGTTAAAGGACAATATTAACACCTGACAGACAAGCTTTTGGTTATGAGTTGGGGGAAGGGGTCTCCACTCTCAAGTGTTTTTCACAAACATGAATACACAAAATCCAAAACTCCGACAGAGGACGGATGGCATAACTGAAGCAAACCCTATGCGTTTTAAAACGAAACCGCATGAAATATGGGGCTTTATGAAAATTTTTATATGCACAGCAACTTCTGGACTGAACTATTGAGTATTTAAAATATCTATATTACTCTCGTAGCATTCGCCAAAACTAATATATTTTTACGTAAAAAACACAGAACATAGCTGAATGGGTTGCCTGCTGAGCCAGAGCGACAGCAGCAGACCAATTCCGCACGACCAGAGCCTTCACCCGACAGTTATTTTCAAAATGCATAACATAAGCCAAAACAGTAGACATGCCATGCCCATCATCCTTTCAGACAACTTCGCTTTAAACTGTATTAAGGTCCTATTTACACTGCACGGTTTTATATAAAAAGTTAATGATACATATAATAGGCTACATTTTGATGGTGAAATAACCTTTAAACGATGGCTGTTATTTATTTCAGTATTCAAACATTAAATAAAGAATGTATCAAGTGAAATAAAATAAATATGAAACAACACGTGGATTTAAATATAAAGGACTATTATAATTAGCAAAATGCTGCTCTTTTTATCTTTGTATTCTTTAAATTTTGTTATTTTTTTTATATTTTAAATTAATTAAAGCTATAGACAAATACCGCTTGAAATTTTAGAAAATATTATGCGCAACCCAGTACATATCAAAGATCACCAAGAACAAACAAACAAAAGCACATTGCTTGTTAATCAATTTATTCAAGCTCTAGCCACAAATAAAATAATAGACTATTTTAATATTTTAATAATAACATATAATAATATATAAAAATATATAATCATTTAATAAATAAAATATGTTGGTAAGAATGTAGTGGGCCAGTGATTCCCTGACTGCCATCAGTGGATTAATGAGCTCAGGAGAATTCTGCTTTGCATTTTTCTATGCATTATTAACATCACTAAACCAGACATTTGTTTTATAAGTTAACCAAATATTCGCAGTGATTCAGCAGTTTTTTTCTGACACGTTTGCCAGTCCTGCCAGTCAGTGAAAAAAAGTAACTGTGGTCCTGTTCACGCAGGTATTGAGATTCTTTTTTATCAATCTGATGCAACTTTTATTATTTACAGGACATTAAAATGCAATTAAAAGTTTCAAAACAATTAAACTCAGTTTATCAAAAGACCAGCCTGTTTTATGCATTAAATAATGAAATATATAATTTCCTTTATTTCCGATTAGACCATACATTTTAGTCTGTTTTACAGTATTTACAGTGCTTTTTTTTTTTTAAAAAACATTCGTTTAACAAATATTTTAGCACATCGAAAGTGATTAAATTACCTGTTGTTTGATTAAAACCTTTATGCAAAAGGATCAGAAATTGATCGCGCACACGCAAGAAAAAAGACAATCTTGGGACACATGAAACAAGAAACATGCATTGCTCTCATGCCATGTTTTGAGGATAAATTCACATCTAAGTGCTGCTTTGAATAGAATAAAACTATTAAAAGCACATTAAAGAATTTACTAATAAAAAAAACACCAATTGACGGGCTCTGCTTTCAGTTTTAAAAGAATCAAGCAGCTGTAAAACAATATAATTTGCTAAAGAGGAATGACAGGGAAAAAAAAAGATTAAACATATCGGTACTGTTAAAAGAACATTCCACTTTAATATATTCTTTCGACTCTGATAGGCCTACATCAGCTAAGATTATAAATGACGGAGTCTCTCCTGCCTGCTTAGCAGCGCGTCTCGCTGGTTATGAACGAGAAGGTGAAGAGAATGCGCTGTTTAGTTTCGGCTCATTCATTCATTTTCTTGTTGGCTTAGTCCCTTTATTAATCCAGGGTTGCCACAGCGGAATGAACCGCCAACTTGTCCAGCAAGTTTTTACCCAGCAGATGCCCTTCCAGCCGCAACCCATCTCTGGGAATAGTTTCGGCTCGATATATTTAAATTAAAACTAACACCGAACTGCTCATAACGCTCGAAAAGTTTAATGCATAACTCTTGTTGGTTGTACCCGAGGGAGGCACAATAAATGCGCCATTCTTTTAATTCTATATTCGTGAAGAATGAGCCAACCGCAGATGCTTAGTTATGTTGATTGGACACTGTGCTTTATAACTTATTAGTTATATAACAATAATCACACTTAGCTTTGCCATCGTTCTTCACCACATGCATGCACTCTTTTGAGCACATCTTTCGGTCCATCTTTAAACAAATGTTTAGATTATTGAAGGTGCTCTCGGCGGAGTAGCGGAGTAGCGAGTGAAAAAATGTGCATGCAGAAATTGGCATCAAAATTTTAATTATATAACAAGCATCGCATTCTTTCTAATCCTCGCCCTGTTTTAATAAAAGTTGTGTTTTTTTATATTTGTGGCTGTGAAGTTTATTAAGAATATATATATATATTGAGATACTGAGCCATTACAAGTAAAAAAAAAAAACAACAACAAAAAAACAACAATTTTATTTCAAAGAAGAACATTGACGTTTTGAGGAAAAAAAGGGAACAGAACTGAAACTAAATTATTAAAAATAAACTTGCGGGACTTAATTTATGTCCTGCAGCAACATTATTTTTATTATACTTTAAGTGATCTGCTTGAGGTAGGTCACGTTTATCAATGGTAAGTTTTAGCCTAAATCTACATCAATAACATAATGTGCAGTCCTTTACCATACAAAAAAGAAAAGAAAAAAAAACATTATTATACACCATAGTAGCCTATAAAAAGGCCGCAAATCTGTTTTAAATGCATAAAAAGGCAAGCACATATCTAAGCCTTGAGTTTGTTCACACTCTGCCTGTAATAACATAAATGCTGTATTTTAATATATCTAATTTTGATGAATTAGCTCTAACTGACAGCTTTTTCTTCTTTTTCCGCGGTTATGCGCGCATTAGCCTATATATCACACGCATATGCAAGGTGACTGAAATTTAATATAAAAGACAAAACATACTGAGCCATTAAGTAAAAAAACAAACCAAAACAACAGTTATACTTTAAAGCAGAACATTGACATTTTGAAACAAAAAAACGGAACTGAAACTAAATTATTAAAAATAAACCTGCCAGACTTAATCTATGTCCTATTTTCATTATTCATTTATTTTCATTATTCGTTTATTATTATGTACAATAATTGAAACATATGAGATAGTAAAATATAACCAACAACGAAAATGTAACACTAAACACTGAACATCTCTCTATAGGCTAAAAGACTGCTTTATAGATATATTTATTGATTTATTTAGGCCTATTTATTTATTTATTTATTTATTTATTTAAGACTACTTATTTGTTCTGGATTTTTGTGCTTTCATTTTAGTTGTCTTTTATTTCTTCAATTCTATTTTCCAAAATGAATCCTCTTTGCACTTAAAAAGTTTACAATAAAGCGTGTTAACAAATTTTAAATGATTAATGAAGGAATTATAATGCTTTGACTTATTTTTAAATCTCATGTACAAGCACAGTAGCATATTTAAAGCTGCTGTATAGGGTGTTTCTGTCCGTTCACATACCGTCCCTTTGCGCCCCCTGACGGCTTATTCAAAAACTGCGGTCATACACTAAAAACAAAGCGGCAGTTATTTCAAACGGCGGCGGTATATGACTTTGAACTCTCACCTACTGTATGTATGGTTGAAGAAAATTTGTTGTTACTTAGTTTGGTGTTGATTTGAATTAGAGGTCTACTTTTCATAAGTTTGTACTTTGGAAATGTAAAAATCCTTCTGTATGATAATAATTTGAATGTTGTAAAGTAATAAAGAGGTTTTTGGACCCCCCCCCCCCCCCCCCTCTCTCTCTCTCTTTATCTTTCTCTCTCTATAACGGCTGAGATGACACACAATTGGAGGTTTGATCCAATATGCATGTTTATTTAGCGTCAAGTAAGCAATGGTCAAATCAGGTGTAAACAGATATATGTAGGCAAAACCAGAGTCGTAGTCGTATAACAGGCAATAGGTCAAAAGGCAGGCGGCTAAACAAGAGAACAGGGATAAACTAGGCTAGGGTCTAAAACACGGAGAAACAAGATAAGGAGAAACGCGTTGTAATGTCACTGAAAACGAACAAGACTCGGCAAACTGGAAGTGTTAATGAGTGGCTTATGAAGAGTGTCTAATCAGTCTCTGAAAGTCCTCAGGTGATGCAAGTGTAATCAGTCTAGATGAGTGTCTGGGAGAAGTGCATGTATGCATATGTAGTCCAGAGGAAGGCGGAAGTGTGGATCAGGTGGGAGGTGGAGCGAAGGCAGAACCAAGGGGAGGGATGGAGGGCCAGGACCATGCAGCATGGGGCGTACCTGGGGCGTGGAGCTGAGGTGGGCCTGGAGCGTGGAGCTGCGGAAGGCCTGGATAGTGGAGCTGTGGAGGGCCTGTAGAGTGGAGCTGCGGAAGACCAGGAGAGTGGAGCTGCAGTGGACCTGGATCATGAGACATTGGAGGACCTGGAGCGTGGAGCTACATTGGACCTGGTTCATGAGGCTGAAGAGGGCCTGGAGTACTGCGGGGAGCCGTCAGGGTTGGAGGCTTGTTGGGAGCCGGCAGGGCGACCCGTCTGGGTGGTGCCAGCAGGGCGAGGAGTCTGGATGGTGCTGGCCGGGCGAGCTGTCTGGGTGGCGCCGGAAGAGCGAGGAGCCGGGCTGGGACTGGCAGGGTGAGGAGCTGTGGGCGTTCGGAAAGCTCAGGCGGCGGCCACTCAGGAAACTCAGGCGGCGGCCACTCGGAAAGCTCAAGCAGTGGTGGCCACTCGGAAAGCTCAGGCAGTGGTGGCCACTCGGAAAGCTCAGGCAGTGGCGGCCATTCGTGCAGCGGCATCGACTCAGGCTGCGGCGCTGGCTGCGGCGTCAACTCTGGCTGCGGCGTTGACTCTGGCTGCGGCGCTGGCATCGACTCTGGTTGCGACGTCGACTCTGGCTGCAGCGCTGGCAGCTCTGGCAGTGGCAGCTCTGGAGGGTCTGGCAGTTCTGGAGGATCTGGCAGCACTGGAGGGTCTGGCAGCTCTGGAGGATCTGGCAGCACTGGAGGGACTGGCAGCTCTGGAGATGGCCTTTTAGCAACAGGAACAGACTTGGGACTGGGAGCCATCTTGTGAGCTGACAACCCGTTGCCAGCGGGTCTTGCTCCTCAGTGCCCCCCCAAAAACACATTTAGGATTTTCCTCAACTTCTCCTACGGTGAAGGAGGATCCACACAGTTGAAGTGCCAGATTAATGTACGCCATGATGGTGCAGTGGGGATCATTCAATGGCATAGTAGAATATAAAGGCTCGCTAAGTTCTCCATAAAAAAAAATATCATGAGGCATACCTCACTCATCGAAGTTAAATGTGCCAGGTTAACGAAATCCTCCACATATACTTCGATTGACCTCGCTCCCTGACAAAGGCGCATGATTTGAATTCCCACTGGATCCATCTTTGGCCGAGTCTTCTGTAACTGCTGGGATGACACACACAACTGGAGGAAAGATCCAATATGCAGGTTTATTCAGCATCAAGTAAGCAATGGTCAAATCAGGTGTAAACAGATATAAGTAGGCAAAACTCTGGTCTAAGACTCTGATCTTATCTTAGAGTCGTGTAAGGTCCAGCCAGTTGGTCCAATGACGGTATCCACTGGTGGATGAAGGTTCACTGCATGTTCGGTCTTTCCAGTGCACAATGTTGATTTATATTAAACTTAACTCATATCTGACTCCAATTTTAGTATGAGGTGGTTTAGAATATTAATATATTTATCCTCGTTTTATCTGATTCCAATTATAAAACATTGAGAAGGTTATTTTGTTTCCGTTCACATTAATTTAGATTATGATTGAATATTCTCTTCGGTTCATCATTTTATGTTATTCTCGTTGATTGGGATTCCTATAACATCCTGAATCTTGTACCGGCCGAGTATACAATTTCTTAAGCACAAGCATGTCAGTCTTGGTCACTAAACAGTGGCGATTGATCGCTATCCTAAAAAGGCAGAACCCTACTTACTCAGATTAGGATATTTTTTATGCGGTCCCCATAGGTCTGCTACCTCCTAAATCAGACAGAGCTATTTAGTCATATAACGATCATTACTATAGAATTAAGCAGACCAGTCGTACTTAAACTAGTAGTAACTTTGAATAATCACTATACTATCTAAATAGTATTATAAGTTTATCGGGTGAAGGACTATCCCCTTAGATATCCTTTTACAGCCTAAGTATACATGAAAAAGTGCCAATTTGTTAGTCGGAGCTCTAGAGACATCGTATAGCGTGCCGCAATGCTCCGTCTACCGTGTCCTAGTCCGCTACTAACCTGAACAGGGGCTTGTGGTGCTATGAAATAACCACAATCTACTAAAGATAATAACACGAACTCTGTTTGAATCATTCAAAACATAACAATTTATTAGTCAGGTAAATTTATTATGCCAATTCAATCAGTCAATTCATAAACGATCAATACAAAACATCAAATTATCAAAGATAAATCCAAGATGAAAAAGATGCATTCCTGACTTTGAAATATACATAACATGGAACAAGCCATGTTATGGGCTGATCTGGTTAGGCAGAATCGCCCTGAATCTTTCGCGGACCTTACCTTAAATAATCCAAGAATTCCCTCAAGGAAGGGGGTGTGAATAACAAAAGGCATTCACACTTAGGGAAAAGTCACACCCTTCACAGTGGTTCAAAAGATGCCTGAAGTTATATATTTATTGTTTTGATTATGTCTATTTCTGAGAGAATGAGACCATTGTACCAATCGCACTGAGACATTTCAAATGATATCAAACATGATAGTTAAAGTCAGTTTGGGTAATCTAGAACATTCAAACATTGAAATGACCATATGCGTGAGTTGGGGGATGAAGCTGAGTTTCAGCATACTCAGATGCAAATGCAGCAGGAACTGGTTTTTCCCGCATTCCCCCCTGGTGGGTTGTGGAGTCCATTGGCCCTGTTTTCAGCTCATGTTTTGAATTGTCAAAGACATCAAAAATATTTGTAATATTTCAATTCGTGTTCAGCAGGTAGCTAAATAGGTCCAGGCTCGTTTTCACCTCTCTTGATGAGCCGAATGCACAGTTCATTCAGTCCATACGCCTGTGGACACATAGCTTCCACTGTGTCCTTCCCCTGGCAAAAGTGTCCACGTCGTGTGGGCTTCTCATAGTCTGCTTCTTCTGATGAATCTGGTCACCTCCAGACATGCAGACATCGGCATGTGGGGGTCTACAGTGTGTATACACTGCCCTCTTTCCGGACACCTAAACAGCAACTTGATGGCTCAGCGATTGAACAATTATGAACTTGTGTCATTCTGCATTGGAGAAAGTCATGAGGTTAAGCATAAAGTATATGATCAAAACATAAAAGTCAGCAAGTGCGAGTTGTACAACTGGTCTCAGGTCTCTTTCAATCTGTTTAAAAGGTCCAATCCAAAACAGATGAATTCTTTGTCACCACTGAGATGGGGTATAATGATAGGGAGAATATTAAATATTCTTGGTTTGAATTACTCAAGGTAAAGCTATCAAAAGGTCAGTGCAACTTATTAAAACAGTATAACAGGCAGTATGCATCATAAAACATATCATCATGACAATACGTTCAAATAAATGACATTCATTTTCAAAATGAAAAAAAATGAAGATATTTGTCATACATGATAGTAATCACATTATTTAACCATAATTATGAAGGTATATCTATAATAATGTGTGTGTTTGTGTGTGTATGTCGTGTGGTGTGTGTGTGTGTGTGTGTGTGTGTGTGTGTGTGTGTGTGTGTGTTTGTGTGTGTGTGTGTGTGTGTGTGTGTGTGTGTGTGTGTGTGTGTGTGTGTGTGTGTGTGTGTGTATAGGCTTGAACACAATTGATGGTATTTGTCACATTTAAGATTTCCTAGTTAATTATTAGAAGTGTCCTCACTTCAGGTTTAATTTTAATCACTTTAGCACTTATACCTGTTATTGGTGATAGATTGGAAAACCAGGGGCCCTCTGGTTTGTCAACCATCCCCATAACAGTCAGTGTATCTATTCTTGAATTTATTGGCAAGTTCGCCTCTATTGAAATTTTATACCATCAATTTGTTGTCAAAGCCATGCAAATGTGTAATTTCTTTTCAGCTGACAGAGGATGTCAGAGGGTGTTTGTTGTCTCGTCTGTCATCAGATTAATTATTCTGTTCTATGTGTGTGAGGCTAATGTGTTTTGTTTGTATAAACATGGACAAAAGATCTTAATTAAGGAGATTTGACTCCTGGGTCTTTGAAGACTAAGGTGTTATCTATGTGCCTGGGTTTACCTGTGGCTATGTGTCAGTGTAATGCTCCGAACAATGGTAATCAATTTTTATAATTGTGTTGTAAAATTTTTAGTCCTGTTTTAACAGGGAGCCAGCATAAGAATGTGAACATGAGGTGTGTTCCGGCTTAAATTGATTCCATATAATATCTTTTACGGAGCATGATAAGGTGCAATGTTCAAAGCTGGATCCTGTAAGAATGCATTTTCATGGTTAGTTTAATTATCACACTCTATACTCCTGTTTGTAGTTCAAACTGCAGCTATACAGGGGATAGCAGAGTTTTCTACTTTTGGAGATCAAAGAAACAAGTATCTTGCAGGAACAATGCAGTAAAGTTCATTATTGCCTCTAGGTAACCAGGGTTTTAGTCCCATTGCTATTAAGCAATTTTGGGAAGATTTTAACTATGAGATCTTTTTGTGTCTCTGTTTAATTTAACATGTAATAATTTACATCTTAGTTGAAGAAAGATGTTTTGTGAAATCACAAAGCCTCCTACAATGCTGAATCCATTGATAAGATCAGCTGTGGATAATTTTTATTCTGATGACTAATCAAAGGCTTTTTCAGAAGACTCACTGCAGGTGAGGTGTTAACGCCACAGGGGTTCTTGCTTTGAGATGCAAGATGGAAGACTTTTGGCCTCTCAGGTTATGGCCTAACTTTTTGTTGCCCTCATTCGTCCACGTTTGAAGTGGACTGGATCTGGAGCATTCTTTGTTACTGGTCCGCCTAAGATGAGAACAAAAGCAGAGAGAACCATAGTTAATTTTAGAATTTTTATCAGTTTCAAATTCAATCATGTGGAATTAATGTTCTGGAAGCCACATGATGTTGTTGGTCAGATCTGAATTGCTGTTGTTGATTTCAGCATATTGTGAGTGTGTAACACCTGAAACTGCTCTCGCTGTGGAGTTTACACAGTCTGCTGTATTCTGAGCATTACCTCCCAGTTCCGCTGGGGACATTTTTTCTGAATCAATTAATGATTTTTCACTAATTTCAGTTCACAATCTAATGGGCCGATACCCATAGTTCATTTTTTGCTCTCATTAACAGTCAGATCTGTTGGCAGAAATCATTTCACCCTTTTGGTGTTCTCTGCTTAACAGTTTTCATTTTATGGTGTGGCTCACAGGTTAGATCTTTTGACCCATAAAAACTTTGGTAACTCTGAATGTTATCATATCCATCCCCCTTTCATTATTTTTCTGGTGAGTTAAACTCTCTGATCAAATTTTAATTGTAGGTGGTGTTTTTCAGCGAGGATTTTATTGGTTTACAATCAGTTATGCTATAGTAGTTCTGTCAGTGTTTTCCTTAAGCATAAAGAAAGCAAACCTCCTCAAGATGAATGTTTCATCTTTAGTCTTCAGTGCCATGAATTGGCGATTATAATATAATGTACATTATTGTTTATTCCTAATGTAATTATATTATATTAAAAATAGTAAGGATTATAATTTAATTATATCTGGTCTCTGGGGAGTGTTTTAGAACAACAGTGCATTTTAGCTTAATGCTTTTATCTTGTGATCAGGGCTGTGTTTGCCTGTAGGTTGCATGGAGAACAAAAGGGTCAGCAAAGGCTTGTGGCCAAATGGAAGAATGTAATTGTTTTATGCAAATACAGCAAACACATTCTCAGTATCTTATTCTCACTGAGGTGAAATTTCTTTGCTCTCTGTCAGGCCATTTGAATATGAAAAGGTTTGAGCAGTCAGGAGGTCTAAGGGCTGATTTAAAGCTAAAATCTTATAATTTAATTTCTATCTTTTATATTTAGTCTGTTTCGAGATAAAATTAAAGTATAGTGGATATTTTAGTTGATCAGCATCATATTTGAATTTATCACCATTAAATTTAAATGACAAATTTCTGATTGGTAAAGTTTTCATTAGAGCCTATTTGTCTTTTTTGCAATCAAATCATTCTGTTCTGCACACCTTTATTTTTCACATGCAAATGCCTTAGAACAGACTGTTGTTATTAATCCCATTTAAAAGTTTACAATTGTTTTTAAATCTTTAACCATTTTTTCCTTTTTTCCATTTTTCTCTTTTTTATAAAACTGTAGATTAAAAACAATGGATAGTTTTTGATATAAACTTTAAGGATCTAATTTATGACTCTCCACTGAGTCCCAGAATATAATTTGGATGATGTTATTCCAATTTTAAGCTTCAACTCTTGCTGTCTAGCAGACAAAGAGATATTTCAGAGCAAGGGATGGCGTTTATCTATACTGATGCAATCATGTCCCTGATAATCAAAGTGGTTTTGTCTAATTCTCAACCCCACCGGATAACGCATTCCGGTCTAACATTTTTGAGCATTTCCGACTCATTCTATCAATGTGTTTATATAGGGTGCGTCTCGCTTTCCCTCAACATTTCTAATAGGCAAAGAAGAATTGACTTACCACAGCAGCTGAAGATAGAATAGAAGATCCAAACCTCTTGCTTGATATAAATCCATTTTGTGCTGGAAAGACGTAACTCGCCTGAGTTGGCAGATCACGTCGGGGTCACCATTTTGTAAGGTCCAGCCAGTTGGTCCAATGACGGTATCCACTGGTGGATGAAGGTTCACTGCATGTTCGGTCTTTCCAGTGCACAATGTTGATTTATATTAAACTTAACTCATATCTGACTCCAATTTTAGTATGAGGTGGTTTAGAATATTGATATATTTATCCTCGTTTTATCTGACTCCAATTATAAAACATTGAGAAGGTTATTTTGTTTCCGTTCACATTAATTTAGATTATGATTGAATATTCTCTTCGGTTCATCATTGTATGTTATTCTCGTTCATTGGGATTCCTATAACATCCTGAATCTTGTACCGGCCGAGTATACCATTTCTTAAGCACAAGCATGTCAGTCTTGGTCACTAAACAGTGGCGATTGACCGCTATCCTAAAAAGGCAGAACCCTACTTACTCAGATTAGGATATTTTTTATGCAGTCCCCATAGGTCTGCTACCTCCTAAATCAGACAGAGCTATTTAGTCATATAACGATCATTACTATAGAATTAAGCAGACCAGTCGTACTTAAACTAGTAGTAACTTTGAATAATCACTATACTATCTAAATAGTATTATAAGTTTATCTGGTGAAGGACTATCCCCTTAGATATCCTTTTACAGCCTAAGTATACATGAATAAATGCCAATTTGTTAGTCGGAGCTCTAGAGACATCGTATAGCGTGCCGCAATGCTCCGTCTACCGTGTCCTAGTCCGCTACTAACCTGAACAGGGGCTTGTGGTGCTATGAAATTACCACAATCTACTAAAGATAATAACACGAACTCTGTTTGAATCATTCAAAACATAACAATTTATTAGTCAGGTAAATGAATTATGCCAATTCAATTAGTCAATTCATAAACGATCAATACAAAACATCAAATTATCAAAGATAAATCCAAGATGAAAAAGATGCATTCCTGACTTTGAAATATACATAACATGGAACAAGCCATGTTATGGGCTGAGCTGGTTAGGCAGAATCGCCCTGAATCTTTCGCGGACCTTACCTTAAATAATCCAAGAATTCCCTCAAGGAAGGGGGTGTGAATAACAAAAGGCATTCACACTTAGGGAAAAGTCACACCCTTCACAGTGGTTCAAAAGATGCCTGAAGTTATATATTTATTGTTTTGATTATGTCTATTTCTGAGAGAATGAGACCATTGTACCAATCGCACTGAGACATTTCAAATGATATCAAACATGATAGTTAAAGTCAGTTTGGTTAATCAAGAACATTCAAACATTGAAATTACCATATGCGTGAGTTGGGGGATGAAGCTGAGTTTCAGCATACTCAGATGCAAATGCAGCAGGAACTGGTTTTTCCCGCATTCCCCCCTGGTGGGTTGTGGAGTCCATTGGCCCTGTTTTCAGCTCATGTTTTGAATTGTCAAAGACATCAAAAATATTTGTAATATTTCAATTCTTACAGTCGTATAACAGACAACAGGTCAAAAGGCAGGTGGCTAAACAGGAGAACAGGGATAAACTAGGCTAGGGTCTAAAACACGGAGAAACAAGACAAGGAGAAATGCGTTGTAATGTCACTGAAAGCGAACAAGACTCGGCAAACTGGATGAGTGAAGGACAGGCTTATGAAGGGTGTCTAATCAGTCTCTGAAAGTCCTCAGTTGATGCGAGTGTAATCAGTCTAGATGAGTGAGCAGGCATGAGTGTCTGGGAGAAGTGTATGTAGTGCAGAGGAAGGCGGACCTGTAGTCCATGGTTATAGTGGCTCCGGAGGGCGATCGCTGGTTAGAGTAACACTCGCTCTCTCTCTCTCTCTCTCTCTCTCTATCTTTCTCTCTCTCTGTGTGTGTGTGTGTGTGTACATGACATCCAGCAAACCTCTAGTCTTAAAATAGCTGTGCTCACAAACTGATGAATAACATTGAGGTAGTGAGGTTAATAGAATAATTAATGAATTATTTAAGCGTTGACTGAACATTATTAACTGTAACTGTGTCATGGTATTATCTACTGTTTTAATTCACTGACCCTGACAGTGAGATTAATCTTGGATTATGTTGCAACATGAGGTTAATTTGACTTCACCTATAATAATAAGAATGTTTGACAGAACGAGCCTCATCAATGCTTTAAAAAGATCTGCCATATTAAAGACAGAGAAACTGAGAATCAGTTAAATCATTTTAACAATGTATGCCTTGCTTCTTAAAGCCTAAATTCAATAAATCTTTACATATACAGAGTTACTGTATTCAGGGTTTTAAAATCAAAACCACATCACCATCATAATCAGAAATTAATGTCACACACAACATCAGTGAATAAAACTGTTATTTTTCTTTTACCTTGCCATAACAATTACACCTATCAAAGCTACCAAGTAAAGCAAACCCTGTCTTCCACAATAGTGACTTTGCATCATTGACTTTGCATCAGTAAATGTCAAATGTGAAAATGTACAAAAGTGACTTTTTTAGATTTTTGACAGAAAAATAATGTCAAACTCTATAGTCAGTCACTGTTATGATTTTCTCTTCAGCGATTCTGCTTGTTAGCATCAGGTTCTGTTCAACCAACATTTAATAATCTCATTCAATTTACCACGGCTGCAGTGTTATTTTTAATATCACACAGTGTTAATTTATCACTGAGTGTTTTGCTGTTTAGGCTTTGACTAGCATTTTTATAAGGACAAAAAAATTATAAAAATCTTGGATGGACTGAGATAAATTTTTGGCTTTAAAAATTCTTAAAAAATCTTTAAAAATTGCTTAATCGTGCTTCTCTTTTTTTCTCTCTCAGTCTGGCGTGGTGTTCGTTCGGCACCTGTATGAGCTCTGCGGTCACAGCTCTAAACCATTACACCAAAACCATCATTGAGTTCAAGTTCAGGCGGAGGACCATTGAGAAGAAACTGCGCATCAAGCAGAGGATTCTGGAGCTTGACCTGCCAGAAGACTTATGGTACATAACATTATTACAAGACCAAGCAGACCAACACACTACTCTGTATGTAAATGGCCCTGGATCATCCTGCATCAACCCCAGTATACTGGACAACTGGGACAGAGAATACTGCTAAAAATCCACTGATCCACTTCTGCACATGATTTTGTGCTGAAAATTTTATTTTATTGGGCTATATTCAAGAGAGCAATATATTGACTAAGTTCTGCTTTTGTTCTAATACGATTAATTTATTAATTTAATTGAGGTTTAAAAATAATTATAAGTTAAAGGAAGAGTTCATTCAAAACTAAAAATTCTTTCTTCATCTACTATTGCTTAACTTCTCACAAACCTTTTGTTCTGATGAACAAAAAAGATGTGTAAACCTGTAACCATTGACTTACATAGTATTTGTTTTATAGTCAATGGTTAAAAGTTTGTAACATTTTTCAAAATATCTTCTTTTGTGTTAATAAAATAAGTTATATGTTATTTTGTGTTCACTCATAAAGGTTTGGAACCACATTGATAAATGATGTGTAAATTTGTATTTTTGGTCAAATGTCACATTGCATTTTTTCTCAATTGCCAATAAATAAAAATAAATAAATAAATAAATAAATACATACATACATGCATACATACATACATACATACATACATACATACATACATACATACATACATACATACATACATAAATAAATTGAAATAAGTTCTCAGTTGCCTGCCCTTATTTAGCGAACTGCGCAGTCTGTTGGCAATACCCTAAACCATTTCACATGGTAAAGCGCAATAGGTGAGAAATGATGTCAGGGTTGTATACGGCACACAAGAGGCTTCTTCAATTTAATTAAATTCATTTAGCACTTTTACAATGTAGATTGTGTCAAAGCAGTTTCAAATAGAAGTTCTAGTAAATTGCAATTGAAAATGGTTGGGGCGTATTGTTTCACTTAACTCACAAATCGATACGATTCACGATTTAGTCAATATGTTTTTTTTATTATATTTTTTAAACAATATTAGTTAAAACAAATTTAAGGTAAAAAAAAAATATATATATATATATATATATATATATATATATATATATATATATATATATATATATATATATATATATATATATATATATATATATTGTCCCTAACTGCTGCACTTATTTATTTTTTCTTTTTTTTGCAAAATAATATATTTTCTGCCATAAATAAACTGCTATTTTAAAAACAAATTTCAAAGTAAAAAAAAAAAAAAATAGTGGAAATAATAAAAATAATAATAATAATAATACAAACTAAAGAAAACTCATTAATATAAACAGACTAAACTGTGACTGCTGGGATTTTACATTTTGAAAAAGACATATATAAAGCATATCTAAAAATATATATTAAGCATATTTAGGTTTACTGCACATGTACAGTGTTCCCTGCTGGAAAAAAAAAGAATAATAAAAAAACTCTTTCACTGGGGACTGAGGTGGCTGGTGTAGAGAGTTAAGTCTTTTCTAAACAGTGTGTACACAGGTGGTCAAAAGACCCTCTGCTCCCCTGGCATAAAAAAAAAACTGATTATAAAATTTAGAATTATATAGTAAGATAGAGACAGGAGTTGAACATGACTGCGTTGGTCTATAATTAATATTTCTAGTATAATTAATCAGTAATAGTATCAGTATGGTAGACTTAAGAAGATAATTTATTTATTCTTTTTTTTTTTCGGGGTAGTCCCTTTATTAATCTGGGGTCGCCACAGTGGAATGAATCGCCAACTTATCAAGCGAATGGCCTTACAGCTGCAACTCATTACTGGGATTCATATACACTCATTTTACACACATACACTAGACAGAAACAATAGTTGGATTTGAGCTCTGGAGGTGTATTCGTGCTTCTCACGCTGTCATATGAGTTTTGCAGGCCAAAATCACAAAGTGATAAAAACTTACTAAACCAATGAAACTCATCATGCTTTTTGTTTTAAACAACAATTGCATGCATTTTAAGCATGTTATAACAATTGTCAAGAGAACAGAAAGCTATTTTAAGGAAGACAGAAACAATGGTTGGATTTGAGCTCTGGAGCTGTATTTGTGCTTCTCACAATGTAATATGAGCTTTGCAGACCAAACTTACAAAGTGATAAAAGCTGAATAAACCAATGAAACTCATCATGCATTTTGATTTAAACAACAATTGCCTGCATTTTAAGCATGTTGCAACAATTTTTAAGTGAACAGAAAGTTATTTTGAGGAACAGAAAACAATGGTTGGATTTGAGCTTTAGAGCTGTATTTGTGCGGTCACTGGGCTTGCAGTGGTACATAATTGTAAGGTGTACGTCTCCCGTAGGAGCAGTCACTGCGCTTGCAGTGGTGCATGATTGTAAGGTGTACGTCTCCCGTAGGAGCTGTCACTGCGCTTGCAGTGGTGCATAATTGTAAGGTGTACGTCTTCCGTAGGAAGGGTCACTGCGCTTGCAGTGGTGCGTAATTGTTAGGTGTATGTCTCCCGTAGGAGCGGTCACTGCGCTTGCAGTGGTGCATGATTGTAAGGTGAACGTCTCCCGTAGGAGCTGTCACTGCACTTGCAGTGGTGCATAATTTTAAGGTGTATGTCTCCCATAGGAGCAGTCACTGCGCTTGCAGTGGTGCATAATTGTAAGGTGTACGTCTCACGTAGGAGCTGTCACTGCGCTTGCAGTGGTGCAAAATTTTAATGTGTACGTCTCCCGTAGGAGCGGTCACTGCACTAGCAGTGGTGCATAAAAAGTGTGTGTCTACTGTATGAGTGGTCACTGCTCTTGAAATAATGCGTGATAGTGAGGTGTACGTCTCCCGTAGGAGCAGCCACTGCATTAGCGGTGGTGCATAATAATAATGTGTGCGTCTCCTGTATGAATGTTCGTTGCGCTTGCAGCGGTCTGTAATAAAGTGTGCATCTCCCTAGGGACGGTCGTTGCACTAGCTGTGATGCTTAATATTAATAATAAGGTGTGCGTAATAAGTTGTGCGACTCCAGTTGGAGCGACGCTGTACGAGTTTTGTCGAGATAGTATGCGAAGGGTGTTTGAAGAAGGTGCCTTGTGAACTGTCAAAGACGCATGTGTTGTGACATGTGGTGTAATGGGCTCTAGTGGGTGTCGAATTTATCTTAGAGGGGTTTTTTGATGAGGGTTTGTTAGGCTCTTCTGATATGAGAGTGGTCAGATTGAATGTAGCACTTAAAGGCCTGAGAGGACCAACGTCCGAGTGTTTGGATCTGCTGCTCTGATAGACCATTTTGTGCTGCGGTGGTAGCTGCGCCTATACTGAAAGAATGGCTGGAGAAGTTGTCGGCTGGGAAGCGGGACTTAATAAGGACGCATTTAAGATGCTTTTGAAACCAAAAACGAGTAACTGGGCGATTGCTATCGTCTGTGAATAGAGGTTCTGCTAAGGAAGAGGCTTGTGATTTCCGGATTTGTGAAAATGCTAGCAGTGTTTGATATAGACAATTAGGTGATTATAGGCTGAAAATGTAGATGTAATGGCCTTTTTAGCTTGATCGGTTTTGCTTTTTTTTAATGAAAAAGGAAATGGTTTCGTTGTGTAATGTTACTAAATCGGATACGGTGGGATGAATGTTTGGGTTGAACCCAGAGTTCACCTTAAAAATCCAAAGAACGCTAAAATAAACATAGCATCGAGTGTATGTGCTGTGTGGATTGATTCGTATCTTAGAGTCTAGGATCCTAGAGTATCGTAAGAGTGGATATGCATTTAGTGAGTGTTTTCAGCATTATGGGCTGTCGTGTGTCTTGACGTGTGGGGTGGGTTCTTTGTATGCCTTTCAATAAAAGAGCAGTTTGAGAATTAGCTAAGTGAGGTGCAGGGGAACCGTAAATTAGTTTGTGGAAAAATTGAATTCCACTCAAATAGCCTTTGATGGAATTGATCTGGAGTTTTTTTTTAAATGGTCAGGTAGGTTATGCAAGATAAGATGGTGAGTAGGGAAAAATCAGGAAACAGTATGTTATAACATGCATGGAATGTTTTAAAACTTTTCCATGCTGTTAAATATGACTGCAGGGTTCTAGGCGCCACCGCCTGAAGGATATATTCTAGGGAGGCTTTAAGCAGGTTTTTTAAAGGATGATCAATGGGAATATCAACTCTGAATAAGGAGGGACTTGGACTGGAAACGTATCCGCCTCTGGTGCCAAATGTCTAAATTTCTGGAAAGCAAAACGAGAGAGAAAATCAGCAATTTGATTTTTGGATCCAGGAATATGCTTTGCAGTTAAAATAAATTGGTCACATGCTGATATCCAAGTGAGGTTTCTAAGTAGGGGAATTAATGCTATAGAATTTGAATGGCCTTTATTTATACAGTGAACAGTTGCTTCATTGTCACAGTGAATTATAATACTGGAAGAGGACCATTCTTTCCCCCATAGGGATGCAGCGACGACTAGTGGATAGAGTTCAAATAGCGCTGATAATTTAAGTGATTGCAGCAGGTCTAACAGCTGGGGCGGCCAGGTGGACGCGAACCAGCCCCCTTGGTAATAACCTCCGAATCCGATTGACGGGGCAGCATAGGTAAATAATTTGATGTCTGCTGGGGAGGATATTAGGTCGCTGTAAAAGAAGTAGAGACCGTTCCATTGTTTGAGGAATAATTTCCATAAACGGAGTTCATTTAGGCTACTTTCATCGATGGATATTTGATCCTCTAGACTGTGAGCTGAAGACGCGAGAACTGGGGTGAGAAATGAATGATCGGCCTTGGGGAATTATGCGCATTGCGAAATTCAAGTGACTGAAAATTGATAATAGCTCGCGCTTAGAACAGGTGGAGCTGTCTAAAAGGAAGGAACCTACCAGGATCGTTCGATCGATTTTCTCTTTTGGTAGGGATGCTTGGAATTTGTTGGAGTCTAATGCCCAAGAATTCGATGTAAGTGCTTGGACCGGCGTTTTTTTCTTCTGCTATGGGAATCCTGAGTTCGGTGAAAACCTTTTGAACTGTCAAGAGGTGCGCGGCTGGGATAGCGTCGGGTGGTGAGATGATTAGAAAATCGTCTAATAGATGGATTAAGTGCGGGATCTCGTAGTTATTGGAAAGGATTCAGCATATTGCTTTCGACAGCGTGTCTAAAATTTTGGGCTACTTCTGCAACCAAAGGTTAGGCGGACAGAAAAATAATTATTATTTTGCCAGAGAATGCCGAAAAGGTGCCAGAAATCAGGATGGATGGGCATGACTTTAAAGGCGGATGTTATGTCGACTTTTGCCATCCAAGCGCCGTGACCCGCTATTTTGATTAGTGAAGTAGCTTGGTCGATGTCATGATAATTCATAGAGATCTCATCGGGAGGGATGAGACTGTTGATACTAGGAAACGGAGTGTTATGTAGGGAGGAAAGGTCGATTATTAGGCGTTTTTTATCTGATAATTTCCTAGTGGCTACCCCGATAGGACTGATGCGGTAAACACTAAACGGAGATGCGGAGAAAAGTTCAATCATGAAATTTTCGTCTACTTCTTTTTTAATTAAAAGATCGACGATGTCGGGTTTGGCGAGAGCGGACTGAAGATTTAAACAAATAAGACTATAGGCTGTTGAACTCAGTGCAGGGGCTGGCAAAAGCTGTGACAGAAGGGCGGTGACCAGAAAGGAGGGATGGGATATTTGGGTTTGAAGGTGGATCTGGTCTTGGCTGGTTCGGGGAGGGGAGAAGGGATGGGATTTATGAATAGGCAGGATTCAGTGGGGTGGGTGGTGGATCGGCAGACTGCGCAAGATATATTGCAGCAACCTAAAAATACTTTATTATGAAGTTCTGTGTCTAAAGCTCCCCAGAATGGGGACTGGTTCCATTGGGAGATGCGAATGGCGCATTTTGCGGAAAAAAGGCGGTGGTAAGGTGGTAAATAAAAATGGGAGCCTCCATATGAAAGCGTGAGCTCAGCGACTATCGCGAGATAGTCATTGAGTTTGCGCCTCCTGTGGGGATAAACATCCGTGTAGCGTGAGAAAGCTACAGTGAATTCTGGGAATTTAAGGATACGGGACTGAATGTTATTTGTGTTTTTAAGGGTTACTGAGAATTGGCCACAATTTATCTGGCGGTCTGCGGATGTAGGTGGAATGGGTGAGAGGAGGGAAAAAAGATAGACATCCAAACCTGACAGGATTTGGTTCCAGATGGTGTTGGAGACAGGTGGAGGATCCAGGGCGAGGACGTTGGGTGGAACAAGTAGAGGTGTGGCTGTGGACAAAGAAAAATATTTAGTGTGAGAAAGTGACTGTAGGAGGTTAGGTGCTGGAGCCGTTTGCGAAGGCATGCTCACGTTACAGCTGGTGCTGGGATCATGGGTGGGAAGCAAAGAGAAAAGAGGAGGGGCTGCCGGCAATAGTGACATCAGCGGAGGCATGCTCACGCTACTGCTGGCTCTAGTATCGCAGGTGGAAGAAAAAGGGAAGAGTGGGGGGGCTACCGTCGCCAGTGACATCAGCGGAGGTGGCCTCACACTGAAACTTGCGCCGGGGCCTGGAAGAACTTGCGGAAGAAGAGGAGGGATTAGAGAAGCTGGGGTTTGAGCTGGGAGCGGAGGCGGCCTCACGCTCGCGCTGCTCGTGGTAACTTGGAAAGGGTGGGCAGGCAGATTATGAGTTTGGGCTTGTGCTTCCTGTAGCGACTCTGCGCCAAGGATGGACTTCTGGTTCCACTAGCGGAGGCAAGCTCACGCTATACTGGCGGCTCGAGGGAGCATGCCTAGAGCCGGCGTTGATTCCTACTTCCGGGGATTGGGTTCCTGGGTCATCGGGACCCGGGGCTTGCAACAGACTCGCTGAAGGCCTGCTGCTGTGTTCGGGTCTGAAGGATGGGCTTGGATCTGGTCGCTGGTATGGGTTGTGTCGAACCTGGCTGGTTTTCTTCGTGGCTTTGGATGGTGAAGTGGTGGATGGTAGTGGTGCTCCAGATTGCAGGGAGTTATACACCGCCAGGAGTTCGGCTTGGGTGGTTCGGCGCGGAACGGTGACGCCTGCGCTGGCCAGTTCTTGATGGAGGTTGGAGACCGTGTTTTTCCCCGTGGCCGGGATGGAGGATCTGGCTGAGGCAAAGGATGAGGCTGGAGAAGATTGCCTTCTGGGAGATGGAGAAGGTGAGCCCCTTCATGATTGAGCGGCCGTGGTTCGGGCTGAACTGCGACCTTGAGGTGGAGCCGCGGGCTGAGCTGATGTGTTCTGTGAGGCTGCGGTGCTCTGGGTGCCGGCAGGAGATCTCGGAGGGGCCTCGGCAAGGAAGGCGTCGTCCTCTGCGAAGAGATTAATCTCTGACATGATTCAGCGTTGAAGGTTGAATGCTAAAGTCGTGAGATGCTGCAGGTAAGACAGCTTTGGTATATATAGGGGTTTTTTCAAGAACTGATTTGATAATGGGATGATTGTCAATTACGTATTCGATACTGAAACTTCTGCGCATGCTCCTCCCGAAATTTGTTTACAAACATCACTATCAGCTTTGCAGGCCAAAATCACAAAGTGATAAAAACTGACTAAACCAATGAATCTCATCATGCATTTTGTTTTAAACAACAATTGCATGCATTTTAAGCATGTTAAAACAGTTTTCAAGTGAACAGAAAGCTTTTTTGAGGAAGACAGAAACAATGGTTGGATTTGAGCTCTGGAGCTGTATTGTTGCTTCTCACAATGTAAAATGAGCTTTGCAGGCCAAAATCACAAAGTGATAAAAACCTGAATAAACCAATGCAACACATCTTGCTTTTTGTTTTAAACAACTAATGCATGCATTAAGCATGTTTTAACATTTTTCAAGTGAATAGAAAGCTATTTTAAGGAAGACAGAATAATGGTTAGATTTGAGCTGTATTCATGCTTGTCTCGCTGTGATATGAGCTTTGCAGGCCAAAATCACAAAGTGAGAACAACTGACTAAACCAATGAAACTCATCATGCTTTTTGTTTTAAACAACTAATGCATGCATTAAGCATGTTTTAACAATTTTCAAGTGAATAGAAAGCTATTTTAAAGAAGATAGAAAAATGGTTGTATTTGAGCTCTGGAGCTGTATTCATGCTTGTCTCGGTGTGATATAAGCTTTGCAGGTCAAAATCACAAAGTGATAAAAACTGACTAAACCAATGAAACTCGTTGTGCTTTTTGTTTTAAACCACAATTGCAAGTATTTTAAGCATGTTTTAACAATTTTCAGGTAAATAGAAAGCTATTTTGAGGAAGACAGAATAATGGTTAGATTAGAGTGCTGGAGCTGTATTCATGCTTGTCTCGCTTTGATATAAGCTTTGCAGGCCAAAATCACAAAGTGAGAACAACTGACTAAACCAATGAAACTCATTTTGCTTTATGTTTTAAACAACAATTGCATGCATTTTAAGCATATTTTAACAATTTTCATGTGAATAGAATGCTTTTTTAAGGAAGACAGAATATAGGTTAGGTTTGAGCTCTGGAGCTGTATTCCTGCTTGTCTCGCTGTGATAAGAGCTTTGCAGGCCAAAATCACAAAGTGAGAACAACTGACTAAACCAATTAAAATCATCATGCTTTTTGTTTTAAACAACTATTGCAAGCGTTTTATAAATGTTTTAACAATTTTCAAGTGAATAGACAGCTATTTTAAGGAAGATAGAATAATGGTTAGATTTGAGCTCTGGAGCTGTATTCATGGTTGTCTCTTTCCCTGTAATAAGAGCTTTGCAGGTAAAAATCACAAAGGGATAAAAACTGACTAAACCAATTGAACTCATCATGCTTTTTGTTTTAAACAACTAATGCATGCATTTTAAGCATGTTTTAACATGCTGAACATGCTGAACGGCTCGTATAGTTACCAATAGATGTCAACACAATATTTTGAACCTGGTTTACTCCTATTATCGCAGTTTTTTTTTAAATATGTGGTTTTTCTTTTGTTCATGAAAAGCGTCTGTAAACAGGGTCGAAACAACTGTAAATAGGACTCGGGGGGCTTCCGGTTTGGTTGACAACATGTGAAGACGTGTTTGACGGTCCTCCATACTGAACTACACATATTTTTAACCACAAACGCATTCTTGACCAAATTATGCCGAAATCAAGTAATTAAAACACCAGAGTCTATTTAAAGGCGATTTATAGTTAATTATTTTTCTGCTTCTGGACTTTCTCGAGCCTAATTGACTATGCCTGGCAAGCGCAACAAAACTGATAAGATGGCGGAACACGTGAAAGGGGGAACAGTGGAAAGCAGAATGGAAACTAACCAAGAGCTCGTCCTCCGGGAAATAAGAGTACTTAAATTGGAGCTACTCATGAAAATGGACAAAAAGCCGAAGCTCAGGCCACTAAAATTAATCACAATCGAGAATCGACAATCGAGACGCAGGTGCTTCCACTGGATGAAGCTGCGAACGGGCAGTTAGATGCAGTGAGTACACTACAATGAGAAAGTAAAAAAAATTCATTTTGAAAACAAAATGCATTGATTTTATTTTTTTGCTGTTTGAAACAACTAACACTCATTTGGGGGATGGTGGGTCTCTAGCAGGGGGGGTCTTTGAAACGACCGCTGGCAAACGCTATGGATGAGCTCATCGGGGGCGTTGGTTAGACCAGGGGGAGAGCCCACCAAGCCATGCCCGGATAGAGACCACTCTCCCCGGCATGACCCGCGCCTGGAGGGGGGGTAGCGCGTCCCTGGGTTTCGCTGACCTGCCGTCGAGTTTTCGATAACAGACAGATATGAAGGACTTAGTGCAATTTTCGATTTAGCGGTTGAACGAACCAGGGGTCTAAAGAGGGGCCCGTTGCCCCAAAACAAGCGTTCAAACCCGGGCAAACCAAGTGCGCGCTGCTGCCCTGGTCCTACGAAGGACCCAGGCCTCAATGGCCAGCAAAGCTGCCCCAAAACAAGCGTTCAAACCCGGGCAAACCAAGTGGGCGCTGCTGCCCTGGTCCTACGAAGGACCCAGGCCTCATTGGCCAGCAAAGCTGCCCCAAAACAAGCGTTCAAACCCGGGCAAACCAAGTGCGCGCTGCTGCCCTGGTCCTACGAAGGACCCAGGCCTCAATGGCCAGCAAAGCTGCCCCAAAACAAGCGTTCAAACCCGGGCAAACCAAGTGCGCCCTGCTGCCCTGGTCCTACGAAGGACCCAGGCCTCAATGGCCAGCAAAGCTGCCCCAAAACAAGCGTTCAAACCCGGGCAAACCAAGTGGGCGCTGCCGCCCTGGTCCTACGAAGGACCCAGGCCTCAATGGCCAGCAAAGCTGCCCCAAAACAAGCGTTCAAACCCGGGCAAACCAAGTGGGCGCTGCTGCCCTGGTCCTACGAAGGACCCAGGCCTCATTGGCCAGCAAAGCTGTCCCAAAACAAGCATTCAAACCCGGGCAAACCAAGTGCGCGCTGCTGCCCTGGTCCTACGAAGGACCCAGGCCTCAATGGCCAGCAAAGCTGCCCCTAAACAAGCGTTCAAACCCGGGCAAACCAAGTGCGCGCTGCTGCCCTGGTCCTACGAAGGACCCAGGCCTCAATGGCCAGCAAAGCTGCCCCAAAACAAGCGTTCAAACCCGGGCAAACCAAGTGCGCGCTGCTGCCCTGGTCCTACAAAGGACCCAGGCCTCAATGGCCAGCAAAGCTGCCCCAAAACAAGCGTTCAAACCCGGGCAAACCAAGTGCGCGCTGCTGCCCTGGTCCTACGAAGGACCCAGGCCTCATTGGCCAGCAAAGCTGCCCCAAAACAAGCGTTCAAACACGGGCAAGGCCAGTGGGCTGAACACCATGGGAGTCAGGGGTCCATGGCTGAGCTGCTAACCCGTCTCCCAGCGTCCGTCACCCCGCAGCAAACATGAGACCTTATCGCTCACGGAGGTTAGAACAACGTGCGGCTGGTGCCCCATACACGAGCCCAAGGCCGGTGGTGACCCATTCACAAACCCAAAGACCGATTGGGCCACCAGCGGTACGTCTTGGCCAGTTGGGTCACCAGCAGCACGTCTGTCTTGTCCGTGCGGTTTAGAGGAGTTAGTGTCCCCGGGCTTAATAGTGGGGTGCCCGGGCACTGCTGGTGATTAGGTGCAAATCTGGAGGGTCCTTTGGAACCAGCGCTTGCTCCCGGAGAGTGTGTGTACCTCGGGCATTGCGCGCCGGGCACAGGGCCCCCACCGCTGGATGTCAGAGTCTCCGGGCCAGGGAGGGGAGCTGGGCTGGGCTTGCCATCCCCGGAGGGTGTGTGTACCTCGGGCATTGCGCGCCGGGCACGGGGCCCCCACCGCTGGATGTCAGAGTCTCCGGGCCAGGGAGGGGAGCTGGGCTGGGCTTGCCATCCCCGGAGAGTGTGTGTACCTCGGGCATTGCACGCCGGGCACAGGGCCCCCACCGCTGGAGGCCAGAGTCTCCATCAATAGTTCACCAGCGGCTCCATCAATGGTTCACCAGCGGCACATCTTTATGCATCTAGCGCCAAGGTCCAGCAGGAAAACGTTATGCATCTAGCGCCAAGGTCCAGCAGGAAAACATTATGCCTGGCGCTCACCGGGGCGTTGGTTAGACCCAGGCCCGAGCCCACCAAACCATGCCCGACGGGAGACCACCCTTCCCGGCCTACTTGTCGGGACGTCCCGCGCCTGGAGGTTTTTGCCCGACACCCACAATCTCTGACCTGCCATCAGGGTTTCGGGGAAGGCGACAATTTACGGACTTAGTCTCTGACAGTCCAGTCGCCAGTTGTGACTGATCGATAGGAGCTAGTGTGGCGCCCCAGGGGCTAGGCCCCCACCCAGGCCCCCCAAAGCACCAATGGGGTCGGCCTCTTTGGGTGTGGCAGATCCTCCCCGTCCTGGGCGCTCTATCAGGGAGGCGTGGGGGTGTCCCTCAGCACACAGCGCCCCCCCTTCCCGCCCCGATCTGTGGGTAAGGACCCAGATGGCCTGTCTGGCTAAATGACCCAGAGCTTGTCTGCTGCTCAGCCCGCCCGCCAGCCCGCCCCCCTGGAGTCCGTTTCCCCCGCGCCGATACTCGGCCCGTGCCCCCGCCCCACGCCCTGCGAGGGCTGGGGGATGTTCGGTGGGTTCGGTCGAGTCACCCGGCGTGGTGAATCGAGCCCCCAGGGGCAGCATAGGGAACGAGCTGGTGTAGGCTTCGATTCTACCCCCGCCCGAGTGTGTGCGTCTGCATCCCGTCCGTCCGCCCGCAACGCCGCCCACCCCCTGGGTTTATCCTTGCTGGCTCCCGGCTGACCCCCACCCCGCCTACCCTGCTCCCGGGGGGAGTGAGGGTGGTTGGTTGGGGGGGAAGCTAGTGGACTCCGGCGAGGTTAAACGTGCCAGGGGTTACGGGCTGTCTGGACCCCCTTTTCGATGGTTGGTGCGTATCCATGTTGGTTGTAGCAGGTCACAAAAGCTCCCGCGGCTGGTGCGTGTGGAGCTGTTCCCCCCCCCCAAAAAACGGCGCATGTTCGATGGGGCTCAAACAATCCCCATTTTGGGGTGGAAAAAGTGAACGAGAAAGGCTGTGGAAAAGCTCCCGCTGGCCAGAACAGCAATGAAGGTGGGATAGGGAGTGAGGTGGGACACCCCTTCCCCAACTCAAGTCGTAACAAGAGAGAGGTGTCGAACTGCTGACCGGGGCAACGATGAAGGAGCGGTGGGGTGCATTGTTTAACGGGACACCCCCCCTCTGGTTCCTTTGAAAAGGGGGGAAGGGAGTGAGGTGGACACCCCTCTCCCCCCTACTTGAGAGTCGTAACAAAAGAAGGCTTGAACCGAATGGATCTCCGTAGGGCATCGGCTTACACCCCCTGGTGCGGGGGGGTGTCCTTCCCCTTTAAGAAATACGGGTCCACCAACGTGATGACGCGGAAGTGGACGCCGCCTCCGCCCGCCTATCAACCGCCGCACGTGGCGTGTGGGCCCCTTTCCCCCTCTGCATTGGCTCCAGCACGGTCATGGCTGAATGTATCCTATGCTTCAACGTCTACAGCCGGCTCGCGCCTCACCTGACGGCCGTTTACAAGGTGAACAAGCGGACGAGAAGCGGCTGCTGCTCACACTGGCCGCCGGCCGCGTGGTCACGCGGAAGTCGCCGTGCCCGGTCCCGGGCTGTCGCAGGACGCCAGCCCGCCTGGACAGGCACTTGAGGCAGCACGCGGAGCTCTCGAATGGGAGTCATTCGGGGGAAAGGGGGGCAGACAGACGTGGCTGGATGAACCAACGGCTGCAGGTGGCCTTGGTTTAATTTCCTCTCTGGGTCACCAGCAGTTCTTGGTTCATCCAGCCACGTCTGTCTGCCCCCCTTCCCCCCGAATGAGTCCCATTCACGGGGGAGAAGGGCAGACAGACGTGGCTGGGTGAACCAAGAACTGCTGGTGACCCTGAAGAAGAAACGAACATTTCCTCTCCGGGCCACCAGCAGCTTTTGGTTGAGCTGCTGGCGCCCCGGTGAACAGGTCACCAGCAGTCAAGAGCTGTTGGTGACCCAGAGAGGAAATAAAACCGTTGGTGGTCTAATCTGTCTAATGTCCTTCACCAGATAGCCTCGAATCCAACCCAAGCACTAGGCAACAGTGGCGCTCCTCTGGCTTTCTGACTGGCTACCTAACCTCCATCTCTGGGCACCGCTGTGGAGTCTTCCAGAATCTCACAATCCAGGAGGTTGAAGAGGCCTCCAGAAGCCCCGACGAGTCTGCTTATGTCATTAATGTGAGTATGGCGCAAGTAAGGTGGGGGTCACCAGTAGCATGCTCTCTCACTCACTGCTTGTTCTCTGACGGCAGATTACCACTCACAAAACAAACAGAGCCTTTGGGGCGGCGCAGCTGTCCCTAAACAGGGAGGAATACAGCTGGTTCCGCAGGTTTTTGGCACTGCGGGCTGGTCTCCCCGGAGGGAGCCAGGCTACCTATTTCTTTTTCACTTCCAGAGCCAGTCCTTGTCGGACCCTGAACAAGTACTTTCAGTCTGCTTGGGTCAGTATGGGCCTTCCAGGCAAACCCACCTTTACTGACGTACGGACTGCGATCGCGACCCATGTGAGTAGGCATTGTGACGCCCCTGTAACTACCAGCGGCGGCTTCGATCCTAATCAAGCTTCTGTCTCTCTCCGACGCAGGCAAAGAATGCACACTCCTCAGAGGATCGCCGCAAGGTGGCGCAATTCATGTGCCATGACACTTCAACCTCAGATAAGTTCTACGCACTTCACCTCGGACCTCTCCAAGCACGCGAGCGCCGCTCTGTTTGAAAGGGCCCTGGTGGAGGAGGAGGAGGAGGATGTTGAGGCAGCGGGCACTGAAAGCCCCCCGCGGAAAGGGCGCAAGAGGACAGAGACTCCCGTCTCTCCCCTGGTAAAAATCAGATTCTCTTTGGCGTGGACAGCAGAACGTGTGGCATTGGCTAACTGCCCTTTATGTGTCTCTTTTCCAGGAGGGAACCAGCAGGAGGACGCTGCCATGGCGCCCTGCCAGGGGGAAAAGCCAGGGCGCTCGCCCGCTCGAACAAACAGAAGACTCTGAATCGTCCTGAATAAATATTGTACAACTTAACGGTCAAATGGTGTTCAGTGTCTTCATTATTCCTTTTATTTATTACCTGTGTGGTAAAAGTAGATTCAGTAGGGACAAAAATGAGCCCTGTCTTCTTAGTTCAACGCTGTATGCCTGCTGCGTCCAGGTTCTGCCTTGGCTACGTTCCGATTGGGACAGATTATCCCTAACTTGTGTGTTAAAAGTGTCACGTGGGATGCCCTCTTCCAGGTTCTGCCTTGGCTACGTTCCAATTGGGACAAACTATCCCTGCCTTGTGTGTTAAAAGTGACTCGCGGGACGCCCCCGTCCAGGTTCAGCCTTGAATGATAGCTCATAGGGAGAATTAATCCCTTTTGCAGCACAAGGAGGTGATGGGCTGGACAAATCTGTCTAGGTCTGCAAATGCTTTGAACACCCAGAAGGCCTTGAGTCCAATTCTGTATATTAGAAAGCTTCTCCCGGGACAGCTCGGTCCTTTGAGATGCATGAATAGGTCAGGACAGGGCAGCTGTGGAGTGGAGGTTAACTTTATGGAGAAGTTGCAAAACTTAAAAAAGACGTTGTATACTAGAAGCAAAAATCGAGCATTTGGAAGCTAGATCTCATCGCTGTAATTTACGCATCACGAGTATAAAAGAGAGACAGGAAGAAGGGAAGCATATCCCTGATTTCATATCTGAACTGCTTAAGGACTCGCTGCAGCTGGATAAGGCCCCTGTATTAGATCAGGCACACAGAACTCTGATAGCGCGACCAGAAGATGGACATCCAGCAAGGGCATTTGTAGTAAAGTGTCACTATTTCCAGGAGAGAGAATTACTGCTTAAGAAAGCCGTGTAGAGAAGGGAGATTGTCACGTCCGACGTGGACAAGATACATCTTCAGCCCGACTATACTCAAAAAGTCATGAAACAGCGGTCAGCTTTCAATGAGGTTCGTGACATACTCAGAAGCTGTGAAGGTGTACGTTATGGTCTATTCTATTCTGCCGAGTTGAGAATCACCGCGAAAGACGGAGTGAGGCGGAGCTTCAAAGATGCAAAGCAAGCTTTGGACTTTGTGAGAGACACCCTGAAACCCTAAGGTGTTGCAAACGCTGCAACTTCAGTAAATTGCTAACTAATGCTTGGTGAGTTAAACGTCGATTTTTGGGGCTATTTCTGTGTTTGGACTTAATCTGATTTCCTTTCAATGACTGTGTCGAAAGACATCTATGGAACAAAATCAATGCCAAAAGTCTTGAATTAAAAAGCTTGTTGAATAGCACAAACTGAACAAAATAATACACCGTATTAACAAGTTCTTGCATTTTAATGACTTGAATTCCAGGGTTTGTATTTTTAGGTCCTGAAATTTAACATAGCTGTTTATTTAAGCTGTGAATATTTCAATTCAGATTTCACTCAAAATATTCAATACCCTTTAAAATATGATGTATAATATTCAAAAGGTAATTTTCAGTTCATTTTATTTCAGTTCAAATATTCACTTCCATAAATTCAGTGGTTCAAATTTGACAATTAAAATTCAACATTACATCCGGGAACTGCAGGAGAAGCAATAGATTGCAGATTGAAGATCGCCAGCTGCTCTAGCTTTCACCAGCAGGTGGAGATGGAATAATGTAAGATTTTTAACCCAGCAAACAGGGGAGAAAACAGCTAATAGAAGCACAAAAGTACAATTTAATATTAATATCAATGATTAAAGGTAAAATTAAGGTAAAATGATTAAATGAGGTTTTAGTCATCTATATTTGCCCTTATGTAACGGAAGCCAGCTGGTGATCTCGTAAATCTTCTCGGATCCAGCGACAGACATTGTTCTGCAATCTTAAGCATCCTCGGATCCTCCCATGCCGGCTCGTTCCCTGCTCGGACCGGTGCGGTTACTTGCACATAAACTATGACAAGCCGTTTAAGCATTTAAACCTTTTTTTGACTATCCATGAATATATTTAGAGATACCTCTAATTATATTTAGACTAGTCATAATTATAATTCGACTAGTCAGAATGACAATTAGAGATATCTGCAATTACAATTGTACTAGTATGAAATCAGATTGGAGATATCTGCAAATAGGCTATATTATGACTAGTCATATTCCTCTATTGACTTCCATTGAAAAATATTTGCGGATATCTCTAAATGAGTTTTGACTAGTCACAATTGTAATTAAAGATATCTCTAAATGAATTTTGACTAGTCAAAAATATATAGCCTATTTGTAGATATCACTAAATATGATGAATTAAAGATATCTATAAATGTATTATGACTAGTAAAAACTCAGTTAGAGATATCTCTAATCACAATTGTTACTAGTCGAAATTCATTTAGAGATATCTCTAATTATAATTGTGACTAGTCGAAATTCATTTAGAGATATCTCTAATTACAATTGTGACTAGTCAAAACTTATTTAGAGATATCTGCAAATACTTTGCAATGGAAGTCAATAGAGGAATATGACTAGTCATAATATATTTGCAGATATCTCCAATCTGATTTCGTACTAGTACAATTGTAATTGCAGATTTCTCTAATTGTCATACTGACTAGTCGAATTATAATTATGACTAGTCAAAATATAATTAGAGATCTCTCTAAATATATTTATGGATATCAAAACAAATGTTTAAATGCTTAAAAGGCTTGCCATACATAAACATTCTTTTGATGAATATGATGTTACACATTGTCTATCTTTATTAACTCATTCTTCTATAAACTTGAAGTATTATATTGACAGCTAAAGAATATAAACATAAGAGAAACAGGAGAGGAAATATTATAATAATAATAAAAAATAGATAAACATTGCCAGGGCTAAGAACAATTATGAATAAAGATATTCAAAACCAGAGAGATTTTATGAGAATGTCACACAAAACAGTTTACTTGGAACTGTTAAACAGAGAGTTCAGGTATGATTTAAGGTTGGTTTTGGATGGGACGTGTAATTTAAAATAATTTAACATAACATGCGAATGCATTAAAGGAGCGTCTTTAATTCCCCTTCGGTTGGGGAACTCCAGTGCTATAAGGGGATTTGATGTTAAAATCCACGTATGGGAGGATTCGGTTCAGAAGCCGCTTGTCTAAAAGAGTATTGAACGGGCCAATGAAAGCAATAAATTGGCAGCGTAAGCTTGTGCAGGTGTGCTGCATTGCCAATTAACTGAGCATATAAGCACACCTGGCACCAGCAAACGCCATCCTTTTCGCTTCAGAGACTTTTCTGATCGAGTTCATGAGGGTTCCTCTTGCTGAGCTACAGCCACATCGAGCAAACGAGTGTCTCCCGGTCCAGAGCGAGTCCACTCAGCGGCAGACGGTCGAGCTGGGTTTCTCCCTTGCCTGGCGTCCCTTTGGGTCCGGTCCTCCAGAGCAGTGCGTATTGTTGCAAAGTTTCCTAAAAGAGCAACAGTCGTGCAGCACGTCCTTTTCAGGATGGCGCTCCGACTGTGCGTTTCTGGTTGCAGGGGTTTCCTGGCTCCGGATGATGGATCATTTTAATTATTATTATGATTGTTAATATTCTTATTGTATGACATTTATTTGGGCTATTGCGCTTAAATAAGTCATCCGTGGTTCTAAATTAAAATTTCTATTTATCCTTTTTATCACTCTGCTTGTCTTTCTCTTCTTTTTTCAAAGTTTTGGGGTTCTGCCATGGTTAAACGTTTGCAAAATGTCTTAGTTTATCCGGATTACTGTTTTATTGTTATGTAGCCCATAGATGAGAAAAAGGTATTAACGCAAAAGTGGCAATGTAGCAGCCAATGATAAGTAATAAAATGAGTCGCCTGTGGTTTGATAATAGGCAGTTATAACTTTTTAAATGAGAAAACCGTTATTTAAAACAGTTTTTTTGTAGTCTAATAACGTTTCAGCGACCGTTTGTATTTTATGATTAGCAATGTTGATCTTTTTTGCAGTTATTAAACATATAAACTTAATTAAAATGGTTTAAATTTAATATAGTTGTCACTTCAGCTAGTTTTGTAAGATTAATCTTTAGAATGTGTGGTTTGACATGCATGGTTGAGTGGTTCCTGCAAAGCAGCTCAGAGTTCATTATCATGGGGTTATTACTAAGCTTTAATCGCTATCTACTGGAGAGAATGTATTTGCTCATTTATTCCATTAACTCTTTTCTGCAAAGTCAAACCATTATGTTTTTATTTTATATTTTGAGATGATCGTTTTAAATAAACAATTGCTAGGGTAGCTAATAGTTCCTTTTTTTCGCTTTAAAAAAATCAGTAGCCTATAAAATCATAATTTTTGCTTAAAGTTAATGGTTTAGGATTTTGGATGCATTTTTGCTAAATGAGTGTTGGATACTCATAAGCTCACACTAGTTAAATCCATTATATTATCAGAAATGACAGATATAAGAAAGCCTTTAATATTCATCACACTTTTTACAATTATACAAGCAACATTTTGCGCCGACGCCAGCTCCACTTTCGGAAATGGTAAACAGCGAGGTTTTATTCATGTAAGCCCAAGCATGACATATGGCATGACTAATATAATAATGGAAACACTCTTGTAGGCTATTCTTATGCTTGGCCAAATGTCATGACTTTCACTTTATATTATTATGCACAAGCCCAGATATCATCTGAAACTTTGGAAGAATTCCTATCATATATTGGCAGCCATCCAGCATCTCTTAATCAGTTTGCTGTGGGGCGCTGGCTCTGACCGGCCATCAGAGCTCGCGGCCACTCGTTCGATTTTGTTGCGTGCAAGCCGCACAGCACAAGCATAAAAACGTCAATCATTTCATTCATTTGTCAATTCATTCGTTTTCCTTCCGCTTAGTCTCTGTTTTAGAGGAAAAACAATTATTCTGGATAAACTAAGACATTTTGCAAACGTTTAACCGTGGCAGAACCCCAAAAATTAGAAAAAAGAAGAGAAAGACGATAGCAAAGTGATAGCTAAAGAGGATAAATAGAAATATTAATTTAGAATCACAGATGACTTATTTAAGCGCAATAGCCCAAATAAATGTAAAAAAATAATAATATTAACAATAATAATAATAATAATAATAATAATAATAATAATAAACTTTATTTGTATAGCACTTTTCCAGCATACATGCAACTCAAAGTGCCTCACAAACAACAACAAAAGCATTAAAATAGACCACAAAAACTTATCACATGTACTGAAATAAAAACATTCATGTACACAAAATGTAAGTATATATTCACATGATCACACACACAATAGTCCTTACATATGCAGGCACACACCATACATTACATACATAAACCTACAACAAAATAGATAAAATGCGTACACCTAACAAACTTGTTTAATCATACGCAATTTTAAAAAGATGTGTCTTAACACGCTTTTTAAAAACATGAATACTTGGTGATTCTTTCACTTCAAGGGGGAGACAGTTCCAAATTTTTGGAGCATAATGGCTAAAAGAAGTGCCGCCAGATCGCATCAGATTTACAGGATAAAATTCTAAAAGTCCAGCACTAGAAGAGCGTAGTAAACGGTTTGGATTATATTTTGTTAAACAGTCGGAAATGTAGGAAGGTGTCATATTGTGTAGTGCTTTAAAAACTAATAAAAGAATCTTAAAATCTATCCTTTGGTGCACAGGCAATCAGTGTAATTCTATTAATACTGGTGTAATGTGTTCTCGTTTCTTTAATTTCATTAAAACTCTGGCTGCTGCATTTTGTATCAATTGCAACTTCATTGTAGAACCCTTAGGTAGACCAGTATAGATAGCATTGCAATAATCAAGCCGAGAGAAAATAAAAGCATGAATTAATTTCTTGGCATCATCAAAAGATAGGAAAGAACGAATTTTGGCAACATTTCGTAAATGATAAAAACATGTTTTTGTAACTTGATTAATATGAGATTTAAAATTAAGATCACAATCGAAACACCCAGGTTCTTTAATTCTTTTTTTGATTGTAAACCTAAAGAACACAGTTCTGCTTTAATCCTCTCTCGCTCAGGTTTTTTGCCCACAATTAGAATTTCTGTTTTATCTTTATTCAACTTTAAAAAAATTGCAGTCTTCCATTGCACAATATTGGACATGCAAATGAACAAATTTTCCAATGCAGTTGTCTCTTGGCTCAACAGAAATATATAATTGTATGTCATCAGCATAAAGATAATAATTCATGCCATATTTCTGAATTATACTACCTAAAGGAAGTATATATAATAAAAATAGACTTAGGCCTAGGATAGATCCCTGAGGAACACCATATAATATATTGTGTTCTTGCGATGTATATTCATCTATATTTACTAAGAATGTCCTTTCTGTGACATATGTATTGAACAAATTTAAAACTATCCCAGAGAGACCTACAAGTTTTTCCAGTCTGTTAATCAAAATGCAATGATCAACCGTGTCGAATGCTGCACTTAAATCTAGAAGAATTAAAACTGATGCATTACCTTTATCTATGTTTAAGCGCATATCATTAACTACTTTCAATAATGCTGTTTCTGTACTATGACCTTTTCTAAAACCTGACTGATATTTACCCAAATTTTATGCTCATCTAAAAATTGATTGAGCTGTAGCAATACAACTTTTTCTAAAATCTTACTAAAAAAATGTAACATTAGAAATTGGTCAGTAATTATTTAAAACTGTGGAGTCCAAATTTGTTTTTTATAAAAGTGGCTTTACCACAGCTTTTTTAAAAGCATTAGGAAAAATACCTGTCATTAATGAATCATTTACTATGTCAAGGACATAGTCAATCAAGCAATTTGAAACCTTTTTAAAAAATTTACTGTTATTATTATAACAATCATTATAATAATTTAAATAATGAAATTATATAACCTATCCCAATCCTGACATAGCTGTGTTTAAATAATAACTGAAGACGCTCCTTTAATGCATTCGCTTGTTATGTTAAATAATTTTAAATTACACGTCCCATCCATAACCAACCTTAAATCATACCTAAACTCTCTGTTTAACAGTTCCAAGTAAACTGTTTTGTGTGACATTCTCATAAAATCTCTCTGGTTTTGAATATCTTTGTTCGTAATTGTTCTTAGCCCTGGCAATGTTTATCTATTTTGTATTATTATTATAATATTTCCTCACCTGTTTCTCTTACGTTTATATTCTTTAGCTGTCAATATAATATTTCACGTCTATGGAAGAATGAGTTAATAAAGATAGACAATGTGTAACATCATATTCATCAAAAGACGGTTTGTGCAAGTAACCGCACTGGTCCGAGCAGGGAGCGAGCCGGCATGGGAGTCAAATGCTCCAAGGCTGCTAAAGATTGCAGAACAACGTCTGTCGCTGGATCCGAGGAGTAAGATTTACGCGATTACCAGCTATTACCAGCTAATATTAAATTCTACTTTTGTGCCTTTATTAGCTTTTTTCTCGCCTGTTTACTGGGTTAAAAATCTTACATTATTCCATCTCCACCTGCTGGTGAAAGCTAGAGCAGCTGGCGATCTTCAATCTGCAATCTATTGCTTCCCCTGCAGTTCCCGGATGTAATGTTGAATTTTAACAGTTGCATTTGAACCACTGAATTTATGGAAGCAAATATTTGAACTGAAATAAAATGAACTGAAAATTACCTTTTGAATATTTTACATTGTATTTTAAAGGGTATCGAATATTTTGTAAGTGAAATCTGAAAATTGAATATGAATTATTGAAGTTTTAAGTATGAAAACGTGTTTGAAATATTTTTTCATTGAAATATTCACAGCTTAAATAAACAGCTATGTTAAATTTCAGGACCTAAAAATACAAACCCTGAAATTCAAGTCATTAAAATGCAAGAACTTGTTAATACGGTGTATTATTTTGTTCAGTTTGTGCTATTCAACAAGCATTTTAATTCAAGACTTTTGGCATTGATTTTGTTCCATAGACATCTAAAAACAAAAAAGAAACGAAAATGAAACTGATTGACAGTACTAATATAGAGATAGTTGCTTTTTTTATTACTGGTCTTTACGATTGTTTTCTGTCAGTAAGAGAAATGCAGTTTGTGATAATGTTATTCCATTATAGTTCAGTAGGAGTTTAAGTCAGTATGGATAGTCATGAGCAGTGTTGGGAAGGTTACTTTGGAAATGTAATAGATTACAGATTACAAATTACTCTATTTAAAATGTAACAATTTACAGTAATTTTCGATTACTTTATAAAAGTAAAGTAACTAATTGCATCTGATTACTTTTTTGATTACTTTTAATTGCTAACAGATATTATCAACTAAATCATTTTCAAGCATTAATAACCAAGTAGGTGTGAGCTTACAGTAGCTCTAATTACTGTTAGAATCTCAAAATCTTTCATCACTTTAATTAAGATTATATTAATTTAATTGTAAAGTACAGCCACCACACAACCAGAACTTATCACAACAAAGTGTTTATTGTTGTTACAAAACCAAGATGTTAGCTAGTTGTTTGGGTGATTTTTGTGGCATTTACAATAAAAAATACATCCAAGCTATTTTTGCAATTTTCATTTTTAAATCAAAGCCATTTAAATACAAGTTAATAATATCTTAGTGACCAATAAAACAATGTAGTGGCCAATGAAACATATGAGGCAGAACTGTTCATTTCCATTATTTACTGTAAATAATATGATGTACCAAACAGGAATAAATTATAGCACATAACAGCAAAAACAAAAAAACATCAAATAAAACCAGGTGCTGCACCTTTAAAACACTATTGATCTGTGATCGGTAAATGAAGCTTGTGTGTGGATTACTGTGCTACTTCACTAATAAAATAGCTTTGCTACTGTGAAAAGCTATTTCATTTTTAAAGTAAAACAAATTCAATGACAAAGCAATTTTGCAAAAGAATTGTCATTATCCCTTCAATAAAAGCACAACACCCTTACCTGACACTGCACATCTGACTGACCCTGCTCTGCCTGTTCCTTAATCATTTCTTTCTCCTTCTCCTGTGACTGATATTGTGACATTAGTATTTTCATTAAAAAAAAACTCATTCTTAAAGCCAAATTGCCTTAATATATGAACTTTTTGTACTTGTGCGTTTAGTGCACTGAAAAATGATATTATATCCATTTTCTCTGTCATTTTATCATTGAGGTAAAGTTGGTCTTTCTCATTAATAATATAGTTTCAGTAAAGTATTGGTAAAAATGGTAATGGTAAAATCATATTACCAGCCAATGAGGTGGATTTTGTGCTCTTTGGAGTGTGAAGTTAATCTATATATTCAGGTTATATTGTATAATCTGCTTGTAAACTTGCATACCATTAAAACAATTGGAAAGGGGAAATGGCCTGAGAAAACAACTAGGGGTCATAAAAGAAGGGATGAAAAGAGAGTGGTAAAAGAGCCTGAGGTGTCTCAGGAAACAGATGTCAGAGGTGGTATTTGGGGTCAGGGGTTAAACTAGGAGGGATCTTGTGTAATATATGGAGAACAAAGGAAAACAACGGCTGTAAAAGGGTATTTAAATAAGGCCAGAACAGGAGTGAGGCAGAATTTTTCAGACAGAGATGCTACTGGGAGTCTCCTGAAAGTTCTCCTTTGTTGTCGACAATAAAGTATATTCTTCTGATATTCATAACCTCCAGACTGAGTTTGATTTAGTAAGAGAAGAACCAAGAAAACCACTACATTTGGCATCCCTGGGTGGGCTGGAAAGGAGCAGGACTGGTGTTACTGTGCATGCTGGACTGGAGAGAAAACACAAATATGTGGCCACAATAAAAAACGGTAAGCGATATTTTGCTTATTAGTTTGTGTTTTTTCTGCCAGGACCTGCTTGTACAGGTAAATACACTTGAACTGTTTCTCCAGCTTTAAAGAATTAAAAGTAAATGTAAAAAAGATATTACAGAAAAAAGGGGTTTTGAATAACAGAAGAAAAAGAGTAATTTGCATGCAAATGATCTGTGTTTTCCTAAGAGGGCCTTGATGGATAGGATAAACATTAACTAGTAACTGTTACTCAGATTTGGGAAATTATTAATGATATAAGATATGCATAGAGCATTTATAGGTTTTAAGAGAGAGTCTTCAATGTGTGGTGACAGTTAAGAGATTAAAGCAGAGTAAGGTATGCAAATGATCTGTGTTTTCCTAAGTGGGCCTTGATGGATAGGATAAACATTAACTAGTAACTGTTACCCAGATTTGGGAAATTATTAATGATGTAAGATATGCATAGAGCATTTATAAGTTTTAAGAGAGAGTCCTTAATGTGTGGTAACAGTTAAGAGATTAAAGCAGATTAAAGTAGAGAGATGCGCGCTAAGACCTACGATACCGCTTTGTTAAATGAGATAAACAAAGGGCTGCATGGGTAGGCAAGAAAACCTGTGGTTACCGCTCTAAGGTTAGAGGCTGCTCGGACAGGTCACTCAAGAGGAGTGTAGTGTAGAGTATTTATTTAATTGAAGTGTTTGTGTATTTGCTGCTTCAGGTTGTGGCAAAATAGTCCACATTGGTGTGCAGAGAAGACTGCCTTCCTCCTCCTTGAATGAAATGAGGATGGGGGGATGCAGCTCCTGTTACACTGAGTGGAGGAAAGGAGTGAATGAGAAGAGGAAAAGTAATAAGATTAGAAGTGTGAATGTGTTAAGTTTGTTTTCAAAAAAAGAGTAGGTTAAAATAATGATTAGAGTATATTATAATATAAAAGGAGGGCTGCATATGTGTGGTGTGATTTAAAGAGCAAGAAGAAAAGTGATTGATGCAGTTTAAGAGAAGAGATTATGATAGAAAGAAAGGAGTCTCCTAAATTAAAACTAATGGAACATGTGCATTTGAAAGACACAGAGTAAAAAGCAGAAGAATAAACATTTTTCTGAAATTATCTTTGTGTTTTAAGTTTGAATATGTTAAAAAAGAACAATAGGCAGAGTGGACTTAAATTCTTTACATAGCAACAGGTGAAAGACAGTCTGCTCCAGGAGGGGGGTAAGGGAGAGATTTATGGTGTCCATGTGTGAACAATAAATAGATTGTCTATTTACAGCACTAGGGAAACAGAGAAGAGGAGAGTTAAAAGAGAGGAGATCAAACTATAGATAAAATAATGACATAGACTTTAACATAATTTGGATAGAATATAAGTTATTAATGAATAGATATATTATAAAGTAGTATAGTAAGAAAAATGAAATGAGGAAATACTAATAATAGAGTTATATTATATAGAAAAGAGTTTGAAACTCTACTAATGAAAAAGAATAAATGAAGCCATAGTGATCAATATATATGGAGATAAAGGAAGTATGGAGTAAAAGAATGTATTAATAAACAAATAGATTTACTAAATAAATATGAATGAATAACATATAAGTTAGGTTTTGATTGAGAATAAAATAGAAAAAGAAAACTTGAAAAATGAATATTGATTAATTGAAGATTTAGTGATAAAATGTGTAACAAAATAAGCTTTAAAATGTATAAGAAAACCTAAGAGCTAAAAACTCAAATTACGGAAAGGAAAAAGAATAAAATATAAATAGAAAAAATAAGTTCACTGTTTCATAGATAAAAGTAGATGTTTAAAATATGCTTACAGTATAGGCACATTGAACAGATAAGATAAAAAGTAAAAAGCAGTAACAATTTGAAGAAATAATTGACTTTAGAGAATTTGTTTGTATTTAAGGGCAATACAAATGTTTGTTTCATCTTTCTCAAAGTCAGCTACATAAGATCTAAGCCATCATCTATTTGTAGTAAAGTAAAGGGATTTAGATGAAAATCATAGAAGCTAGGTAAATGTTAAAGAATGCGTTAGAGTGAGTTGAAAATAAATTTTAAAGTTTATGCAGTAAGAAGCTAAATTGATAAGTATGCATTGCACTTCCAAAAATGAAAAATGCTTTTAGTAAATAAATATGTGAATTTAATTAATAATATTAACTATGAGCTATAGCAGTAATGATTTTGAACAGTTATACCAGATATTGGGCCACCATGTAGTATTGTTGAATTAAATCAAGTAGGGAAAAACAGATATGAAAAAAAAAAGAAATGCAATACTAAAATACGTGACAGAGAAAATAAAAGATAAGATAATGACAAATGGCAAACAGAGGAAACATTTGATGTGTGGTAGGCGGACCCTTTAGGTGCGTGCGTTGCGTGCCAATCACGTCAAGGCTTTATATGAGCAGGTGCGCGCTCCGTCTCGGGTTGGCATTTTGTTGTTTGGACCGGTTGATGGGAGTCTCTCCACTAGCCCTCCAGTGAGTAGAGCATGTTAGAAACCGTGAGTAAGATGGAATGGATTATTAAGTTTACATGAGTGTATTTTTCTTTTAAGGATAGTGGTGGCAGTCTGAAATTAACCTGATTATGTGCGGCCAATTTATGGGCGTAATGTAGAGTTTATTCCAAAGGTAAGTTTTGTGTGTTAGAGTAAACGTAGAAAAAAAAAAAGGGAAAAGAGTTTTAAGGAATGTTGTTGTTTTGCAGAGTCTGCTAGCTGCTGCTTTGCTGTAATTTAAGTGGCATCTGGCCCTATTCTGAACGGCATTCCTACGCGTGCGTGTGTGGACATCAGACGCAAGCGCTTCGGACTCCATCCTCCTTGGCCAATTCATGTGCGCTGCCTCATTCATGCGCGCTCGCTGTATGATTTATACAGGTCCTCAAACCATCTACGAGTGTTACCGTCGGAAACCATCTTAGCCTAGTGTGTTTGTTATTTGCTTTGAGTGATGTGAGTTTGTACGAAGTGTTATTCCATTTCGTTTTTCTCTTTTTTCTTTGTATGGGTTGCTTTGGTTGCTGTTGTCATTATTATTAGTTTATGATTATTATTTTTAGAAGTTGGTGTCGTTGTTATGATTGTAGTGATGATGTGACACTAACTTATTTGCTTAGTATTGCCCAATCGGAACCAAGGTTGGTGTGACGGTGATATTTTGAATTGTGTGGTTTGTGGTGTATATGATTTACTATATTTTGATTTTTTGTTTTGTTTGAGGTGTATGATTTTGTTTTCAACATCTAGGGGTCCTACATAGTGGTTCCTATTTGGGTTTTATTATATGCTGGAGTGGGACACATTGAATAACCAAGAAATAACAACTGATTACCAATTTCATTTTTGTTGATTGCGGGTGGGATTTATATTGGTATAGTCTTTCTGGTATTTGTATTGATATTGTTTAATGTTTTTTTTTATTGCTATGTATTTTTTTTTTGGTTGTTCTAGAATCACCACCCAACTAGCTTTATTGATTCGGTTTATGCCATTTGTGGGTGGGTTTATGGTTGTATGGATTTTTTTGGGGTATTGTATTGATTTTGTCTATTATGATTTTTTGTTGCGTCTATTTCCTTTTTTTTTTGGCTAAATGTATGGTGTTCTAGAGTGATATCGGGTACACATTGATCCATCTACCTGTCCATTTGTGGGGATGATGCTTTAAGCGCTTATGAATTTAAAGTTAGGACGGTGTCCTTAATTGGTGTTTTTGTTACTAGGAACACTGTGTAATTAAGGCAACATTTTTATTGTGATGTTGAGCTCAATGTTTTAAATAGTAAATGTAAGAAATAAAATTGGGATTTTCTTGAACCGTGATTACTCTGCTTGTCACTGTCCATTAACTTGGATACTTACCATTGGGAAGACCATCTTTGGGTTAGTCTTAGGGGTCGAGGGTCTACCCCTGAGTGCCCCCTTTTACAATTGGCGTAGTCGGCAGGACATTGTGACAAGCAGAGAATATCATATTGTGGGTTAGATTTTGTTTTTTTTTCTCTTTCTCGCCTACCAGTTTTGTTGCATATTGTTCGGTGTGTGGTATTGTTATTGTGCGTTGTATCTTATTTTCTGATCTCGTTTTTTTACAGCAAAGCAGCAGTTGGCAGTTGGTGAGTTCAGTCGTGTGATTTGTAGGGGTTTGTGTTTTCTGTTTTCCTCTTCCTTTACCTGGTGGTAAGAGCTAAGTATGGAGAAGGAATTGGAGGAGTTGCGACAGCAGGTGGAGTCACTGAGGGGAGAGAATGAGCGGTTGCATCAACAACAGTCGAGTCAAGCTGCAGCAGCCACAGCTTCATCGACTGTGAGTAGCATTCCTGCCCCTAGTCCCATAGTTGAACGGATAGTCTACGTTCCTAGGGAACGGAAGTGTCGTGTTTTTAGTGGAAGGGGTGAAGACAGTGTATTTGAATGGGTGGAGGAGATCCAGGCTTGCTTAAAGGGTCGACATTTGCCTTCAGCTGAGCAGGTTTTGTTTGTGATTGATCATTTGGGGGGTCCTGCTAAGAATGAAATTAAGTATAGAGCCCAGAAGGATAGGGAAACCCCAGAGCAAATCTTTTTGATTTTACAAGAACTTTATGGATACCCACAGTCCTATATTGCTTTACAGCAAAGTTTTTTTGCTCGGAGACAGCTAGAGGGGGAATCCCTACAGGAGTATTCACATGCTCTGTTTGCCCTAATGGAGAAGGTAGTCCAACAGGCTCCAGGGGGTATACCTAATTCGGACGTCCTACTTCGAGACCAGTTTGTAGAACATGTGCTTGATAGTGGGTTGAGACGGGAACTTAAACGGCATGTTAGATTAAATCCTACGTCCACTCTTTTGGATATTCGAAAAGAAGCCATTAGGTGGGTGGAAGAGGGATTTCACTATGAGATGAGGGAGAGAAGTAATTCTGTCCCAGTTTCCTCTGCGCTTCAGTATAGGGTACAGGGACAGATGGTTTCCTCTGAGTCACTTAATGTTAACACCTCAGAGTTAATGGAGATAAAGAAAATGATGAGAGCCCAGCAAGAACAGCTTAATTTACTTACTCAAAGTTTACAGCAACTCCAGTCCCAACAGGGAGGCGGTTATGCTAGACGGCAAGGACCTATTATTTGTAGGCGTTGTAATCAGCCTGGGCATATTGCTCGGAATTGTACGTCAGCGCAGCCTTACTCCAAAGACCAACAGGCCCGCGTATGTAGTAATGTACTTGCACGTGATGGACAGGCGGAAAACTACAACCCTCTGCACTGACGAGCCGCAGTTCAGAAGGGGTAGTACCAGGCTCTGCAGTTCTTGCCCCCCTTAATGAATCGCCTTCTACCCTTCTGGGTAAGTGCCCTTCGGTTATGGTTAACATGGGTGGGGTTAATGTCCCATGTTTATTGGACACTGGCTCTATGGTAACAACGATCACGGAGAGTTTCTTTCTAGCACATTTTGAGCCTTGGGGTAAGGAAAGGTTAAATAATTGTGGGTGGTTGCAGCTTCGTGCTGCTAACGGTTCAGTTATTCCGTTTGTAGGATATCTGGAGTTGGATTTTGTTATATTGGGTAGAGTCATTCATAAGAAAGGGGTCTTGATCGTGAAGGACCCTGTTCAGGGCCTCACAACTTCAGGGCTGCCAGGCTTATTGGGAATGAATGTGATAGGAGAGTGCTTCCGAGAGCTGTTTAATCAACGTGGGACAGAGTTGTTTGATCTCCCCATAGTTAAGGAAGCCCCAGCATGGCAGATGGCAATGCAGTACTGCCAAGCTGATGGTTCGGGGAGGCCAGAATTTACCGGTGGACTGGTTCGTGTGAGGGGGAGGCGAGCTGTTCGTATTCCAGCCAATTCCTTACAGTTTGTTTCGGTTACATGTACTGCACACTGTGGAGCCTTGTCTATGGCCCTTTATGAGCCTTTGGATGAGGGGAACCCACTTCCATCGGGTGTATTGGCCTCCATATCACTGGTTTCAGTGCAAGCGAGCATTGCAAGAATTCCTCTGGTCAATATTAGTGAGCATGATGTTCTGTTGCAACCACGAGTAGTGGTGGGAAGGTTGTGTCCAGCTCAGCCGGTTAATTGGCCAGGGAATATTATTGTTTCTTGTCCAGGTTCAGCTCCGGAATTGTGCGCCACAGTCTCGTCACAAGTTGGGGAAATTGATGAGGTGAGTAAGGCAATTAAGGGATTAGAATTAGAGCATCTTTCCCTAGAGGAAAGGAGACAGGTAAGGGATCTGTTGACTAGGTTTAGATCTGTCTTTTCAAGTAACGAGTGTGATTTAGGTTGTACTAGCTTAATCACACACGAGATCCCATTAATAGATCCTGCCCCCGTACGGCAGAGGTATCGCCGTATTCCACCATCTGATTATGCTGCTGTTAAAGAGCATGTTCAACAACTGCTTGCAAGTCAAGTGGTTCGGGAAAGTAGTAGTCCATTTGCTTCCCCAATAGTGGTGGTCAAGAAAAAAGATGGTAAGATACGATTGTGTGTGGACTATCGTCAGTTAAATCAGAAAACAAGAAAGGATGCATTCCCCTTACCTCGCATAGAAGAGACTCTGGACGCCCTTTCGGGAGCACAGTGGTTCTCTACTTTAGACTTGGTAAGTGGATACAATCAAGTTCCAGTGGCAGAGCAGGATAAGAGCAAGACGGCCTTTTGCACACCCTTTGGGCTGTCTGAATTTAATCGGATGCCCTTCGGGCTGTGCAATGCCCCAAGCACGTTCCAAAGGTTGATGGAGCGGATGTTTGGGGATCAACGGTTCCAAACATTGTTGTTGTACCTGGACGATATTATTATTTTTTCGTCCACCGTATCCCAACACCTGGAACGGCTGGAGTTGGTGTTTGGCTGTCTGCAACAAGAGGGCTTAAAAGCAAAATTGGATAAGTGCTGTTTTTTCCGTCAAGAAGTACATTACTTGGGGCATGTTGTTTCGAGGGAGGGTGTCTCTACTGACCCGGGTAAAATAAGCACAGTGGCAGAATGGAAGTGGCCGAACAATGTTGCAGATCTAAGATCATTTCTAGGGTTTGCAAGCTACTATCGTCGATTCGTAGAGGGGTTTGCAAAGTTGGCTGCCCCTCTCCATCGCTTGGTAGCAGAATTGATTGGCACAAAGAAAAGAAGGGGGTCAGGTAAACCAATGGAAAGTTGCTGGACCCCAGAGTGTGAAGAGGGGTTCCAGTATCTTAAAAATAAGTTGGTAACTGCCCCTGTCTTGGCATATGCTGATTTTTCTAAGCCATTCTTGCTTGATGTGGATGCTAGCCATTTAGGGTTAGGTGCAGTGCTTAGCCAGGAGCAGGGTGGTAAGTTGCGGCCAGTGGCCTATGCTAGTCGAGGGCTTAGGCCAACAGAAAGGAATATGGAGAACTATAGCTCTATGAAGTTAGAACTTCTTGCCCTAAAATGGGCAATGGCAGAAAAGTTCAAGGATTATCTCTTGGGCCATCACTGCACAGTTTATACTGATAATAATCCATTGAGCTATTTGAGTACCGCCAAGTTAGGTGCAACCGAACAACGTTGGGTGTCCCAGTTGGAGATTTTTGATTATGAGATAAAGTATCGCCCTGGCCGTGTAAATGGAAATGCTGATTCCTTGTCAAGACAGTATTCCTCTGGGAGGTCGAAACCATTGTCGGGTACACCACTACCTGAGAGGCTTCGCACAGCTGACAATTGTCAGAGGGAAAAAGGTGATTTGGTAGGAGCAGAGCAACATGCTATTACTGTCTTCCCACTGTATTCCAGAGAACAACTACAGCAAATGCAGGCAGGTGATCCAACAGTGGGGCCATTTCTCAGGTTCTTTTCTATGAAGAAGTATCCCTCAAAGGCGGAGCGACAGTTAATGTCAAAGTTTGGGTTGGAGCTTTTACGACAATGGGGAAGATTGGCTTTAAAGGGAGGATTGTTGTATCGGCAACTGAAGCTCCCTGACGGGGGGGAGGAGATAGATCAATTAGTACTACCAGAGGTGCTGTGGGATGAGGTATTTCAGCAGCTGCATGATGGGCATGGTCATCAGGGCAGAGATCGAACTTATGACTTGATTCGCAGGAGGTGTTATTGGCCAAGTATGAGTGCATATGTGCAGGAACGCTGCCAGAATTGTTGGCAGTGTGCCATTTCGAAGTCTAGCAAGCCACCAGCACGTGCCCCCATGGGCCATTTGTTGGCATCCAAGCCCAATCAGATATTGGCGGTTGATTTCACGTTATTAGAACCATCTAGTGATGGGCGTGAGCATGTTCTAATTATGACGGATGTATTTTCTAAATACACTTTAGCGGTGCCAACAAGGGATCAGCGGGCGACCACGGTGGCTAGTGTTTTGGTCCAAGAATGGTTTTATAAACTGGGTGTGCCGGCTAGGATTCACTCTGACCAGGGGCGGAATTTTGAAAGTGCGGTGATTGCTCAATTATGTCAACTTTATGGAATCCAGAAGACGCACACGACCCCATATCATCCACAAGGGAATGGACAGTGTGAACGGTTTAATCGCACGCTGCATGATCTGCTCCGTTCCCTTCCACCTGAACAGAAACGTTCTTGGACCTCGCACTTGGCACAGGTGGTGTTTACTTATAATACCACTTGCCACCATTCAACTGGGGAGTCTCCTCATTTTTTAATGTTTGGTCAGAACCCTCGGTTGCCGGTAGATTTTCTGCTTGCTGCGGTTGAAGAACCGGTTATGGGTAGTGTGGAAGATTGGGTGGCAAAGCATCAAGAAGGGTTAAGAGACACATATGGAAGAGTGAAAGACTGCTGGACGCAGCAGCAGATTATAGGAAGACGTTGTACGATCAGACAGTGAAGGGTCAACCTTTGATGGAGAACTATATTGTGCAGTTGCGTGAAAGTGGAGTTCGGGGTCGAAATAAAATTCAAATAAACTGGTCGACCACATTGTATAAGATAGTGAGGGCCCCGCGGGATGGGGGGCAGGTGTACAGCATTTCTCCTTTAGAAGAGCCTTCCCGGATTAAACATGTACATAGGTCCTTATTAAAGTTGGCACCTACCACTGTACAACCGACTAACCACATTGATTTAGGGTTACTAGATCAGGATTCTGGACAATGCGAGTGTGCTGACGATTCTGTAGTGGTTGTAGTTAAAACTCTGGGACCTACTTCTTCGGAAGATGATTTGTTGCTAATAGGCCAAGATAAAACATCTAGTGAGGTTTCCTCCTTGGCCCCAGTACATAACGTACCAGTTGGGGGGCCCTCTGTTGAAGGGATGGGGAGTTTACGGAGATCAAATAGAGTGACTGCAGGGAAGCATTCTAATCGTTATCATTTGCCCAAAGCAGTGACTGGTAATGTATCGGCTAGTTTATTGGTACAGGCTGGGAATCCCTCGGAGCAAGAGTATGGTAGGACTTTTCGCCCTTGGTTATAGCTAAATCATTGGGACAATGTTTGAAAAGCTGGGGGTAGATTGTGGTAGGCGGACCCTTTAGGTGCGTGCGTTGCGTGCCAATCACGTCAAGGCTTTATATGAGCAGGTGCGCGCTCCGTCTCGGGTTGGCATTTTGTTGTTTGGACCGGTTGATGGGAGTCTCTCCACTAGCCCTCCAGTGAGTAGAGCATGTTAGAAACCGTGAGTAAGATGGAATGGATTATTAAGTTTACATGAGTGTATTTTTCTTTTTAGGATAGTGGTGGCAGTCTGAAATTAACCTGATTATGTGCGGCCAATTTATGGGCGTAATGTAGAGTTTATTCCAAAGGTAAGTTTTGTGTGTTAGAGTAAACGTAGAAAAAAAAAAAGGGAAAAGAGTTTTAAGGAATGTTGTTGTTTTGCAGAGTCTGCTAGCTGCTGCTTTGCTGTAATTTAAGTGGCATCTGGCCCTATTCTGAACGGCATTCCTACGCGTGCGTGTGTGGACATCAGACGCAAGCGCTTCGGACTCCATCCTCCTTGGCCAATTCATGTGCGCTGCCTCATTCATGCGCGCTCGCTGTATGATTTATACAGGTCCTCAAACCATCTACGAGTGTTGCCGTCAGAAACCATCTTAGCCTAGTGTGTTTGTTATTTGCTTTGAGTGATGTGAGTTTGTACGAAGTGTTATTCCATTTCGTTTTTCTCTTTTTTCTTTGTATGGGTTGCTTTGGTTGCTGTTGTCATTATTATTAGTTTATGATTATTATTTTTAGAAGTTGGTGTCGTTGTTATGATTGTAGTGATGATGTGACACTAACTTATTTGCTTAGTATTGCCCAATCGGAACCAAGGTTGGTGTGACGGTGATATTTTGAATTGTGTGGTTTGTGGTGTATATGATTTACTATATTTTGATTTTTTGTTTTGTTTGAGGTGTATGATTTTGTTTTCAACATCTAGGGGTCCTACATAGTGGTTCCTATTTGGGTTTTATTATATGCTGGAGTGGGACACATTGAATAACCAAGAAATAACAACTGATTACCAATTTCATTTTTGTTGATTGCGGGTGGGATTTATATTGGTATAGTCTTTCTGGTATTTGTATTGATATTGTTTAATGTTTTTTTTATTGCTATGTATTTTTTTTTGGTTGTGTTCTAGAATCACCACCCAACTAGCTTTATTGATTCGGTTTATGCCATTTGTGGGTGGGTTTATGGTTGTATGGATTTTTTTGAGGTATTGTATTGATTTTGTCTATTATGATTTTTTGTTGCGTCTATTTCCTTTTTTTTTTGGCTAAATGTATGGTGTTCTAGAGTGATATCGGGTACACATTGATCCATCTACCTGTCCATTTGTGGGGATGATGCTTTAAGCGCTTATGAATTCAGAGTTAGGACGGTGTCCTTAATTGGTGTTTTTGTTACTAGGAACACTGTGTAATTAAGGCAACATTTTTATTGTGATGTTGAGCTCAATGTTTTAAATAGTAAATGTAAGAAATAAAATTGGGATTTGCTTGAACCGTGATTACTCTGCTTGTCACTGTCCATTAACTTGGATACTTACCATTGGGAAGACCATCTTTGGGTTAGTCTTAGGGGTCGAGGGTCTACCCCTGAGTGCCCCCTTTTACAGATGCAAGCAGTGAGAAAATAGAAACTGAGTATAGAAAATGTTAGGGAAATTAAAATTTGATGTAAAAATGAGTGGCTAGTCAAGGAACAATAGCATAGATGAGGAGAAATGTAAAGTAAAGCATAATCTGAAGCTAAAGAAATTATTTAGAAGAACACTGAAGAAATAGAAAATCAAACATTTACATATGATAAAATGATTGTGAATTAGAGAAAAATAAACTGTTAAACCGTAAAGAGGAGAAAATAGATGAGAGGAGTCTTCATTTGATGAAAAAAAAATGGGAAAGAAGGAAAGACTTTTATGAGCTAAATTCCATATATTACTTAAGAGGACATAGGGATGGACTTTGGGGGACTGTGGTCTCTTACCTACTAGACATCTCTGAGTGCACTAGCAAATGGATAAGGTGTTTGAAAAACACAATGGACAAACTGTTGGCTGTGGACATTTGTGAAAGCAGTGAGGCAGGCACTGCATACCCAGGAATTACTGAGGACTGGAAAGGCTACTTATGTTCAGAGACACTAAAAAGAGGCAAACAAGCTAACGATGAACTGATCAAAGAGAAAAAGCGCTCCACCAGAACTTTACATCAGCTCAACAAAAGAAAAGAAGCCAGCACTAAGAGAGAAGGGGGAAACACTGTGCCCTGATATGGACACCACAGAAATGACTGCACCAATCTATGAACCAGTTGTCTTCTCAGGGTGTGAGGAGGGGGAGTCTGGCAGTCCATCTCAAAGCAGTCGACCTATAGTCCAAATTGAGTACAATGTGACCACTCAGAGGGCAAAAATAAGAGCAAAAGTGTAGCTACCCATTCTTGTATCAAATCAGACTCCTGTCAATTTAATAAATAGAAAAGTATCATGTAAACTGCAAGAAAAGTCTTAGATGATAATGTACAATGAAACTTTAAATGTGTAAGGTTGAAATGATAAATTATGAAGAATGTTAGATTATTTTGGTTCATTTTCATAGGTTAACTCATAGAGATTATTGAACATAGGAGGATAAATTATGATGCATGGTGGTGATAAAAAAAGATAATAAAGACATTTTTTGATAACTGAAAAAAAAAAAATAATTTGGGTTAGAAGTTGATGGAGTTAAAAATTTAAGTTAAAATTGGGGAAAACTTATTTTGAGTAAACTAAACCAAGATAAGGGAGAAAAATTATGTCAGAGATTAAGACAGAAAAGTGATTTATACTTGAAGAGAATGAAAAAAAAATGAAATGAACTCACAGTACTGAATAGGTCAAAAAGTAACAATTCTAAATGTACTAAAAAATATATTTGAAAGAGAAAAGTGTTTAAAAACAGAAAACAGGTTGTTTTACATATGTGAAGGAAAAATTAAAAGCAAAAAAGACTAAAGACAAAAAGGACTAAAGATGAATAATCAGATCAGATAGAGAGGAACCTATAAAGAAATCCAGTGATTTTTCAGTCAACTTGTAGAAAATTACAACAAAAGTTTATGAATAACCAGTTTGATGTGAGAACAGGAAGGAATTAGGAGCTGAAAATGCTGAAAAGTGAAAAATGTTAATTAATAGAAAATGCAAAATAAGAAATAGCTCAGAAATAAGAAATTACTTAGGTGTCAAGTTTTAACAATTATTATGAGTTCAGGACATTAAGGGAAAACAAAATTAACCAGCATAGGGAGGATTAATTAAAATTAAACCAGATGCAGGTCTGTTATATGCTGGAATAGGCATTATTGAAACTTTTGAGAACATAGCAATAATAGAAACATTTAGATATGTTATGGCATTTCTAAGTAAAGTCAATTTCAATTCGGTTGTGATGGTGTAGGTGACTGATGAAATGGATTCTATTTGAATTTGATTTGAATTTAATTTTGATTATGGCATTAGTCAAAACAGGCAAAAGTAAATGTTGTAAAATTTATGATTTAAGAACAGTCAGTAATAGAGAATTTCTTAGCTGAGGTTCCTAACACGCACTGTACTTAAATTTTTTAGTTTGGATGCCAACTATGTTAAAGTAATTAATTGATTTCTGTTTAGGTTATTAACAGAGGAGGGTAGACACTTGGTTACACTTAAAGTAAATAGGCTGATTTACATAGTTACATACGTTAGAATGCATAAAAGAATTTAAAATATTTCATGATGGATATTGTAACGTGTAGGATTTAGTTATCTGCAGGTACATCTAGCTCAAGCTAAGTAAAAGACAGAAATAATTTTTTTTAGGGATGATTGGTTTAGTGTTAACAAGATTCTGTATCTACTCCAGATGCAATAATAACTGATAAGATGATAAATAAGAAAATTGATTTTTCATTAAAGAAAATAGGGTAGCAGGTCTAACAATAGTATAGAGTCACAACCTTAATTAGATTATAGTACAGATAAACAAAGTACTAGTCTTTATGAACATGTGTAGCATCAAAGGGAAGCAAAAAAAGATAGGTATGATTTTTGTAATAGGAAGTACAGATTGTTGATACAACAGCATTTCTAGATATTGTCATTGGTGATGTACATGGATTGAACCAAGAGTGAAATGATAAGGAAAATTAAGCAGCAAGCAAAATGATTTGAAAAAATGATCGCCTTTTTGAATGCAGTGATTAGTGAATTGTTGTCCACATGTGACATTTGTGCAAAGTAGAATGTGAGTAAAAGATCAGCAATAGGCTTAAGGGGATATTCAAGAACTTGATTGTGGATGTTGTGAAATGATAAAATTAGCTTAGGGCAAGAGATACAAACTTTTGGGCATGACAGTTTTGGTAGATGAGTGAAGGTAATTCCATCAGCAGAACAGGGAAGAAGGAACAGTTATTACATTTAAGACAAGAGAAGTCTCAGATTTGGAATAACCTCTGAAGAAAGTTCAAATAATGTGTCCGCATTTAAAAATAAATTAAAGTAAGTAAAGTCAATTAAAGTGAATAAAGGTAATTAAGTAGATAAATAAGTGGATATATAATTCAGTGAATAGATAAATAAATGAATTGATAAAGTATTGGAAATAAAGAAAATTGAGAAATTACACATAATTGTAAGGAATTATTGAAAGAGCTAAAGATGATTCATCAAGGCCTAGTTTAACAAGATGTGTTAAAATAATATACCTTTTTCATTAATGATTGCATGAAAACTGACAGAAACAAGCAACTAACATTGCATGAAGTACTATTGGGTAGACCCTTGCATGTAATCTCCTATTTAACCTTGTGGAATGTTTGGAGAACATTTCTAATGCATTGGAAAGAAGTTTGGTCTTTTATGAGGAAACTAACTGCCATGTGCAAAGTGATATCTGTACAGGAAACCAGAAAGGAGCAGAAGCAGGAGATTAATCCGGTGATCGAGTATATCTGAGGTGCTTTGGAGAAAGTGGAGGGAAGTCAGGAGAAAAGGACCTTATGCCAACATTGCCAAGGGGGATGCCATCAACTGTGTACCATCGGGACCACAGCACAAGACAGCCAAAGGAAAAAGCTCCAACAAGAGAAAGTTAACGGGAAACAGAGGAGGCAGAAAATCCCAAAGCTCAAACCAACGAATTGCAAAGTGTGGCAGAAGCAGTTCATCAGAACAGTTAAAAGAGTAATTCTGATTATATACCTGAGTGAGAAATACAGAAGGTGCCACAAATTCAAGTGATGATAATCACCACAACTTCAGGTTATAGACTCTCAACATAAAGTCTTTAGCAACACTTTTTAAGGCTAGAACGAAACAAAGAATGCTCGCAAGTATGTGCCAGATTTAGGGTCAAAAAGATGAACTAGTGCTAAAAATTTTTATAGTTTAGATAAAGAAGAGGATGATGAAGAGGATCCATGCCTTGGGTGTTAAGTGCTAGTAACCTCTACCCCAAAACGGCGGCTCTCTACGATACGCAAAGTATCTGAGCTGAAGATCAACGTACTCTACGGATTATGTTTTGTGGGTGTTAGATTAGAATATTGTGTTGTGACCCTAGATTGGGAGATTGTGCATGTTCATTTTTTGTTTTAGTTTTATTCTTTACTGTATGTTAAATAATCATGACCCCCAGAAGCAAATAGATAACTAATTGTATGCTTAAAATACTACTTTTTATAATATCAACAAAATAGAATCAAGTCTTTTACTGTGTCCTCGTCAGAACAGGACACAGAGGTTTGGCGTGATTCTATTACAAAGTGCAATTACATGATTTGGTCATTTGTAATAATACTGTGACATATATTTGTCATTAGGTAATATGGCTGAGGGCTAGATCATGGAGTTGCACTATGGGCCAAAAGCAAGAATATTAAGACTTAAAGTCTTAAGAGGAGGGATTATATGAGGTGGATTTTGTGCTCTTTGGAGTGTGAAGTTAATCTATATATTCAGGTTATATTGTATAATCTGCTTGTAGACTTGCATACCATTAAAACAATTGGAAAGGGGAAATGGCCTGAGGAAACAACTAGGGGTCATAAAAGAAGGGATGAAAAGAGAGTGGTAAAAGAGCCTGAGGTGTCTCAGGAAACAGATGTCAGAGGTGGTATTTGGGGTCAGGGGTTAAACTAGGAGGGATCTTGTGTAATATATGGAGAACAAAGGAAAACAACGGATGTAAAAGGGTATTTAAATAAGGCCAGAACAGGAGTGAGGCAGAATTTTTCAGACAGAGATGCTACTGGGCGTCTCCTGAAAGTTCTCCTTTGTTGTCGACAATAAAGTATATTCTTCTGATATTCATAACCTCCAGACTGAGTTTGATTTAGTAAGAGAAGAACCAAGAAAACCACTACACCAACAACCATCAAAGTACAGCATTGTTCACAGTTTGAGAAATGTATGCAATTTATGTAAATTGTTTAGGTTTATGTATATATATGTACAGTGTGTGCATGCATGTAAGGACTATTGTGTGTGATTGTGTAGATATATGCATGCGTGTACATGTATGCTTTTATCTGAGTATATATTTGTTGTTTATTTTGCTTTATTTGTCAATAAAAATTTTTTATTTGGTTTATTTTACAATGCTTGTTTGTTGTTTGTGAAGCGCTTTGAGTTGCATGCATGTAGGGAAGTGCTACACAATTAAAATTTATTGTTATTATTCATATTATTAATGCTGTTTTTAAGTCATACTTCCATGGGATTTCAGTCCGAATATTCAAAGTACTATAGTAAACAATGTATGGAGCTGTCACTGAACGTATGTGTGAATATAAAACCAACTTTACCTCAATCATTTTATCTAGTCTATGACACTGCAAGGCAAGTTTATTTATACTGTAGCATATTTTATACACAATGCTAATTCAAAGTGCTTTACATAAAGAATGTAAAACTATCATAAAAATAATTACACAATAAAAACAAGGACATTTTATATTTCAAATTAATTGAGTCACTTAAGAACAGAACTGAAATTGATTATATAAAAAAATACAGTGGGGCAAGATTGGACGTAGCGCAGTGCTCATTGAGCAAATACACAGCTAAACAATATGCTCATTGTGGCCGCTATTGTTAAGTTAACATTATGCCAAATCGTCACAAATGAAACAATGCATTGGAAACGGCTTAAGAGTCTTTCGGGACAATGCACTTTGCAAGAAGCTAATGTAAACAAGCATACGTTAACTACCTGATACAGGTAAAGTTGGTTTTGTATGGGGGTATCGGGGTTTAGTGAGTGACGTATCTGAGTAGGGGCGTGTGCGCGCGAGACGTACCTGAAGAGCGGTGGCAGCGAGTTGAGGGCGACGTACCTGAAGAGCTAGGAGGGATGCGGTGGAGTATGGCGAGGGGTGCGCAAGGACCGGGCGGGAGACGCGCTATTTCCGCGAGATTATCATTCATTTGCGGGCATGCGGGAGTCTCTATGCATTTGAGGGATAGTCCCGCAACTTCCGGGAGACTTGGGATGTCTGAAATAGGGAGTGTGTCACTGAACGAATGTGTGAATATAAAGCCAACCTTACCTCTATAACTAACGTACATGAGTAATTTTTACCACTAATACAGCAGATTCATGAACAGTTACACCGAAATATTGTTACCCATTCATTTAAATCAGAATTTATCACTGTCAATAACATAAAAAACAAACAAAAAAAAACATCAAAATCTGCTTTAAGACGTTCAGTTTTACATTAACTGACCATTACAGCTTGAACAAAAAATATAATTGATTCACATAGGCTAACACATATGAATTAAAGTGCACACTAATATATTTCTCTTGGATAATTTAAAGAGAATAGTAAACAGTCGAGTTTCGATAATTTTTCGTGACTAACTGCATTGTAGGGATAGTTTACAGTTTAACCCAAAGAATGACCAGTCTGGTAGATGAAGAAGAGCCGGAGTCAGAGATTTAAATAAATAAATCAAGTTTACTGAAGATAGTTTGCAGTTTCATCCGCAGAAGCCAGCTTCAACACTCACAATGAGTTCCTAGGCCGCTCTGCTTACAGTTTCAACAATCAAACAATTATACTCTTTACACAAGTCCAGAAAGGGTGGGATCCAGGTAAACAGTTCTCATTGGTTACAACAGAAATAGACAATTCTAAATACATGCGTCAAAGAAACATAGTATCTACTTCCAGATATGGATGGCCTTAATGTGTGCGTCAAAGAAAGCATCGTATCTGTCACCAGATATGGATGGCGACCTGATGCCTAGAGGTGAGGTCGCCCTAAGTTATTACGAGCTGATCTCCGACCTGTAGAAAGCTAAACCAGGAAAACAATAGACACAAAAGACCATCTGTGCTAAAGACTCAAGGATGTTTCTTGTACGTTCAGCTGTGTTATCAGGCTGGTTCAAGACTGTTTCCATCAACAGTCTGCAACAATATCTTGGCTACACACAGTCTATCTCCACACGAAAAGGAATTACATTAAAATTTATTATATTCAAAAATAGATCAATCAAACAGCTATAATATTATAGGCAATATCAGGACAACTAGAACAGGTGTCTTCTTCTCCTCTGTATGGGGAGAGAGAGAGAGATCTCCATGACCTATGACCTGGTTTGTGTGTCTCCAGAAACAAAGTTAAAATAGACAGGCAAAAAGAGAAACAAGGACACAGAACATTCTTACAGTAAGCAGTTTTAACTTATTCATTAGTTAAAATCAATTCACAGTTAAATACTGAGAAACAGGATGATGAAAAGGATAAACGTTGGTCCATGTTGAGACGGATTGGAAAGCAGAAATCCGAATCCTTCACAAGTGAAAATCTATGTCTCTGACTGAGTTTGCATTACTGCTTATTTTGACCTCTGCTGGCTGAGTAAAGCTCATTTTCAACGTCCAATGCAGAATGTGATAAAACCAGATCCAGCTACTAAAATGCATCATTCTTTTTGTTTTAGACAATATTTCATGCACTGTTAAACATGTCAAAGCAAGTTGCAAGTGAAAATCTATGTCTCTGACTGAGTTTGCATTACTGCTTATTTTGACCTCTGCTGGCTGAGAACAGCTCATTTTCAACGTTCAATTCAGAATGTGATAAAACCAGATCCAGCCACAAAAATGCATCATTCTTTTTGTTTTAGACAACATTTCATGCACTGTTAAACATGTTAAAGCAAGTTGCAAGTGAAAATCTCTGTCTCTAACTGAGTTTGCATTACTGCTTATTTTGACCTCTGCTGGCTCTGAAAAGCTCATTTTCAACATTCAATTCAGAATGTGATAAAACCAGATCCAGCCACTAAAAAGCATTTTCTTTTTGTTTTAGACAACATTTCATGCACTGTTAAATATGTTTAAGAAAGTTGCAAGTGAAAATCTATGTCTCTGACTGAGTTTGCATTACTGCTTATTTTGACCTCTGCTGGCTGAGTAAAGCTCATTTTCAACGTCCAATGCAGAATGTGATAAAACCAGATCCAGCTACTAAAATGCATCATTCTTTTTGTTTTAGACAACTGTAGCGAGTCGGCTAGTACCACGTCGCCCTGGGCACAAATCCACACCAGCTGGATCACTCATCAACCCCGGATCGCTCACAGCTGGACCTCATCAGCCAGGGAGAGATATAAGCCAGCCACACACAGGAGGAAACTGAGCTTCATTTCACATGACTCCCTGCGCTAATGCTTGTCTCTCTCTGTCTCTCCCACAGCCGAATCCAGCTCGTGACCGATCCAACACCATACCTCTCACCAGTCTTCACCATCTCCCCGGAGCACTTGAGCACGCACCTTTAAGAAGAGCACTCATTCACCCCATTACCACTTGTAAATAAAAGCACCCTCCGGGGCATTGTTTGTAACATCATCTATTGTGTTTGTGTTTTCCCTCTGCCTCGCTACACAACATTTCATGCACTGTTAAACATGTTAAAGCAAGTTGCAAGTGAAAATCTATGTCTCTGACTGAGTTTGCATTACTGCTTATTTTGACCTCTGCTGGCTGAGAACAGCTCATTTTCAACGTTCAATTCAGAATGTGAAAAAACCAGATCCAGCCCCAAAAATGCATCATTCTTTTTGTTTTAGACAACATTTCATGCACTGTTAAACATGTTTAAGAAAGTTACAAGTGAAAATCTATGTCTCTGACTGAGTTTGCATTACTCCTTATTTTGACCTCTGCTGGCTGAGAACAGCTCATTTTCAACGTCCAAAGCAGAATGTGATAAAACCAGATCCAGCTACTAAAATGCATCATTCTTTTTGTTTTAGACAACATTTCATGCACTGTTAAACATGGTAAAGCAAGTTGCAAGTGAAAATCTATGTCTCTGACTGAGTTTGCATTACTCCTTATTTTGACCTCTGCTGGCTGAGAACAGCTCATTTTCAACGTTCAATTCAGAATGTGATAAAACCAGATCCAGCCACAAAAATGCATCATTCTTTTTGTTTTAGACAACATTTCATGCACTGTTAAATATGTTTAAGAAAGTTACAAGTGAAAATCTATGTCTCTGACTGAGTTTGCATTACTGCTTATTTTGACCTCTGCTGGCTGAGTAAAGCTCATTTTCAACGTCCAAAGCAGAATGTGATAAAACCAGATCCAGCTACTAAAATGCATCATTCTTTTTGTTTTAGACAACAATTCATGCACTGTTAAACATGGTAAAGCAAGTTGCAAGTGAAAATCTATGTCTCTGACTGAGTTTGCATTACTCCTTATTTTGACCTCTGCTGGCTGAGAACAGCTCATTTTCAACGTTCAATTCAGAATGTGATAAAACCAGATCCAGCCACAAAAATGCATCATTCTTTTTGTTTTAGACAACATTTCATGCACTGTTAAACATGTTAAAGCAAGTTGCAAGTGAAAATCTATGTCTCTGACTGAGTTTGCATTACTGCTTATTTTGACCTCTGCTGGCTCTGAAAAGCTCATTTTCAACGTTCAATTCAGAATGTGATAAAACCAGATCCAGCCACTAAAATGCATCATTCTTTTTGTTTTAGACAACATTTCATGCACTGTTAAACATGTTAAAGCAAGTTGCAAGTGAAAATCTATGTCTATGACTGAGTTTGCATTACTGCTTATTTTGACCTCTGCTGGCTGTGAAAAGCTAATTTTCAACGTTCAATTCAGAATGTGATAAAACCAGATCCAGCCACTAAAAAGCATTTTCTTTTTGTTTTAGACAACATTTCATGCACTGTTAAATATGTTTAAGAAAGTTGCAAGTGAAAATCTATGTCTCTGACTGAGTTTGCATTACTGCTTGTTTTGACCTCTGCTGGCTGAGTAAAGCTCATTTTCAACGTCCAATGCAGAATGTGATAAAACCAGATCCAGCCACTACAAAGCATTTTTTTTTTGTTTTAGACAACATTTCATGCACTGTTAAATATGTTTAAGACAGTTGCAAGTGAAAATCTATGTCTCTGACTGAGTTTGCATTACTGCTTATTTTGACCTCTGCTGGCTGAGTAAAGCTCATTTTCAACGTCCAATGCAGAATGTGATAAAACCAGATCCAGCTACTAAAATGCATCATTCTTTTTGTTTTAGACAACATTTCATGCACTGTTAAACATGTTAAAGCAAGTTGCAAGTGAAAATCTATGTCTCTGACTGAGTTTGCATTACTGCTTATTTTGACCTCTGCTGGCTCTGAAAAGCTCATTTTCAACGTTCAATTCAGAATGTGATAAAACCAGATCCAGCCACTAAAAAGCATTTTCTTTTTGTTTTAGACAACATTTCATGCACTGTTAAATATGTTTAAGAAAGTTGCAAGTGAAAATCTATGTCTCTGACTGAGTTTGCATTACTGCTTATTTTGACCTCTGCTGGCTGAGTAAAGCTCATTTTCAACGTCCAATGCAGAATGTGATAAAACCAGATCCAGCTACTAAAATGCATCATTCTTTTTGTTTTAGACAACATTTCATGCACTGTTAAACATGTTAAAGCAAGTTGCAAGTGAAAATCTATGTCTCTGACTGAGTTTGCATTACTGCTTATTTTGACCTCTGCTGGCTGAAAACAGCTCATTTTCAACGTTCAATTCAGAATGTGATAAAACCAGATCCAGCCACAAAAATGCATCATTCTTTTTGTTTTAGACAACATTTCATGCACTGTTAAACATGTTAAAGCAAGTTGCAAGTGAAAATCTATGTCTCTGACTGAGTTTGCATTACTGCTTATTTTGACCTCTGCTGGCTGAGAACAGCTCATTTTCAACGTTCAATTCAGAATGTGAAAAAACCAGATCCAGCCCCAAAAATGCATCATTCTTTTTGTTTTAGACAACATTTCATGCACTGTTAAACATGTTAAAGCAAGTTGCAAGTGAAAATCTATGTCTATGACTGAGTTTGCATTACTGCTTATTTTGACCTCTGCTGGCTCTGAAAAGCTAATTTTCAACGTTCAATTCAGAATGTGATAAAACCAGATCCAGCCACTAAAAAGCATTTTCTTTTTGTTTTAGACAACATTTCATGCACTGTTAAATATGTTTAAGAAAGTTGCAAGTGAAAATCTATGTCTCTGACTGAGTTTGCATTACTGCTTGTTTTGACCTCTGCTGGCTGAGTAAAGCTTATTTTCAACATTCAATTCAGAATGTGATAAAACCAGATCCAGCCACTAAAAAGCATTTTCTTTTTGTTTTAGACAACATTTCATGCACTGTTAAACATGTTAAAGCAAGTTGCAAGTGAAAATCTATGTCTCTGACTGAGTTTGCATTACTGCTTATTTTGACCTCTGCTGGCTGAGAACAGCTCATTTTCAACGTTCAATTCAGAATGTGATAAAACCAGATCCAGCCACAAAAATAAATCATTCTTTTTGTTTTAGACAACATTTCATGCACTGTTAAACATGGTAAAGCAAGTTGCAAGTGAAAATCTATGTCTCTGACTGAGTTTGCATTACTGCTTATTTTGACCTCTGCTGGCTGAGAACAGCTCATTTTCAACGTTCAATTCAGAATGTGATAAAACCAGATCCAGCCACAAAAATGCATCATTCTTTTTGTTTTAGACAACATTTCATGCACTGTTAAACATGTTAAAGCAAGTTGCAAGTGAAAATCTATGTCTCTGACTGAGTTTGCATTACTGCTTATTTTGACCTCTGCTTGCTCTGAAAAGCTCATTTTCAACGTTCAATTCAGAATGTGATAAAACCAGATCCAGCCACTAAAATGCATCATTCTTTTTGTTTTAGACAACATTTCATGCACTGTTAAACATGTTAAAGCAAGTTGCAAGTGAAAATCTATGTCTCTGACTGAGTTTGCATTACTGCTTATTTTGACCTCTGCTGGCTCTGAAAAGCTCATTTTCAACGTTCAATTCAGAATGTGATAAAACCAGATCCAGCCAATAAAATGCATCATTCTTTTTGTTTTAGACAACATTTCATGCACTGTTAAACATGTTAAAGCAAGTTGCAAGTGAAAATCTATGTCTCTGACTGAGTTTGCATTACTGCTTATTTTGACCTCTGCTGGCTCTGAAAAGCTCATTTTCAACGTTCAATTCAGAATGTGATAAAACCAGATCCAGCCACTAAAATGCATCATTCTTTTTGTTTTAGACAACATTTCATGCACTGTTAAACATGTTAAAGCAAGTTGCAAGTGAAAATCTATGTCTCTGACTGAGTTTGCATTACTGCTTATTTTGACCTCTGCTGGCTCTGAAAAGCTCATTTTCAACGTTCAATTCAGAATGTGATAAAACCAGATCCAGCCAATAAAATGCATCATTCTTTTTGTTTTAGACAACATTTCATGCACTGTTAAACATGTTAAAGCAAGTTGCAAGTGAAAATCTATGTCTATGACTGAGTTTGCATTACTGCTTATTTTGACCTCTGCTGGCTCTGAAAAGCTAATTTTCAACGTTCAATTCAGAATGTGATAAAACCAGATCCAGCCACTAAAAAGCATTTTCTTTTTGTTTTAGACAACATTTCATGCACTGTTAAATATGTTTAAGAAAGTTGCAAGTGAAAATCTATGTCTCTGACTGAGTTTGCATTACTGCTTGTTTTGACCTCTGCTGGCTGAGTAAAGCTCATTTTCAACGTCCAATGCAGAATGTGATAAAACCAGATCCAGCCACTAAAAAGCATTTTCTTTTTGTTTTAGACAACATTTCATGCACTGTTAAATATGTTTAAGAAAGTTGCAAGTGAAAATCTATGTCTCTGACTGAGTTTGCATTACTGCTTATTTTGACCTCTGCTGGCTGAGTAAAGCTCATTTTCAACGTCCAATGCAGAATGTGATAAAACCAGATCCAGCTAATAAAATGCATCATTCTTTTTGTTTTAGACAACATTTCATGCACTGTTAAACATGTCAAAGCAAGTTGCAAGTGAAAATCTATGTCTCTGACTGAGTTTGCATTACTGCTTATTTTGACCTCTGCTGGCTGAGAACAGCTCATTTTGAACGTTCAATTCAGAATGTGATAAAACCAGATCCAGCCACAAAAATGCATCATTCTTTTTGTTTTAGACAACATTTCATGCACTGTTAAACATGTTAAAGCAAGTTGCAAGTGAAAATCAATGTCTCTGACTGAGTTTGCATTAGTGCTTATTTTGACCTCTGCTGGCTGAGAACAGCTCATTATCAACGTTCACTTTAGAATGTGATAAAACCAGATCCAGCCACAAAAATGCATCATTCTTTTTGTTTTAGACAACATTTCATGCACTGTTAAATATGTTTAAGAAAGTTGCAAGTGAAAATCTATGTCTCTGACTGAGTTTGCATTACTGCTTGTTTTGACCTCTGCTGGCTGAGTAAAGCTCATTTTCAACGTCCAATGCAGAATGTGATAAAACCAGATCCAGCTACTAAAATGCATCATTCTTTTTGTTTTAGACAACATTTCATGCACTGTTAAACATGTTAAAGCAAGTTGCAAGTGAAAATCTATGTCTCTGACTGAGTTTGCATTACTGCTTATTTTGACCTCTGCTGGCTGAGAACAGCTCATTATCAACGTTCACTTTAGAATGTGATAAAACCAGATCCAGCCACAAAAATGCATCATTCTTTTTGTTTTAGACAACATTTCATGCACCGTTAAACATGTTAAAGCAAGTTGCAAGTGAAAAGCTATGTCTCTGACTGAGTTTGCATTACTGCTTATTTTGACCTCTGCTGGCTGAGAACAGCTCATTTTCAACGTTCAATTCAGAATGTGATAAAACCAGATCCAGCCACAAAAATGCATCATTCTTTTTGTTTTAGACAACATTTCATGCACTGTTAAACAAGTTAAAGCAAATTGCAAGTGAAAATCTATGTCTCTGACTGAGTTTGCATTACTGCTTATTTTGACCTCTGCTGGCTCTGAAAAGCTCATTTTCAACGTTCAATTCAGAATGTGATAAAACCAGATCCAGCCACTAAAAAGCATTTTCTTTTTGTTTTAGACAACATTTCATGCACTGTTAAACATGTTAAAGCAAGTTGCAAGTGAAAATCTATGTCTCTGACTGAGTTTGCATTACTGCTTATTTTGACCTCTGCTGGCTGAGTAAAGCTCATTTTCAACGTCCAATGCAGAATGTGATAAAACCAGATCCAGCTACTAAAATGCATCATTCTTTTTGTTTTAGACAACATTTCATGCACTGTTAAACATGTTAAAGCAAGTTGCAAGTGAAAATCTATGTCTCTGACTGAGTTTGCATTACTGCTTATTTTGACCTCTGCTGGCTGAAAACAGCTCATTTTCAACGTTCAATTCAGAATGTGATAAAACCAGATCCAGCCACAAAAATGCATCATTCTTTTTGTTTTAGACAACATTTCATGCACTGTTAAACATGTTAAAGCAAGTTGCAAGTGAAAATCTATGTCTCTGACTGAGTTTGCATTACTGCTTATTTTGACCTCTGCTGGCTGAGAACAGCTCATTTTCAACGTTCAATTCAGAATGTGATAAAACCAGATCCAGCCCCAAAAATGCATCATTCTTTTTGTTTTAGACAACATTTCATGCACTGTTAAACATGTTAAAGCAAGTTGCAAGTGAAAATCTATGTCTCTGACTGAGTTTGCATTACTGCTTATTTTGACCTCTGCTGGCTGAGAACAGCTCATTTTCAACGTTCAATTCAGAATGTGATAAAACCAGATCCAGCCACAAAAATAAATCATTCTTTTTGTTTTAGACAACATTTCATGCACTGTTAAACATGGTAAAGCAAGTTGCAAGTGAAAATCTATGTCTCTGACTGAGTTTGCATTACTGCTTATTTTGACCTCTGCTGGCTGAGAACAGCTCATTTTCAACGTTCAATTCAGAATGTGATAAAACCAGATCCAGCCACAAAAATGCATCATTCTTTTTGTTTTAGACAACATTTCATGCACTGTTAAACATGTTAAAGCAAGTTGCAAGTGAAAATCTATGTCTCTGACTGAGTTTGCATTACTGCTTATTTTGACCTCTGCTGGCTCTGAAAAGCTCATTTTCAACGTTCAATTCAGAATGTGATAAAACCAGATCCAGCCACTAAAATGCATCATTCTTTTTGTTTTAGACAACATTTCATGCACTGTTAAACATGTTAAAGCAAGTTGCAAGTGAAAATCTATGTCTATGACTGAGTTTGCATTACTGCTTATTTTGACCTCTGCTGGCTCTGAAAAGCTAATTTTCAACGTTCAATTCAGAATGTGATAAAACCAGATCCAGCCACTAAAAAGCATTTTCTTTTTGTTTTAGACAACATTTCATGCACTGTTAAATATGTTTAAGAAAGTTGCAAGTGAAAATCTATGTCTCTGACTGAGTTTGCATTACTGCTTGTTTTGACCTCTGCTGGCTGAGTAAAGCTCATTTTCAACGTCCAATGCAGAATGTGATAAAACCAGATCCAGCTACTAAAATGCATCATTCTTTTTGTTTTAGACAACATTTCATGCACTGTTAAACATGTTAAAGCAAGTTGCAAGTGAAAATCTATGTCTCTGACTGAGTTTGCATTACTGCTTATTTTGACCTCTGCTGGCTGAAAACAGCTCATTTTCAACGTTCAATTCAGAATGTGATAAAACCAGATCCAGCCACAAAAATGCATCATTCTTTTTGTTTTAGACAACATTTCATGCACTGTTAAACATGTTAAAGCAAGTTGCAAGTGAAAATCTATGTCCCTTACTGAGTTTGCATTACTGCTTATTTTGACCTCTGCTGGCTCTGAAAAGCTCATTTTCAACGTTCAATTCAGAATGTGATAAAACCAGATCCAGCCACTAAAAAGCATTTTCTTTTTGTTTTAGACAACATTTCATGCACTGTTAAATATGTTTAAGAAAGTTGCAAGTGAAAATCTATGTCTCTGACTGAGTTTGCATTACTGCTTATTTTGACCTCTGCTGGCTGAGTAAAGCTCATTTTCAACGTCCTAAGCAGAATGTGATGAAACCAGATCCAGCTACTAAAATGCATCATTCTTTTTGTTTTAGACAACATTTCATGCACTGTTAAACATGTTAAAGCAAGTTGCAAGTGAAAATCTATGTCTCTGACTGAGTTTGCATTACTGCTTATTTTGACCTCTGCTGGCTGAGAACAGCTCATTTTCAACGTTCAATTCAGAATGTGATAAAACCAGATCCAGCCACAAAAATAAATCATTCTTTTTGTTTTAGACAACATTTCATGCACTGTTAAACATGGTAAAGCAAGTTGCAAGTGAAAATCTATGTCTCTGACTGAGTTTGCATTACTGCTTATTTTGACCTCTGCTGGCTGAGAACAGCTCATTTTCAACGTTCAATTCAGAATGTGATAAAACCAGATCCAGCCACAAAAATGCATCATTCTTTTTGTTTTAGACAACATTTCATGCACTGTTAAACATGTTAAAGCAAGTTGCAAGTGAAAATCTATGTCTCTGACTGAGTTTGCATTACTGCTTATTTTGACCTCTGCTGGCTCTGAAAAGCTCATTTTCAACGTTCAATTCAGAATGTGATAAAACCAGATCCAGCCACTAAAATGCATCATTCTTTTTGTTTTAGACAACATTTCATGCACTGTTAAACATGTTAAAGCAAGTTGCAAGTGAAAATCTATGTCTATGACTGAGTTTGCATTACTGCTTATTTTGACCTCTGCTGGCTCTGAAAAGCTAATTTTCAACGTTCAATTCAGAATGTGATAAAACCAGATCCAGCCACTAAAAAGCATTTTCTTTTTGTTTTAGACAACATTTCATGCACTGTTAAATATGTTTAAGAAAGTTGCAAGTGAAAATCTATGTCTCTGACTGAGTTTGCATTACTGCTTGTTTTGACCTCTGCTGGCTGAGTAAAGCTCATTTTCAACGTCCAATGCAGAATGTGATAAAACCAGATCCAGCCACTAAAAAGCATTTTCTTTTTGTTTTAGACAACATTTCATGCACTGTTAAATATGTTTAAGAAAGTTGCAAGTGAAAATCTATGTCTCTGACTGAGTTTGCATTACTGCTTATTTTGACCTCTGCTGGCTGAGTAAAGCTCATTTTCAACGTCCAATGCAGAATGTGATAAAACCAGATCCAGCTACTAAAATGCATCATTCTTTTTGCTTTAGACAACATTTCATGCACTGTTAAACATGTCAAAGCAAGTTGCAAGTGAAAATCTATGTCTCTGACTGAGTTTGCATTATTGCTTATTTTGACCTCTGCTGGCTGAGAACAGCTCATTTTGAACATTCAATTCAGAATGTGATAAAACCAGATCCAGCCACAAAAATGCATCATTCTTTTTGTTTTAGACAACATTTCATGCACTGTTAAACATGTTAAAGCAAGTTGCAAGTGAAAATCAATGTCTCTGACTGAGTTTGCATTAGTGCTTATTTTGACCTCTGCTGGCTGAGAACAGCTCATTTTCAACGTTCAATTCAGAATGTGATAAAACCAGATCCAGCCACAAAAATGCATCATTCTTTTTGTTTTAGACAACATTTCATGCACTGTTAAACAAGTTAAAGCAAATTGCAAGTGAAAATCTATGTCTCTGACTGAGTTTGCATTACTGCTTATTTTGACCTCTGCTGGCTCTGAAAAGCTCATTTTCAACGTTCAATTCAGAATGTGATAAAACCAGATCCAGCCACTAAAAAGCATTTTCTTTTTGTTTTAGACAACATTTCATGCACTGTTAAACATGTTAAAGCAAGTTGCAAGTGAAAATCTATGTCTCTGACTGAGTTTGCATTACTGCTTATTTTGACCTCTGCTGGCTGAGTAAAGCTCATTTTCAACGTCCAATGCAGAATGTGATAAAACCAGATCCAGCTACTAAAATGCATCATTCTTTTTGTTTTAGACAACATTTCATGCACTGTTAAACATGTTAAAGCAAGTTGCAAGTGAAAATCTATGTCTCTGACTGAGTTTGCATTACTGCTTATTTTGACCTCTGCTGGCTGAAAACAGCTCATTTTCAACGTTCAATTCAGAATGTGATAAAACCAGATCCAGCCACAAAAATGCATCATTCTTTTTGTTTTAGACAACATTTCATGCACTGTTAAACATGTTAAAGCAAGTTGCAAGTGAAAATCTATGTCTCTGACTGAGTTTGCATTACTGCTTATTTTGACCTCTGCTGGCTGAGAACAGCTCATTTTCAACGTTCAATTCAGAATGTGATAAAACCAGATCCAGCCCCAAAAATGCATCATTCTTTTTGTTTTAGACAACATTTCATGCACTGTTAAACATGTTAAAGCAAGTTGCAAGTGAAAATCTATGTCTCTGACTGAGTTTGCATTACTGCTTATTTTGACCTCTGCTGGCTGAGAACAGCTCATTTTCAACGTTCAATTCAGAATGTGATAAAACCAGATCCAGCCACAAAAATAAATCATTCTTTTTGTTTTAGACAACATTTCATGCACTGTTAAACATGGTAAAGCAAGTTGCAAGTGAAAATCTATGTCTCTGACTGAGTTTGCATTACTGCTTATTTTGACCTCTGCTGGCTGAGAACAGCTCATTTTCAACGTTCAATTCAGAATGTGATAAAACCAGATCCAGCCACAAAAATGCATCATTCTTTTTGTTTTAGACAACATTTCATGCACTGTTAAACATGTTAAAGCAAGTTGCAAGTGAAAATCTATGTCTCTGACTGAGTTTGCATTACTGCTTATTTTGACCTCTGCTGGCTCTGAAAAGCTCATTTTCAACGTTCAATTCAGAATGTGATAAAACCAGATCCAGCCACTAAAATGCATCATTCTTTTTGTTTTAGACAACATTTCATGCACTGTTAAACATGTTAAAGCAAGTTGCAAGTGAAAATCTATGTCTATGACTGAGTTTGCATTACTGCTTATTTTGACCTCTGCTGGCTCTGAAAAGCTAATTTTCAACGTTCAATTCAGAATGTGATAAAACCAGATCCAGCCACTAAAAAGCATTTTCTTTTTGTTTTAGACAACATTTCATGCACTGTTAAATATGTTTAAGAAAGTTGCAAGTGAAAATCTATGTCTCTGACTGAGTTTGCATTACTGCTTGTTTTGACCTCTGCTGGCTGAGTAAAGCTCATTTTCAACGTCCAATGCAGAATGTGATAAAACCAGATCCAGCTACTAAAATGCATCATTCTTTTTGTTTTAGACAACATTTCATGCACTGTTAAACATGTTAAAGCAAGTTGCAAGTGAAAATCTATGTCTCTGACTGAGTTTGCATTACTGCTTATTTTGACCTCTGCTGGCTGAAAACAGCTCATTTTCAACGTTCAATTCAGAATGTGATAAAACCAGATCCAGCCACAAAAATGCATCATTCTTTTTGTTTTAGACAACATTTCATGCACTGTTAAACATGTTAAAGCAAGTTGCAAGTGAAAATCTATGTCCCTTACTGAGTTTGCATTACTGCTTATTTTGACCTCTGCTGGCTCTGAAAAGCTCATTTTCAACGTTCAATTCAGAATGTGATAAAACCAGATCCAGCCACTAAAAAGCATTTTCTTTTTGTTTTAGACAACATTTCATGCACTGTTAAATATGTTTAAGAAAGTTGCAAGTGAAAATCTATGTCTCTGACTGAGTTTGCATTACTGCTTATTTTGACCTCTGCTGGCTGAGTAAAGCTCATTTTCAACGTCCTAAGCAGAATGTGATGAAACCAGATCCAGCTACTAAAATGCATCATTCTTTTTGTTTTAGACAACATTTCATGCACTGTTAAACATGTTAAAGCAAGTTGCAAGTGAAAATCTATGTCTCTGACTGAGTTTGCATTACTGCTTATTTTGACCTCTGCTGGCTGAGAACAGCTCATTTTCAACGTTCAATTCAGAATGTGATAAAACCAGATCCAGCCACAAAAATAAATCATTCTTTTTGTTTTAGACAACATTTCATGCACTGTTAAACATGGTAAAGCAAGTTGCAAGTGAAAATCTATGTCTCTGACTGAGTTTGCATTACTGCTTATTTTGACCTCTGCTGGCTGAGAACAGCTCATTTTCAACGTTCAATTCAGAATGTGATAAAACCAGATCCAGCCACAAAAATGCATCATTCTTTTTGTTTTAGACAACATTTCATGCACTGTTAAACATGTTAAAGCAAGTTGCAAGTGAAAATCTATGTCTCTGACTGAGTTTGCATTACTGCTTATTTTGACCTCTGCTGGCTCTGAAAAGCTCATTTTCAACGTTCAATTCAGAATGTGATAAAACCAGATCCAGCCACTAAAATGCATCATTCTTTTTGTTTTAGACAACATTTCATGCACTGTTAAACATGTTAAAGCAAGTTGCAAGTGAAAATCTATGTCTATGACTGAGTTTGCATTACTGCTTATTTTGACCTCTGCTGGCTCTGAAAAGCTAATTTTCAACGTTCAATTCAGAATGTGATAAAACCAGATCCAGCCACTAAAAAGCATTTTCTTTTTGTTTTAGACAACATTTCATGCACTGTTAAATATGTTTAAGAAAGTTGCAAGTGAAAATCTATGTCTCTGACTGAGTTTGCATTACTGCTTGTTTTGACCTCTGCTGGCTGAGTAAAGCTCATTTTCAACGTCCAATGCAGAATGTGATAAAACCAGATCCAGCCACTAAAAAGCATTTTCTTTTTGTTTTAGACAACATTTCATGCACTGTTAAATATGTTTAAGAAAGTTGCAAGTGAAAATCTATGTCTCTGACTGAGTTTGCATTACTGCTTATTTTGACCTCTGCTGGCTGAGTAAAGCTCATTTTCAACGTCCAATGCAGAATGTGATAAAACCAGATCCAGCTACTAAAATGCATCATTCTTTTTGCTTTAGACAACATTTCATGCACTGTTAAACATGTCAAAGCAAGTTGCAAGTGAAAATCTATGTCTCTGACTGAGTTTGCATTATTGCTTATTTTGACCTCTGCTGGCTGAGAACAGCTCATTTTGAACATTCAATTCAGAATGTGATAAAACCAGATCCAGCCACAAAAATGCATCATTCTTTTTGTTTTAGACAACATTTCATGCACTGTTAAACATGTTAAAGCAAGTTGCAAGTGAAAATCAATGTCTCTGACTGAGTTTGCATTAGTGCTTATTTTGACCTCTGCTGGCTGAGAACAGCTCATTATCAACGTTCACTTTAGAATGTGATAAAACCAGATCCAGCCACAAAAATGCATCATTCTTTTTGTTTTAGACAACATTTCATGCACTGTTAAATATGTTTAAGAAAGTTGCAAGTGAAAATCTATGTCTCTGACTGAGTTTGCATTACTGCTTGTTTTGACCTCTGCTGGCTGAGTAAAGCTCATTTTCAACGTCCAATGCAGAATGTGATAAAACCAGATCCAGCTACTAAAATGCATCATTCTTTTTGTTTTAGACAACATTTCATGCACTGTTAAACATGTTAAAGCAAGTTGCAAGTGAAAATCTATGTCTCTGACTGAGTTTGCATTACTGCTTATTTTGACCTCTGCTGGCTGAGAACAGCTCATTATCAACGTTCACTTTAGAATGTGATAAAACCAGATCCAGCCACAAAAATGCATCATTCTTTTTGTTTTAGACAACATTTCATGCACCGTTAAACATGTTAAAGCAAGTTGCAAGTGAAAAGCTATGTCTCTGACTGAGTTTGCATTACTGCTTATTTTGACCTCTGCTGGCTGAGAACAGCTCATTTTCAACGTTCAATTCAGAATGTGATAAAACCAGATCCAGCCACAAAAATGCATCATTCTTTTTGTTTTAGACAACATTTCATGCACTGTTAAACAAGTTAAAGCAAGTTGCAAGTGAAAATCTATGTCTCTGACTGACTTTGCATTACTGCTTATTTTGACCTCTGCTGGCTCTGCAAAGCTCATTTTCAACGTTCAATTCAGAATGTGATAAAACCAGATCCAGCCACTAAAAAGCATTTTCTTTTTGTTTTAGACAACATTTCATGCACTGTTAAACATGTTAAAGCAAGTTGCAAGTGAAAATCTATGTCTCTGACTGAGTTTGCATTACTGCTTGTTTTGACCTCTGCTGGCTGAGTAAAGCTCATTTTCAACGTCCAATGCAGAATGTGATAAAACCAGATCCAGCCACAAAAATGCATCATTCTTTTTGTTTTAGACAACATTTCATGCACTGTTAAACATGTTAAAGCAAGTTGCAAGAGAAAATCTATGTCTCTGACTGAGTTTGCATTACTGCTTATTTTGACCTCTGCTGGCTGAGAACAGCTCATTTTCAACGTTCAATTCAGAATGTGATAAAACCAGATCCAGCCACAAAAATGCATCATTCTTTTTGTTTTAGACAACATTTCATGTACTGTTAAACATGTTAAAGCAAGTTGCAAGTGAAAATCCATGTCTCTGACTGAGTTTGCATTACTGCTTATTTTGACCTCTGCTGGCTGAGAACAGCTCATTTTCAACATTCAATTCAGAATGTGATAAAACCAGATCCAGCCACAAAAATGCATCATTCTTTTTGTTTTAGACAACATTTCATGCACTGTTAAACATGGTAAAGCAAGTTGCAAGTGAAAATCTATGTCTCTGACTGAGTTTGCATTACTGCTTATTTTGACCTCTGCTGGCTCTGAAAAGCTCATTTTCAACGTTCAATTCAGAATGTGATAAAACCAGATCCAGCCACTAAAATGCATCATTCTTTTTGTTTTAGACAACATTTCATGCACTGTTAAACATGTTAAAGCAAGTTGCAAGTGAAAATCTATGTCTATGACTGAGTTTGCATTACTGCTTATTTTGACCTCTGCTGGCTCTGAAAAGCTAATTTTCAACGTTCAATTCAGAATGTGATAAAACCAGATCCAGCCACTAAAAAGCATTTTCTTTTTGTTTTAGACAACATTTCATGCACTGTTAAATATGTTTAAGAAAGTTGCAAGTGAAAATCTATGTCTCTGACTGAGTTTGCATTACTGCTTGTTTTGACCTCTGCTGGCTGAGTAAAGCTCATTTTCAACGTCCAATGCAGAATGTGATAAAACCAGATCCAGCCACTAAAAAGCATTTTCTTTTTGTTTTAGACAACATTTCATGCACTGTTAAATATGTTTAAGAAAGTTGCAAGTGAAAATCTATGTCTCTGACTGAGTTTGCATTACTGCTTATTTTGACCTCTGCTGGCTGAGTAAAGCTCATTTTCAGCGTCCAATGCAGAATGTGATAAAAACCAGATCCAGCTACTAAAATGCATCATTCTTTTTGTTTTAGACAACATTTCATGCACTGTTAAACATGTCAAAGCAAGTTGCAAGTGAAAATCTATGTCTCTGACTGAGTTTGCATTACTGCTTATTTTGACCTCTGCTGGCTGAGAACAGCTCATTTTCAACGTTCAATTCAAAATGTGATAAAACCAGATCCAGCCACAAAAATGCATCATTCTTTTTGTTTTAGACAACATTTCATGCACTGTTAAACATGTTAAAGCAAGTTGCAAGTGAAAATCTATGTCTCTGACTGAGTTTGCATTACTGCTTATTTTGACCTCTGCTGGCTCTGAAAAGCTCATTTTCAACGTTCAATTCAGAATGTGATAAAACCAGATCCAGCCACTAAAAAGCATTTTCTTTTTGTTTTAGACAAAATTTCATGCACTGTTAAATATTTTAAAGCAAGTTGCAAGTGAAAATCTATGTCTCTGACTGAGTTTGCATTACTGCTTATTTTGACCTCTGCTGGCTGAGAAAAGCTCATTTTCAACGTTCAATTCAGAATGTGATAAAACCAGATCCAGCCACAAAAATGCATCATTCTTTTTGTTTTAGACAACATTTCATGCACTGTTAAACATGTTAAAGCAAGTTGCAAGTGAAAATCTATGTCTCTGACTGAGTTTGCATTACTGCTTATTTTGACCTCTGCTGGCTCTGAAAAGCTCATTTTCAACGTTCAATTCAGAATGTGATAAAACCAGATCCAGCCACTAAAAAGCATTTTCTTTTTGTTTTAGACAACATTTCATGCACTGTTAAATATGTTTAAGAAAGTTGCAAGTGAAAATCTATGTCTCTGACTGAGTTTGCATTACTGCTTATTTTGACCTCTGCTGGCTGAGTAAAGCTCATTTTCAACGTCCAATGCAGAATGTGATAAAACCAGATCCAGCTACTAAAATGCATCATTCTTTTTGTTTTAGACAACATTTCATGCACTGTTAAACATGTTAAAGCAAGTTGCAAGTGAAAATCTATGTCTCTGACTGAGTTTGCATTACTGCTTATTTTGACCTCTGCTGGCTCTGAAAAGCTCATTTTCAACGTTCAATTCAGAATGTGATAAAACCAGATCCAGCTACTAAAAAGCATTTTCTTTTTGTTTTAGACAACATTTCATGCACTGTTAAATATGTTTAAGAAAGTTGCAAGTGAAAATCTATGTCTCTGACTGAGTTTGCATTACTGCTTATTTTGACCTCTGCTGGCTGAGTAAAGCTCATTTTCAACGTCCAATGCAGAATGTGATAAAACCAGATCCAGCTACTAAAATGCATCATTCTTTTTGTTTTAGACAACATTTTATGCACTGTTAAAGATGTTAAAGCAAGTTGCAAGTGAAAATCTATGTCTCTGACTGAGTTTGCATTACTGCTTATTTTGACATCTGCTGGCTGAAAACAGCTCATTTTCAACGTTCAATTCAGAATGTGATAAAACCAGATCCAGCCCCAAAAATGCATCATTCTTTTTGTTTTAGACAACATTTCATGCACTGTTAAACATGTTAAAGCAAGTTGCAAGTGAAAATCTATGTCCCTGACTGAGTTTGCATTACTGCTTATTTTGACCTCTGCTGGCTCTGAAAAGCTCATTTTCAACGTTCAATTCAGAATGTGATAAAACCAGATCCAGCCACTAAAAAGCATTTTCTTTTTGTTTTAGACAACATTTCATGCACTGTTAAATATGTTTAAGAAAGTTGCAAGTGAAAATCTATGTCTCTGACTGAGTTTGCATTACTGCTTATTTTGACCTCTGCTGGCTGAGTAAAGCTCATTTTCAATGTCCAATAAAGAATGAGATAAAACCAGATCCAGCCACTACAAAGCATTTTCTTTTTGTTTTAGACAACATTTCATGCACTGTTAAACATGGTAAAGCAAGTTGCAAGTGAAAATCTATGTCTCTGACTGAGTTTGCATTACTGCTTATTTTGACCTCTGCTGGCTGAGAACAGCTCATTTTCAACGTTCAATTCAGAATGTGATAAAACCAGATCCAGCCACTAAAAAGCATTTTCTTTTTGTTTTAGACAACATTTCATGCACTGTTAAATATGTTTAAGAAAGTTGCAAGTGAAAATCTATGTCTCTGACTGAGTTTGCATTACTGCTTATTTTGACCTCTGCTGGCTGAGTAAAGCTCATTTTCAACGTCCAATGCAGAATGTGATAAAACCAGATCCAGCTACTAAAATGCATCATTCTTTTTGTTTTAGACAACATTTCATGCACTGTTAAACATGTTAAAGCAAGTTGCAAGTGAAAATCTATGTCTCTGACTGAGTTTGCATTACTGCTTATTTTGACCTCTGCTGGCTGAAAACAGCTCATTTTCAACGTTCAATTCAGAATGTGATAAAACCAGATCCAGCCACAAAAATGCATCATTCTTTTTGTTTTAGACAACATTTCATGCACTGTTAAACATGTTAAAGCAAGTTGCAAGTGAAAATCTATGTCTCTGACTGAGTTTGCATTACTGCTTATTTTGACCTCTGCTGGCTGAGAACAGCTCATTTTCAACGTTCAATTCAGAATGTGAAAAAACCAGATCCAGCCCCAAAAATGCATCATTCTTTTTGTTTTAGACAACATTTCATGCACTGTTAAACATGTTAAAGCAAGTTGCAAGTGAAAATCTATGTCTATGACTGAGTTTGCATTACTGCTTATTTTGACCTCTGCTGGCTCTGAAAAGCTAATTTTCAACGTTCAATTCAGAATGTGATAAAACCAGATCCAGCCACTAAAAAGCATTTTCTTTTTGTTTTAGACAACATTTCATGCACTGTTAAATATGTTTAAGAAAGTTGCAAGTGAAAATCTATGTCTCTGACTGAGTTTGCATTACTGCTTGTTTTGACCTCTGCTGGCTGAGTAAAGCTTATTTTCAACATTCAATTCAGAATGTGATAAAACCAGATCCAGCCACTAAAAAGCATTTTCTTTTTGTTTTAGACAACATTTCATGCACTGTTAAACATGTTAAAGCAAGTTGCAAGTGAAAATCTATGTCTCTGACTGAGTTTGCATTACTGCTTATTTTGACCTCTGCTGGCTGAGAACAGCTCATTTTCAACGTTCAATTCAGAATGTGATAAAACCAGATCCAGCCACAAAAATAAATCATTCTTTTTGTTTTAGACAACATTTCATGCACTGTTAAACATGGTAAAGCAAGTTGCAAGTGAAAATCTATGTCTCTGACTGAGTTTGCATTACTGCTTATTTTGACCTCTGCTGGCTGAGAACAGCTCATTTTCAACGTTCAATTCAGAATGTGATAAAACCAGATCCAGCCACAAAAATGCATCATTCTTTTTGTTTTAGACAACATTTCATGCACTGTTAAACATGTTAAAGCAAGTTGCAAGTGAAAATCTATGTCTCTGACTGAGTTTGCATTACTGCTTATTTTGACCTCTGCTGGCTCTGAAAAGCTCATTTTCAACGTTCAATTCAGAATGTGATAAAACCAGATCCAGCCACTAAAATGCATCATTCTTTTTGTTTTAGACAACATTTCATGCACTGTTAAACATGTTAAAGCAAGTTGCAAGTGAAAATCTATGTCTCTGACTGAGTTTGCATTACTGCTTATTTTGACCTCTGCTGGCTCTGAAAAGCTCATTTTCAACGTTCAATTCAGAATGTGATAAAACCAGATCCAGCCAATAAAATGCATCATTCTTTTTGTTTTAGACAACATTTCATGCACTGTTAAACATGTTAAAGCAAGTTGCAAGTGAAAATCTATGTCTATGACTGAGTTTGCATTACTGCTTATTTTGACCTCTGCTGGCTCTGAAAAGCTAATTTTCAACGTTCAATTCAGAATGTGATAAAACCAGATCCAGCCACTAAAAAGCATTTTCTTTTTGTTTTAGACAACATTTCATGCACTGTTAAATATGTTTAAGAAAGTTGCAAGTGAAAATCTGTCTCTGACTGAGTTTGCATTACTGCTTGTTTTGACCTCTGCTGGCTGAGTAAAGCTCATTTTCAACGTCCAATGCAGAATGTGATAAAACCAGATCCAGCCACTAAAAAGCATTTTCTTTTTGTTTTAGACAACATTTCATGCACTGTTAAATATGTTTAAGAAAGTTGCAAGTGAAAATCTATGTCTCTGACTGAGTTTGCATTACTGCTTATTTTGACCTCTGCTGGCTGAGTAAAGCTCATTTTCAACGTCCAATGCAGAATGTGATAAAACCAGATCCAGCTAATAAAATGCATCATTCTTTTTGTTTTAGACAACATTTCATGCACTGTTAAACATGTCAAAGCAAGTTGCAAGTGAAAATCTATGTCTCTGACTGAGTTTGCATTACTGCTTATTTTGACCTCTGCTGGCTGAGAACAGCTCATTTTGAACGTTCAATTCAGAATGTGATAAAACCAGATCCAGCCACAAAAATGCATCATTCTTTTTGTTTTAGACAACATTTCATGCACTGTTAAACATGTTAAAGCAAGTTGCAAGTGAAAATCAATGTCTCTGACTGAGTTTGCATTAGTGCTTATTTTGACCTCTGCTGGCTGAGAACAGCTCATTATCAACGTTCACTTTAGAATGTGATAGAACCAGATCCAGCCACAAAAATGCATCATTCTTTTTGTTTTAGACAACATTTCATGCACTGTTAAATATGTTTAAGAAAGTTGCAAGTGAAAATCTATGTCTCTGACTGAGTTTGCATTACTGCTTGTTTTGACCTCTGCTGGCTGAGTAAAGCTCATTTTCAACGTCCAATGCAGAATGTGATAAAACCAGATCCAGCTACTAAAATGCATCATTCTTTTTGTTTTAGACAACATTTCATGCACTGTTAAACATGTTAAAGCAAGTTGCAAGTGAAAATCTATGTCTCTGACTGAGTTTGCATTACTGCTTATTTTGACCTCTGCTGGCTGAGAACAGCTCATTATCAACGTTCACTTTAGAATGTGATAAAACCAGATCCAGCCACAAAAATGCATCATTCTTTTTGTTTTAGACAACATTTCATGCACCGTTAAACATGTTAAAGCAAGTTGCAAGTGAAAAGCTATGTCTCTGACTGAGTTTGCATTACTGCTTATTTTGACCTCTGCTGGCTGAGAACAGCTCATTTTCAACGTTCAATTCAGAATGTGATAAAACCAGATCCAGCCACAAAAATGCATCATTCTTTTTGTTTTAGACAACATTTCATGCACTGTTAAACAAGTTAAAGCAAATTGCAAGTGAAAATCTATGTCTCTGACTGAGTTTGCATTACTGCTTATTTTGACCTCTGCTGGCTCTGAAAAGCTCATTTTCAACGTTCAATTCAGAATGTGATAAAACCAGATCCAGCCACTAAAAAGCATTTTCTTTTTGTTTTAGACAACATTTCATGCACTGTTAAACATGTTAAAGCAAGTTGCAAGTGAAAATCTATGTCTCTGACTGAGTTTGCATTACTGCTTATTTTGACCTCTGCTGGCTGAGTAAAGCTCATTTTCAACGTCCAATGCAGAATGTGATAAAACCAGATCCAGCTACTAAAATGCATCATTCTTTTTGTTTTAGACAACATTTCATGCACTGTTAAACATGTTAAAGCAAGTTGCAAGTGAAAATCTATGTCTCTGACTGAGTTTGCATTACTGCTTATTTTGACCTCTGCTGGCTGAAAACAGCTCATTTTCAACGTTCAATTCAGAATGTGATAAAACCAGATCCAGCCACAAAAATGCATCATTCTTTTTGTTTTAGACAACATTTCATGCACTGTTAAACATGTTAAAGCAAGTTGCAAGTGAAAATCTATGTCTCTGACTGAGTTTGCATTACTGCTTATTTTGACCTCTGCTGGCTGAGAACAGCTCATTTTCAACGTTCAATTCAGAATGTGATAAAACCAGATCCAGCCCCAAAAATGCATCATTCTTTTTGTTTTAGACAACATTTCATGCACTGTTAAACATGTTAAAGCAAGTTGCAAGTGAAAATCTATGTCTCTGACTGAGTTTGCATTACTGCTTATTTTGACCTCTGCTGGCTGAGAACAGCTCATTTTCAACGTTCAATTCAGAATGTGATAAAACCAGATCCAGCCACAAAAATAAATCATTCTTTTTGTTTTAGACAACATTTCATGCACTGTTAAACATGGTAAAGCAAGTTGCAAGTGAAAATCTATGTCTCTGACTGAGTTTGCATTACTGCTTATTTTGACCTCTGCTGGCTGAGAACAGCTCATTTTCAACGTTCAATTCAGAATGTGATAAAACCAGATCCAGCCACAAAAATGCATCATTCTTTTTGTTTTAGACAACATTTCATGCACTGTTAAACATGTTAAAGCAAGTTGCAAGTGAAAATCTATGTCTCTGACTGAGTTTGCATTACTGCTTATTTTGACCTCTGCTGGCTCTGAAAAGCTCATTTTCAACGTTCAATTCAGAATGTGATAAAACCAGATCCAGCCACTAAAATGCATCATTCTTTTTGTTTTAGACAACATTTCATGCACTGTTAAACATGTTAAAGCAAGTTGCAAGTGAAAATCTATGTCTATGACTGAGTTTGCATTACTGCTTATTTTGACCTCTGCTGGCTCTGAAAAGCTAATTTTCAACGTTCAATTCAGAATGTGATAAAACCAGATCCAGCCACTAAAAAGCATTTTCTTTTTGTTTTAGACAACATTTCATGCACTGTTAAATATGTTTAAGAAAGTTGCAAGTGAAAATCTATGTCTCTGACTGAGTTTGCATTACTGCTTGTTTTGACCTCTGCTGGCTGAGTAAAGCTCATTTTCAACGTCCAATGCAGAATGTGATAAAACCAGATCCAGCTACTAAAATGCATCATTCTTTTTGTTTTAGACAACATTTCATGCACTGTTAAACATGTTAAAGCAAGTTGCAAGTGAAAATCTATGTCTCTGACTGAGTTTGCATTACTGCTTATTTTGACCTCTGCTGGCTGAAAACAGCTCATTTTCAACGTTCAATTCAGAATGTGATAAAACCAGATCCAGCCACAAAAATGCATCATTCTTTTTGTTTTAGACAACATTTCATGCACTGTTAAACATGTTAAAGCAAGTTGCAAGTGAAAATCTATGTCCCTTACTGAGTTTGCATTACTGCTTATTTTGACCTCTGCTGGCTCTGAAAAGCTCATTTTCAACGTTCAATTCAGAATGTGATAAAACCAGATCCAGCCACTAAAAAGCATTTTCTTTTTGTTTTAGACAACATTTCATGCACTGTTAAATATGTTTAAGAAAGTTGCAAGTGAAAATCTATGTCTCTGACTGAGTTTGCATTACTGCTTATTTTGACCTCTGCTGGCTGAGTAAAGCTCATTTTCAACGTCCTAAGCAGAATGTGATGAAACCAGATCCAGCTACTAAAATGCATCATTCTTTTTGTTTTAGACAACATTTCATGCACTGTTAAACATGTTAAAGCAAGTTGCAAGTGAAAATCTATGTCTCTGACTGAGTTTGCATTACTGCTTATTTTGACCTCTGCTGGCTGAGAACAGCTCATTTTCAACGTTCAATTCAGAATGTGATAAAACCAGATCCAGCCACAAAAATAAATCATTCTTTTTGTTTTAGACAACATTTCATGCACTGTTAAACATGGTAAAGCAAGTTGCAAGTGAAAATCTATGTCTCTGACTGAGTTTGCATTACTGCTTATTTTGACCTCTGCTGGCTGAGAACAGCTCATTTTCAACGTTCAATTCAGAATGTGATAAAACCAGATCCAGCCACAAAAATGCATCATTCTTTTTGTTTTAGACAACATTTCATGCACTGTTAAACATGTTAAAGCAAGTTGCAAGTGAAAATCTATGTCTCTGACTGAGTTTGCATTACTGCTTATTTTGACCTCTGCTGGCTCTGAAAAGCTCATTTTCAACGTTCAATTCAGAATGTGATAAAACCAGATCCAGCCACTAAAATGCATCATTCTTTTTGTTTTAGACAACATTTCATGCACTGTTAAACATGTTAAAGCAAGTTGCAAGTGAAAATCTATGTCTATGACTGAGTTTGCATTACTGCTTATTTTGACCTCTGCTGGCTCTGAAAAGCTAATTTTCAACGTTCAATTCAGAATGTGATAAAACCAGATCCAGCCACTAAAAAGCATTTTCTTTTTGTTTTAGACAACATTTCATGCACTGTTAAATATGTTTAAGAAAGTTGCAAGTGAAAATCTATGTCTCTGACTGAGTTTGCATTACTGCTTGTTTTGACCTCTGCTGGCTGAGTAAAGCTCATTTTCAACGTCCAATGCAGAATGTGATAAAACCAGATCCAGCCACTAAAAAGCATTTTCTTTTTGTTTTAGACAACATTTCATGCACTGTTAAATATGTTTAAGAAAGTTGCAAGTGAAAATCTATGTCTCTGACTGAGTTTGCATTACTGCTTATTTTGACCTCTGCTGGCTGAGTAAAGCTCATTTTCAACGTCCAATGCAGAATGTGATAAAACCAGATCCAGCTACTAAAATGCATCATTCTTTTTGCTTTAGACAACATTTCATGCACTGTTAAACATGTCAAAGCAAGTTGCAAGTGAAAATCTATGTCTCTGACTGAGTTTGCATTATTGCTTATTTTGACCTCTGCTGGCTGAGAACAGCTCATTTTGAACATTCAATTCAGAATGTGATAAAACCAGATCCAGCCACAAAAATGCATCATTCTTTTTGTTTTAGACAACATTTCATGCACTGTTAAACATGTTAAAGCAAGTTGCAAGTGAAAATCAATGTCTCTGACTGAGTTTGCATTAGTGCTTATTTTGACCTCTGCTGGCTGAGAACAGCTCATTATCAACGTTCACTTTAGAATGTGATAAAACCAGATCCACCCACAAAAATGCATCATTCTTTTTGTTTTAGACAACATTTCATGCACTGTTAAATATGTTTAAGAAAGTTGCAAGTGAAAATCTATGTCTCTGACTGAGTTTGCATTACTGCTTGTTTTGACCTCTGCTGGCTGAGTAAAGCTCATTTTCAACGTCCAATGCAGAATGTGATAAAACCAGATCCAGCTACTAAAATGCATCATTCTTTTTGTTTTAGACAACATTTCATGCACTGTTAAACATGTTAAAGCAAGTTGCAAGTGAAAATCTATGTCTCTGACTGAGTTTGCATTACTGCTTATTTTGACCTCTGCTGGCTGAGAACAGCTCATTATCAACGTTCACTTTAGAATGTGATAAAACCAGATCCAGCCACAAAAATGCATCATTCTTTTTGTTTTAGACAACATTTCATGCACCGTTAAACATGTTAAAGCAAGTTGCAAGTGAAAAGCTATGTCTCTGACTGAGTTTGCATTACTGCTTATTTTGACCTCTGCTGGCTGAGAACAGCTCATTTTCAACGTTCAATTCAGAATGTGATAAAACCAGATCCAGCCACAAAAATGCATCATTCTTTTTGTTTTAGACAACATTTCATGCACTGTTAAACAAGTTAAAGCAAGTTGCAAGTGAAAATCTATGTCTCTGACTGAGTTTGCATTACTGCTTATTTTGACCTCTGCTGGCTCTGCAAAGCTCATTTTCAACGTTCAATTCAGAATGTGATAAAACCAGATCCAGCCACTAAAAAGCATTTTCTTTTTGTTTTAGACAACATTTCATGCACTGTTAAACATGTTAAAGCAAGTTGCAAGTGAAAATCTATGTCTCTGACTGAGTTTGCATTACTGCTTATTTTGACCTCTGCTGGCTGAGTAAAGCTCATTTTCAACGTCCAATGCAGAATGTGATAAAACCAGATCCAGCCACAAAAATGCATCATTCTTTTTGTTTTAGACAACATTTCATGCACTGTTAAACATGTTAAAGCAAGTTGCAAGAGAAAATCTATGTCTCTGACTGAGTTTGCATTACTGCTTATTTTGACCTCTGCTGGCTGAGAACAGCTCATTTTCAACGTTCAATTCAGAATGTGATAAAACCAGATCCAGCCACAAAAATGCATCATTCTTTTTGTTTTAGACAACATTTCATGTACTGTTAAACATGTTAAAGCAAGTTGCAAGTGAAAATCCATGTCTCTGACTGAGTTTGCATTACTGCTTATTTTGACCTCTGCTGGCTGAGAACAGCTCATTTTCAACATTCAATTCAGAATGTGATAAAACCAGATCCAGCCACAAAAATGCATCATTCTTTTTGTTTTAGACAACATTTCATGCACTGTTAAACATGGTAAAGCAAGTTGCAAGTGAAAATCTATGTCTCTGACTGAGTTTGCATTACTGCTTATTTTGACCTCTGCTGGCTCTGAAAAGCTCATTTTCAACGTTCAATTCAGAATGTGATAAAACCAGATCCAGCCACTAAAATGCATCATTCTTTTTGTTTTAGACAACATTTCATGCACTGTTAAACATGTTAAAGCAAGTTGCAAGTGAAAATCTATGTCTATGACTGAGTTTGCATTACTGCTTATTTTGACCTCTGCTGGCTCTGAAAAGCTAATTTTCAACGTTCAATTCAGAATGTGATAAAACCAGATCCAGCCACTAAAAAGCATTTTCTTTTTGTTTTAGACAACATTTCATGCACTGTTAAATATGTTTAAGAAAGTTGCAAGTGAAAATCTATGTCTCTGACTGAGTTTGCATTACTGCTTGTTTTGACCTCTGCTGGCTGAGTAAAGCTCATTTTCAACGTCCAATGCAGAATGTGATAAAACCAGATCCAGCCACTAAAAAGCATTTTCTTTTTGTTTTAGACAACATTTCATGCACTGTTAAATATGTTTAAGAAAGTTGCAAGTGAAAATCTATGTCTCTGACTGAGTTTGCATTACTGCTTATTTTGACCTCTGCTGGCTGAGTAAAGCTCATTTTCAGCGTCCAATGCAGAATGTGATAAAAACCAGATCCAGCTACTAAAATGCATCATTCTTTTTGTTTTAGACAACATTTCATGCACTGTTAAACATGTCAAAGCAAGTTGCAAGTGAAAATCTATGTCTCTGACTGAGTTTGCATTACTGCTTATTTTGACCTCTGCTGGCTGAGAACAGCTCATTTTCAACGTTCAATTCAAAATGTGATAAAACCAGATCCAGCCACAAAAATGCATCATTCTTTTTGTTTTAGACAACATTTCATGCACTGTTAAACATGTTAAAGCAAGTTGCAAGTGAAAATCTATGTCTCTGACTGAGTTTGCATTACTGCTTATTTTGACCTCTGCTGGCTCTGAAAAGCTCATTTTCAACGTTCAATTCAGAATGTGATAAAACCAGATCCAGCCACTAAAAAGCATTTTCTTTTTGTTTTAGACAACATTTCATGCACTGTTAAATATGTTTAAGAAAGTTGCAAGTGAAAATCTATGTCTCTGACTGAGTTTGCATTACTGCTTATTTTGACCTCTGCTGGCTGAGTAAAGCTCATTTTCAACGTCCAATGCAGAATGTGATAAAACCAGATCCAGCTACTAAAATGCATCATTCTTTTTGTTTTAGACAACATTTCATGCACTGTTAAACATGTTAAAGCAAGTTGCAAGTGAAAATCTATGTCTCTGACTGAGTTTGCATTACTGCTTATTTTGACCTCTGCTGGCTCTGAAAAGCTCATTTTCAACGTTCAATTCAGAATGTGATAAAACCAGATCCAGCTACTAAAAAGCATTTTCTTTTTGTTTTAGACAACATTTCATGCACTGTTAAATATGTTTAAGAAAGTTGCAAGTGAAAATCTATGTCTCTGACTGAGTTTGCATTACTGCTTATTTTGACCTCTGCTGGCTGAGTAAAGCTCATTTTCAACGTCCAATGCAGAATGTGATAAAACCAGATCCAGCTACTAAAATGCATCATTCTTTTTGTTTTAGACAACATTTTATGCACTGTTAAAGATGTTAAAGCAAGTTGCAAGTGAAAATCTATGTCTCTGACTGAGTTTGCATTACTGCTTATTTTGACCTCTGCTGGCTGAAAACAGCTCTCTTTTAACGTTCAATTCAGAATGTGATAAAACCAGATCCAGCCCCAAAAATGCATCATTCTTTTTGTTTTAGACAACATTTCATGCACTGTTAAACATGTTAAAGCAAGTTGCAAGTGAAAATCTATGTCCCTGACTGAGTTTGCATTACTGCTTATTTTGACCTCTGCTGGCTCTGAAAAGCTCATTTTCAACGTTCAATTCAGAATGTGATAAAACCAGATCCAGCCACTAAAAAGCATTTTCTTTTTGTTTTAGACAACATTTCATGCACTGTTAAATATGTTTAAGAAAGTTGCAAGTGAAAATCTATGTCTCTGACTGAGTTTGCATTACTGCTTATTTTGACCTCTGCTGGCTGAGTAAAGCTCATTTTCAACGTCCAATAAAGAATGAGATAAAACCAGATCCAGCCACTACAAAGCATTTTCTTTTTGTTTTAGACAACATTTCATGCACTGTTAAACATGGTAAAGCAAGTTGCAAGTGAAAATCTATGTCTCTGACTGAGTTTGCATTACTGCTTATTTTGACCTCTGCTGGCTCTGAAAAGCTCATTTTCAACGTTCAATTCAGAATGTGATAAAACCAGATCCAGCCACTAAAATGCATCATTCTTTTTGTTTTAGACAACATTTCATGCACTGTTAAACATGTTAAAGCAAGTTGCAAGTGAAAATCTATGTCTATGACTGAGTTTGCATTACTGCTTATTTTGACCTCTGCTGGCTCTGAAAAGCTAATTTTCAACGTTCAATTCAGAATGTGATAAAACCAGATCCAGCCACTAAAAAGCATTTTCTTTTTGTTTTAGACAACATTTCATGCACTGTTAAATATGTTTAAGAAAGTTGCAAGTGAAAATCTATGTCTCTGACTGAGTTTGCATTACTGCTTGTTTTGACCTCTGCTGGCTGAGTAAAGCTCATTTTCAACGTCCAATAAAGAATGAGATAAAACCAGATCCAGCCACTACAAAGCATTTTCTTTTTGTTTTAGACAACATTTCATGCACTGTTAAACATGGTAAAGCAAGTTGCAAGTGAAAATCTATGTCTCTGACTGAGTTTGCATTACTGCTTATTTTGACCTCTGCTGGCTCTGAAAAGCTCATTTTCAACGTTCAATTCAGAAAGTGATAAAACCAGATCCAGCCACTAAAATGCATCATTCTTTTTGTTTTAGACAACATTTCATGCACTGTTAAACATGTTAAAGCAAGTTGCAAGTGAAAATCTATGTCTATGACTGAGTTTGCATTACTGCTTATTTTGACCTCTGCTGGCTCTGAAAAGCTAATTTTCAACGTTCAATTCAGAATGTGATAAAACCAGATCCAGCCACTAAAAAGCATTTTCTTTTTGTTTTAGACAACATTTCATGCACTGTTAAATATGTTTAAGAAAGTTGCAAGTGAAAATCTATGTCTCTGACTGAGTTTGCATTACTGCTTGTTTTGACCTCTGCTGGCTGAGTAAAGCTCATTTTCAACGTCCAATGCAGAATGTGATAAAACCAGATCCAGCCACTAAAAAGCATTTTCTTTTTGTTTTAGACAACATTTCATGCACTGTTAAATATGTTTAAGAAAGTTGCAAGTGAAAATCTATGTCTCTGACTGAGTTTGCATTCCTGCTTATTTTGACCTCTGCTGGCTGAGTAAAGCTCATTTTCAGCGTCCAATGCAGAATGTGATAAAAACCAGATCCAGCTACTAAAATGCATCATTCTTTTTGTTTTAGACAACATTTCATGCACTGTTAAACATGTCAAAGCAAGTTGCAAGTGAAAATCTATGTCTCTGACTGAGTTTGCATTACTGCTTATTTTGACCTCTGCTGGCTGAGAACAGCTCATTTTCAACGTTCAATTCAAAATGTGATAAAACCAGATCCAGCCACAAAAATGCATCATTCTTTTTGTTTTAGACAACATTTCATGCACTGTTAAACATGTTAAAGCAAGTTGCAAGTGAAAATCTATGTCTCTGACTGAGTTTGCATTACTGCTTATTTTGACCTCTGCTGGCTCTGAAAAGCTCATTTTCAACGTTCAATTCAGAATGTGATAAAACCAGATCCAGCCACTAAAAAGCATTTTCTTTTTGTTTTAGACAAAATTTCATGCACTGTTAAATATTTTAAAGCAAGTTGCAAGTGAAAATCTATGTCTCTGACTGAGTTTGCATTACTGCTTATTTTGACCTCTGCTGGCTGAGAAAAGCTCATTTTCAACGTTCAATTCAGAATGTGATAAAACCAGATCCAGCCACAAAAATGCATCATTCTTTTTGTTTTAGACAACATTTCATGCACTGTTAAACATGTTAAAGCAAGTTGCAAGTGAAAATCTATGTCTCTGACTGAGTTTGCATTACTGCTTATTTTGACCTCTGCTGGCTCTGAAAAGCTCATTTTCAACGTTCAATTCAGAATGTGATAAAACCAGATCCAGCCACTAAAAAGCATTTTCTTTTTGTTTTAGACAACATTTCATGCACTGTTAAATATGTTTAAGAAAGTTGCAAGTGAAAATCTATGTCTCTGACTGAGTTTGCATTACTGCTTATTTTGACCTCTGCTGGCTGAGTAAAGCTCATTTTCAACGTCCAATGCAGAATGTGATAAAACCAGATCCAGCTACTAAAATGCATCATTCTTTTTGTTTTAGACAACATTTCATGCACTGTTAAACATGTTAAAGCAAGTTGCAAGTGAAAATCTATGTCTCTGACTGAGTTTGCATTACTGCTTATTTTGACCTCTGCTGGCTCTGAAAAGCTCATTTTCAACGTTCAATTCAGAATGTGATAAAACCAGATCCAGCTACTAAAAAGCATTTTCTTTTTGTTTTAGACAACATTTCATGCACTGTTAAATATGTTTAAGAAAGTTGCAAGTGAAAATCTATGTCTCTGACTGAGTTTGCATTACTGCTTATTTTGACCTCTGCTGGCTGAGTAAAGCTCATTTTCAACGTCCAATGCAGAATGTGATAAAACCAGATCCAGCTACTAAAATGCATCATTCTTTTTGTTTTAGACAACATTTTATGCACTGTTAAAGATGTTAAAGCAAGTTGCAAGTGAAAATCTATGTCTCTGACTGAGTTTGCATTACTGCTTATTTTGACCTCTGCTGGCTGAAAACAGCTCATTTTTAACGTTCAATTCAGAATGTGATAAAACCAGATCCAGCCCCAAAAATGCATCATTCTTTTTGTTTTAGACAACATTTCATGCACTGTTAAACATGTTAAAGCAAGTTGCAAGTGAAAATCTATGTCCCTGACTGAGTTTGCATTACTGCTTATTTTGACCTCTGCTGGCTCTGAAAAGCTCATTTTCAACGTTCAATTCAGAATGTGATAAAACCAGATCCAGCCACTAAAAAGCATTTTCTTTTTGTTTTAGACAACATTTCATGCACTGTTAAATATGTTTAAGAAAGTTGCAAGTGAAAATCTATGTCTCTGACTGAGTTTGCATTACTGCTTATTTTGACCTCTGCTGGCTGAGAACAGCTCATTTTCAACGTTCAATTCAGAATGTGATAAAACCAGATCCAGCCACAAAAATGCATCATTCTTTTTGTTTTAGACAACATTTCATGCACTGTTAAACATGGTAAAGCAAGTTGCAAGTGAAAATCTATGTCTCTGACTGAGTTTGCATTACTGCTTATTTTGACCTCTGCTGGCTGAGAACAGCTCATTTTCAACGTTCAATTCAGAATGTGATAAAACCAGATCCAGCCACAAAAATGCATCATTCTTTTTGTTTTAGACAACATTTCATGCACGGTTAAACATGGTAAAGCAAGTTGCAAGTGAAAATCTATGTCTCTGACTGAGTTTGCATTACTGCTTATTTTGACCTCTGCTGGCTCTGAAAAGCTCATTTTCAACGTTCAATTCAGAATGTGATAAAACCAGATCCAGCCACTAAAATGCATCATTCTTTTTGTTTTAGACAACATTTCATGCACTGTTAAACATGTTAAAGCAAGTTGCAAGTGAAAATCTATGTCTATGACTGAGTTTGCATTACTGCTTATTTTGACCTCTGCTGGCTCTGAAAAGCTAATTTTCAACGTTCAATTCAGAATGTGATAAAACCAGATCCAGCCACTAAAAAGCATTTTCTTTTTGTTTTAGACAACATTTCATGCACTGTTAAATATGTTTAAGAAAGTTGCAAGTGAAAATCTATGTCTCTGACTGAGTTTGCATTACTGCTTGTTTTGACCTCTGCTGGCTGAGTAAAGCTCATTTTCAACGTCCAATGCAGAATGTGATAAAACCAGATCCAGCCACTAAAAAGCATTTTCTTTTTGTTTTAGACAACATTTCATGCACTGTTAAATATGTTTAAGAAAGTTGCAAGTGAAAATCTATGTCTCTGACTGAGTTTGCATTACTGCTTATTTTGACCTCTGCTGGCTGAGTAAAGCTCATTTTCAGCGTCCAATGCAGAATGTGATAAAAACCAGATCCAGCTACTAAAATGCATCATTCTTTTTGTTTTAGACAACATTTCATGCACTGTTAAACATGTCAAAGCAAGTTGCAAGTGAAAATCTATGTCTCTGACTGAGTTTGCATTACTGCTTATTTTGACCTCTGCTGGCTGAGAACAGCTCATTTTCAACGTTCAATTCAAAATGTGATAAAACCAGATCCAGCCACAAAAATGCATCATTCTTTTTGTTTTAGACAACATTTCATGCACTGTTAAACATGTTAAAGCAAGTTGCAAGTGAAAATCTATGTCTCTGACTGAGTTTGCATTACTGCTTATTTTGACCTCTGCTGGCTCTGAAAAGCTCATTTTCAACGTTCAATTCAGAATGTGATAAAACCAGATCCAGCCACTAAAAAGCATTTTCTTTTTGTTTTAGACAACATTTCATGCACTGTTAAATATGTTTAAGAAAGTTGCAAGTGAAAATCTATGTCTCTGACTGAGTTTGCATTACTGCTTATTTTGACCTCTGCTGGCTGAGTAAAGCTCATTTTCAACGTCCAATAAAGAATGAGATAAAACCAGATCCAGCCACTACAAAGCATTTTCTTTTTGTTTTAGACAACATTTCATGCACTGTTAAACATGGTAAAGCAAGTTGCAAGTGAAAATCTATGTCTCTGACTGAGTTTGCATTACTGCTTATTTTGACCTCTGCTGGCTCTGAAAAGCTCATTTTCAACGTTCAATTCAGAATGTGATAAAACCAGATCCAGCCACTAAAATGCATCATTCTTTTTGTTTTAGACAACATTTCATGCACTGTTAAACATGTTAAAGCAAGTTGCAAGTGAAAATCTATGTCTATGACTGAGTTTGCATTACTGCTTATTTTGACCTCTGCTGGCTCTGAAAAGCTAATTTTCAACGTTCAATTCAGAATGTGATAAAACCAGATCCAGCCACTAAAAAGCATTTTCTTTTTGTTTTAGACAACATTTCATGCACTGTTAAATATGTTTAAGAAAGTTGCAAGTGAAAATCTATGTCTCTGACTGAGTTTGCATTACTGCTTGTTTTGACCTCTGCTGGCTGAGTAAAGCTCATTTTCAACGTCCAATAAAGAATGAGATAAAACCAGATCCAGCCACTACAAAGCATTTTCTTTTTGTTTTAGACAACATTTCATGCACTGTTAAACATGGTAAAGCAAGTTGCAAGTGAAAATCTATGTCTCTGACTGAGTTTGCATTACTGCTTATTTTGACCTCTGCTGGCTCTGAAAAGCTCATTTTCAACGTTCAATTCAGAAAGTGATAAAACCAGATCCAGCCACTAAAATGCATCATTCTTTTTGTTTTAGACAACATTTCATGCACTGTTAAACATGTTAAAGCAAGTTGCAAGTGAAAATCTATGTCTATGACTGAGTTTGCATTACTGCTTATTTTGACCTCTGCTGGCTCTGAAAAGCTAATTTTCAACGTTCAATTCAGAATGTGATAAAACCAGATCCAGCCACTAAAAAGCATTTTCTTTTTGTTTTAGACAACATTTCATGCACTGTTAAATATGTTTAAGAAAGTTGCAAGTGAAAATCTATGTCTCTGACTGAGTTTGCATTACTGCTTGTTTTGACCTCTGCTGGCTGAGTAAAGCTCATTTTCAACGTCCAATGCAGAATGTGATAAAACCAGATCCAGCCACTAAAAAGCATTTTCTTTTTGTTTTAGACAACATTTCATGCACTGTTAAATATGTTTAAGAAAGTTGCAAGTGAAAATCTATGTCTCTGACTGAGTTTGCATTCCTGCTTATTTTGACCTCTGCTGGCTGAGTAAAGCTCATTTTCAGCGTCCAATGCAGAATGTGATAAAAACCAGATCCAGCTACTAAAATGCATCATTCTTTTTGTTTTAGACAACATTTCATGCACTGTTAAACATGTCAAAGCAAGTTGCAAGTGAAAATCTATGTCTCTGACTGAGTTTGCATTACTGCTTATTTTGACCTCTGCTGGCTGAGAACAGCTCATTTTCAACGTTCAATTCAAAATGTGATAAAACCAGATCCAGCCACAAAAATGCATCATTCTTTTTGTTTTAGACAACATTTCATGCACTGTTAAACATGTTAAAGCAAGTTGCAAGTGAAAATCTATGTCTCTGACTGAGTTTGCATTACTGCTTATTTTGACCTCTGCTGGCTCTGAAAAGCTCATTTTCAACGTTCAATTCAGAATGTGATAAAACCAGATCCAGCCACTAAAAAGCATTTTCTTTTTGTTTTAGACAAAATTTCATGCACTGTTAAATATTTTAAAGCAAGTTGCAAGTGAAAATCTATGTCTCTGACTGAGTTTGCATTACTGCTTATTTTGACCTCTGCTGGCTGAGAAAAGCTCATTTTCAACGTTCAATTCAGAATGTGATAAAACCAGATCCAGCCACAAAAATGCATCATTCTTTTTGTTTTAGACAACATTTCATGCACTGTTAAACATGTTAAAGCAAGTTGCAAGTGAAAATCTATGTCTCTGACTGAGTTTGCATTACTGCTTATTTTGACCTCTGCTGGCTCTGAAAAGCTCATTTTCAACGTTCAATTCAGAATGTGATAAAACCAGATCCAGCCACTAAAAAGCATTTTCTTTTTGTTTTAGACAACATTTCATGCACTGTTAAATATGTTTAAGAAAGTTGCAAGTGAAAATCTATGTCTCTGACTGAGTTTGCATTACTGCTTATTTTGACCTCTGCTGGCTGAGTAAAGCTCATTTTCAACGTCCAATGCAGAATGTGATAAAACCAGATCCAGCTACTAAAATGCATCATTCTTTTTGTTTTAGACAACATTTCATGCACTGTTAAACATGTTAAAGCAAGTTGCAAGTGAAAATCTATGTCTCTGACTGAGTTTGCATTACTGCTTATTTTGACCTCTGCTGGCTCTGAAAAGCTCATTTTCAACGTTCAATTCAGAATGTGATAAAACCAGATCCAGCTACTAAAAAGCATTTTCTTTTTGTTTTAGACAACATTTCATGCACTGTTAAATATGTTTAAGAAAGTTGCAAGTGAAAATCTATGTCTCTGACTGAGTTTGCATTACTGCTTATTTTGACCTCTGCTGGCTGAGTAAAGCTCATTTTCAACGTCCAATGCAGAATGTGATAAAACCAGATCCAGCTACTAAAATGCATCATTCTTTTTGTTTTAGACAACATTTTATGCACTGTTAAAGATGTTAAAGCAAGTTGCAAGTGAAAATCTATGTCTCTGACTGAGTTTGCATTACTGCTTATTTTGACCTCTGCTGGCTGAAAACAGCTCATTTTTAACGTTCAATTCAGAATGTGATAAAACCAGATCCAGCCCCAAAAATGCATCATTCTTTTTGTTTTAGACAACATTTCATGCACTGTTAAACATGTTAAAGCAAGTTGCAAGTGAAAATCTATGTCCCTGACTGAGTTTGCATTACTGCTTATTTTGACCTCTGCTGGCTCTGAAAAGCTCATTTTCAACGTTCAATTCAGAATGTGATAAAACCAGATCCAGCCACTAAAAAGCATTTTCTTTTTGTTTTAGACAACATTTCATGCACTGTTAAATATGTTTAAGAAAGTTGCAAGTGAAAATCTATGTCTCTGACTGAGTTTGCATTACTGCTTATTTTGACCTCTGCTGGCTGAGAACAGCTCATTTTCAACGTTCAATTCAGAATGTGATAAAACCAGATCCAGCCACAAAAATGCATCATTCTTTTTGTTTTAGACAACATTTCATGCACTGTTAAACATGGTAAAGCAAGTTGCAAGTGAAAATCTATGTCTCTGACTGAGTTTGCATTACTGCTTATTTTGACCTCTGCTGGCTGAGAACAGCTCATTTTCAACGTTCAATTCAGAATGTGATAAAACCAGATCCAGCCACAAAAATGCATCATTCTTTTTGTTTTAGACAACATTTCATGCACGGTTAAACATGGTAAAGCAAGTTGCAAGTGAAAATCTATGTCTCTGACTGAGTTTGCATTACTGCTTATTTTGACCTCTGCTGGCTCTGAAAAGCTCATTTTCAACGTTCAATTCAGAATGTGATAAAACCAGATCCAGCCACTAAAATGCATCATTCTTTTTGTTTTAGACAACATTTCATGCACTGTTAAACATGTTAAAGCAAGTTGCAAGTGAAAATCTATGTCTATGACTGAGTTTGCATTACTGCTTATTTTGACCTCTGCTGGCTCTGAAAAGCTAATTTTCAACGTTCAATTCAGAATGTGATAAAACCAGATCCAGCCACTAAAAAGCATTTTCTTTTTGTTTTAGACAACATTTCATGCACTGTTAAATATGTTTAAGAAAGTTGCAAGTGAAAATCTATGTCTCTGACTGAGTTTGCATTACTGCTTGTTTTGACCTCTGCTGGCTGAGTAAAGCTCATTTTCAACGTCCAATGCAGAATGTGATAAAACCAGATCCAGCCACTAAAAAGCATTTTCTTTTTGTTTTAGACAACATTTCATGCACTGTTAAATATGTTTAAGAAAGTTGCAAGTGAAAATCTATGTCTCTGACTGAGTTTGCATTACTGCTTATTTTGACCTCTGCTGGCTGAGTAAAGCTCATTTTCAGCGTCCAATGCAGAATGTGATAAAAACCAGATCCAGCTACTAAAATGCATCATTCTTTTTGTTTTAGACAACATTTCATGCACTGTTAAACATGTCAAAGCAAGTTGCAAGTGAAAATCTATGTCTCTGACTGAGTTTGCATTACTGCTTATTTTGACCTCTGCTGGCTGAGAACAGCTCATTTTCAACGTTCAATTCAAAATGTGATAAAACCAGATCCAGCCACAAAAATGCATCATTCTTTTTGTTTTAGACAACATTTCATGCACTGTTAAACATGTTAAAGCAAGTTGCAAGTGAAAATCTATGTCTCTGACTGAGTTTGCATTACTGCTTATTTTGACCTCTGCTGGCTCTGAAAAGCTCATTTTCAACGTTCAATTCAGAATGTGATAAAACCAGATCCAGCCACTAAAAAGCATTTTCTTTTTGTTTTAGACAAAATTTCATGCACTGTTAAATATTTTAAAGCAAGTTGCAAGTGAAAATCTATGTCTCTGACTGAGTTTGCATTACTGCTTATTTTGACCTCTGCTGGCTGAGAAAAGCTCATTTTCAACGTTCAATTCAGAATGTGATAAAACCAGATCCAGCCACAAAAATGCATCATTCTTTTTGTTTTAGACAACATTTCATGCACTGTTAAACATGTTAAAGCAAGTTGCAAGTGAAAATCTATGTCTCTGACTGAGTTTGCATTACTGCTTATTTTGACCTCTGCTGGCTCTGAAAAGCTCATTTTCAACGTTCAATTCAGAATGTGATAAAACCAGATCCAGCCACTAAAAAGCATTTTCTTTTTGTTTTAGACAACATTTCATGCACTGTTAAATATGTTTAAGAAAGTTGCAAGTGAAAATCTATGTCTCTGACTGAGTTTGCATTACTGCTTATTTTGACCTCTGCTGGCTGAGTAAAGCTCATTTTCAACGTCCAATGCAGAATGTGATAAAACCAGATCCAGCTACTAAAATGCATCATTCTTTTTGTTTTAGACAACATTTCATGCACTGTTAAACATGTTAAAGCAAGTTGCAAGTGAAAATCTATGTCTCTGACTGAGTTTGCATTACTGCTTATTTTGACCTCTGCTGGCTCTGAAAAGCTCATTTTCAACGTTCAATTCAGAATGTGATAAAACCAGATCCAGCTACTAAAAAGCATTTTCTTTTTGTTTTAGACAACATTTCATGCACTGTTAAATATGTTTAAGAAAGTTGCAAGTGAAAATCTATGTCTCTGACTGAGTTTGCATTACTGCTTATTTTGACCTCTGCTGGCTGAGTAAAGCTCATTTTCAACGTCCAATGCAGAATGTGATAAAACCAGATCCAGCTACTAAAATGCATCATTCTTTTTGTTTTAGACAACATTTTATGCACTGTTAAAGATGTTAAAGCAAGTTGCAAGTGAAAATCTATGTCTCTGACTGAGTTTGCATTACTGCTTATTTTGACCTCTGCTGGCTGAGAACAGCTCATTTTCAACGTTCAATTCAGAATGTGATAAAACCAGATCCAGCCACAAAAATGCATCATTCTTTTTGTTTTAGACAACATTTCATGCACTGTTGAACATGTTAAAGCAAGTTGCAAGTGAAAATCTATGTCTCTGACTGAGTTTGCATTACTGCTTATTTTGACCTCTGCTGGCTCTGAAAAGCTAATTTTCAACGTTCAATTCAGAATGTGATAAAACCAGATCCAGCCACTAAAATGCATCATTCTTTTTGTTTTAGACAACATTCCATGCACTGTTAAACATGTTAAAGCAAGTTGCAAGTGAAAATCTATGTCTATGACTGAGTTTGCATTACTGCTTATTTTGACCTCTGCTGGCTCTGAAAAGCTAATTTTCAACGTTCAATTCAGAATGTGATAAAACCAGATCCAGCCACTAAAAAGCATTTTCTTTTTGTTTTAGACAACATTTCATGCACTGTTAAATATGTTTAAGAAAGTTGCAAGTGAAAATAAATGTCTCTGACTGAGTTTGCATTACTGCTTGTTTTGACCTCTGCTGGCTGAGTAAAGCTCATTTTCAACGTCCAATAAAGAATGAGATAAAACCAGATCCAGCCACTACAAAGCATTTTCTTTTTGTTTTAGACAACATTTCATGCACTGTTAAATATGTTTAAGAAAGTTGCAAGTGAAAATCTATGTCTCTGACTGAGTTTGCATTACTGCTTATTTTGACCTCTGCTGGCTGAGTAAAGCTCATTTTCAACGTCCAATGCAGAATGTGATAAAACCAGATCCAGCTACTAAAATGCATCATTCTTTTTGTTTTAGACAACATTTCATGCACTGTTAAACATGTTAAAGCAAGTTGCAAGTGAAAATCTATGTCCCTGACTGAGTTTGCATTACTGCTTATTTTGACCACTGCTGGCTCTGAAAAGCTCATTTTCAACGTTCAATTCAGAATGTGATAAAACCAGATCCAGCCACTAAAAAGCATTTTCTTTTTTTTTTAGTCAACATTTCATGCACTGTAAAATATGTTTAAGAAAGTTGCAAGTGAAAATCTATGTCTCTGACTGAGTTTGCATTACTGCTTATTTTGACCTCTGCTGGCTGAGTAAAGCTCATTTTCAACGTCCAAAGCAGAATGTGATAAAACCAGATCCAGCTACTAAAATGCATCATTCTTTTTGTTTTAGACAACATTTCATGCACTGTTAAACATGTTAAAGCAAGTTGCAAGTGAAAATCTATGTCTCTGACTGAGTTTGCATTACTGCTTATTTTGATCTCTGCTGGCTGAGAACAGCTCATTTTCAACGTTCAATTCAGAATGTGATAAAACCAGATCCAGCCACAAAAATGCATCATTCTTTTTGTTTTAGACAACATTTCATGCACTGTTAAACATGTTAAAGCAAGTTGCAAGTGAAAATCTATGTCTATGACTGAGTTTGCATTACTGCTTATTTTGACCTCTGCTGGCTCTGAAAAGCTAATTTTCAACGTTCAATTCAGAATGTGATAAAACCAGATCCAGCCACTAAAAAGCATTTTCTTTTTGTTTTAGACAACATTTCATGCACTGTTAAATATGTTTAAGAAAGTTGCAAGTGAAAATCTATGTCTCTGACTGAGTTTGCATTACTGCTTGTTTTGACCTCTGCTGGCTGAGTAAAGCTCATTTTCAACGTCCAATGCAGAATGTGATAAAACCAGATCCAGCCACTAAAAAGCATTTTCTTTTTGTTTTAGACAACATTTCATGCACTGTTAAATATGTTTAAGAAAGTTGCAAGTGAAAATCTATGTCTCTGACTGAGTTTGCATTACTGCTTATTTTGACCTCTGCTGGCTGAGTAAAGCTCATTTTCAACGTCCAATGCAGAATGTGATAAAACCAGATCCAGCTACTAAAATGCATCATTCTTTTTGTTTTAGACAACATTTCATGCACTGTTAAACATGTCAAAGCAAGTTGCAAGTGAAAATCTATGTCTCTGACTGAGTTTGCATTACTGCTTATTTTGACCTCTGCTGGCTGAGAACAGCTCATTTTCAACGTTCAATTCAGAATGTGATAAAACCAGATCCAGCCACAAAAATGCATCATTCTTTTTGTTTTAGACAACATTTCATGCACTGTTAAACATGTTAAAGCAAGTTGCAAGTGAAAATCAATGTCTCTGACTGAGTTTGCATTACTGCTTATTTTGACCTCTGCTGGCTGAGAACAGCTCATTATCAACGTTCACTTTAGAATGTGATAAAACCAGATCCAGCCACAAAAATGCATCATTCTTTTTGTTTTAGACAACATTTCATGCACTGATAAATATGTTTAAGAAAGTTGCAAGTGAAAATCTATGTCTCTGACTGAGTTTGCATTACTGCTTGTTTTGATCTCTGCTGGCTGAGTAAAGCTCATTTTCAACGTCCAATGCAGAATGTGATAAAACCAGATCCAGCTACTAAAATGCATCATTCTTTTTGTTTTAGACAACATTTCATGCACTGTTAAACATGTTAAAGCAAGTTGCAAGTGAAAATCTATGTCTCTGACTGAGTTTGCATTACTGCTTATTTTGACCTCTGCTGGCTGAGAACAGCTCATTATCAACGTTCACTTTAGAATGTGATAAAACCAGATCCAGCCACAAAAATGCATCATTCTTTTTGTTTTAGACAACATTTCATGCACCGTTAAACATGTTAAAGCAAGTTGCAAGTGAAAAGCTATGTCTCTGACTGAGTTTGCATTACTGCTTATTTTGACCTCTGCTGGCTGAGAACAGCTCATTTTCAACGTTCAATTCAGAATGTGATAAAACCAGATCCAGCCCCAAAAATGCATCATTCTTTTGTTTTAGACAACATTTCATGCACTTTTAAACATGTTAAAGCAAGTTGCAAGAGAAAATCTATGTCTCTGACTGAGTTTGCATTACTGCTTATTTTGACCTCTGCTGGCTGAGAACAGCTCATTTTCAACGTTCAATTCAGAATGTGATAAAACCAGATCCAGCCACAAAAATGCATCATTTTTTTTTGTTTTAGACAACATTTCATGCACTGTTAATTAAGTTAAAGCAAGTTGCAAGTGAAAATCTATGTCTCTGACTGAGTTTGCATTACTGCTTATTTTGACCTCTGCTGGCTGAGAACAGCTCGTTTTCAACGTTCAATTCAGAATGTGATAAAACCAGATCCAGCCACAAAAATAAATCATTCTTTTTGTTTTAGACAACATTTCATGCACTGTTAAACATGGTAAAGCAAGTTGCAAGTGAAAATCTATGTCTCTGACTGAGTTTGCATTACTGCTTATTTTGACCTCTGCTGGCTGAGAACAGCTCATTTTCAACGTTCAATTCAGAATGTGATAAAACCAGATCCAGCCACAAAAATGCATCATTCTTTTTGTTTTAGACAACATTTCATGCACTGTTAAACATGTTAAAGCAAGTTGCAAGTGAAAATCTATGTCTCTGACTGAGTTTGCATTACTGCTTATTTTGACCTCTGCTGGCTCTGAAAAGCTCATTTTCAACGTTCAATTCAGAATGTGATAAAACCAGATCCAGCCAATAAAATGCATCATTCTTTTTGTTTTAGACAACATTTCATGCACTGTTAAACATGTTAAAGCAAGTTGCAAGTGAAAATCTATGTCTCTGACTGAGTTTGCATTACTGCTTATTTTGACCTCTGCTGGCTGAGAACAGCTCATTATCAACGTTCACTTTAGAATGTGATAAAACCAGATCCAGCCACAAAAATGCATCATCCTTTTTGTTTTAGACAACATTTCATGCACCGTTAAACATGTTAAAGCAAGTTGCAAGTGAAAAGCTATGTCTCTGACTGAGTTTGCATTACTGCTTATTTTGACCTCTGCTGGCTGAGAACAGCTCATTTTCAACGTTCAATTCAGAATGTGATAAAACCAGATCCAGCCACAAAAATGCATCATTCTTTTTGTTTTAGACAACATTTCATGCACTGTTAAACAAGTTAAAGCAAATTGCAAGTGAAAATCTATGTCTCTGACTGAGTTTGCATTACTGTGATTTGACCTCTCTGCTGGCTGAGATAAGCTCATTTTCAACGTCCAATTCAGAAAGTGATAAAAACAGATCCAGGCATAAAATGCATCATTCTTTTTGTTTTAGACAACATTTCATGCACTGTTAAACATGTCAAAGCAAGTTGCAAGTGAAAATCTATGTCTCTGACTGAGTTTGCATTACTGCTTATTTTGACCTCTGCTGGCTGAGAACAGCTCATTTTGAACGTTCAATTCAGAATGTGATAAAACCAGATCCAGCCACAAAAATGCATCATTCTTTTTGTTTTAGACAACATTTCATGCACTGTTAAACATGTTAAAGCAAGTTGCAAGTGAAAATCAATGTCTCTGACTGAGTTTGCATTAGTGCTTATTTTGACCTCTGCTGGCTGAGAACAGCTCATTATCAACGTTCACTTTATAATGTGATAAAACCAGATCCAGCCACAAAAATGCATCATTCTTTTTGATTTAGACAACATTTCATGCACTGTTAAATATGTTTAAGAAAGTTGCAAGTGAAAATCTATGTCTCTGACTGAGTTTGCATTACTGCTTGTTTTGACCTCTGCTGGCTGAGTAAAGCTCATTTTCAACGTCCAATGCAGAATGTGATAAAACCAGATCCAGCTACTAAAATGCATCATTCTTTTTGTTTTAGACAACATTTCATGCACTGTTAAACATGTTAAAGCAAGTTGCAAGTGAAAATCTATGTCTCTGACTGAGTTTGCATTACTGCTTATTTTGACCTCTGCTGGCTGAGAACAGCTCATTATCAACGTTCACTTTAGAATGTGATAAAACCAGATCCAGCCACAAAAATGCATCATTCTTTTTGTTTTAGACAACATTTCATGCACCGTTAAACATGTTAAAGCAAGTTGCAAGTGAAAAGCTATGTCTCTGACTGAGTTTGCATTACTGCTTATTTTGACCTCTGCTGGCTGAGAACAGCTCATTTTCAACGTTCAATTCAGAATGTGATAAAACCAGATCCAGCTACAAAAATGCATCATTCTTTTTGTTTTAGACAACATTTCATGCACTGTTAAACAAGTTAAAGCAAGTTGCAAGTGAAAATCTATGTCTCTGACTGAGTTTGCATTACTGCTTATTTTGACCTCTGCTGGCTCTGAAAAGCTCATTTTCAACGTTCAATTCAGAATGTGATAAAACCAGATCCAGCCACTAAAAAGCATTTTCTTTTTGTTTTAGACAACATTTCATGCACTGTTAAACATGTTAAAGCAAGTTGCAAGTGAAAATCTATGTCTCTGACTGAGTTTGCATTACTGCTTATTTTGACCTCTGCTGGCTGAGTAAAGCTCATTTTCAACGTCCAATGCAGAATGTGATAAAACCAGATCCAGCTACTAAAATGCATCATTCTTTTTGTTTTAGACAACATTTCATGCACTGTTAAACATGTTAAAGCAAGTTGCAAGTGAAAATCTATGTCTCTGACTGAGTTTGCATTACTGCTTATTTTGACCTCTGCTGGCTGAAAACAGCTCATTTTCAACGTTCAATTCAGAATGTGATAAAACCAGATCCAGCCACAAAAATGCATCATTCTTTTTGTTTTAGACAACATTTCATGCACTGTTAAACATGTTAAAGCAAGTTGCAAGTGAAAATCTATGTCTCTGACTGAGTTTGCATTACTGCTTATTTTGACCTCTGCTGGCTGAGAACAGCTCATTATCAACGTTCACTTTAGAATGTGATAAAACCAGATCCAGCCACAAAAATGCATCATTCTTTTTGATTTAGACAACATTTCATGCACTGTTAAATATGTTTAAGAAAGTTGCAAGTGAAAATCTATGTCTCTGACTGAGTTTGCATTACTGCTTGTTTTGACCTCTGCTGGCTGAGTAAAGCTCATTTTCAACGTCCAATGCAGAATGTGATAAAACCAGATCCAGCTACTAAAATGCATCATTCTTTTTGTTTTAGACAACATTTCATGCACTGTTAAACATGTTAAAGCAAGTTGCAAGTGAAAATCTATGTCTCTGACTGAGTTTGCATTACTGCTTATTTTGACCTCTGCTGGCTGAGAACAGCTCATTATCAACGTTCACTTTAGAATGTGATAAAACCAGATCCAGCCACAAAAATGCATCATTCTTTTTGTTTTAGACAACATTTCATGCACCGTTAAACATGTTAAAGCAAGTTGCAAGTGAAAAGCTATGTCTCTGACTGAGTTTGCATTACTGCTTATTTTGACCTCTGCTGGCTGAGAACAGCTCATTTTCAACGTTCAATTCAGAATGTGATAAAACCAGATCCAGCTACAAAAATGCATCATTCTTTTTGTTTTAGACAACATTTCATGCACTGTTAAACAAGTTAAGGCAAGTTGCAAGTGAAAATCTATGTCTCTGACTGAGTTTGCATTACTGCTTATTTTGACCTCTGCTGGCTCTGAAAAGCTCATTTTCAACGTTCAATTCAGAATGTGATAAAACCAGATCCAGCCACTAAAAAGCATTTTCTTTTTGTTTTAGACAACATTTCATGCACTGTTAAACATGTTAAAGCAAGTTGCAAGTGAAAATCTATGTCTCTGACTGAGTTTGCATTACTGCTTATTTTGACCTCTGCTGGCTGAGTAAAGCTCATTTTCAACGTCCAATGCAGAATGTGATAAAACCAGATCCAGCTACTAAAATGCATCATTCTTTTTGTTTTAGACAACATTTCATGCACTGTTAAACATGTTAAAGCAAGTTGCAAGTGAAAATCTATGTCTCTGACTGAGTTTGCATTACTGCTTATTTTGACCTCTGCTGGCTGAAAACAGCTCATTTTCAACGTTCAATTCAGAATGTGATAAAACCAGATCCAGCCACAAAAATGCATCATTCTTTTTGTTTTAGACAACATTTCATGCACTGTTAAACATGTTAAAGCAAGTTGCAAGTGAAAATCTATGTCTCTGACTGAGTTTGCATTACTGCTTATTTTGACCTCTGCTGGCTGAGAACAGCTCATTTTCAACGTTCAATTCAGAATGTGATAAAACCAGATCCAGCCCCAAAAATGCATCATTCTTTTTGTTTTAGACAACATTTCATGCATTGTTAAACATGTTAAAGCAAGTTGCAAGTGAAAATCTATGTCTCTGACTGAGTTTGCATTACTGCTTATTTTGACCTCTGCTGGCTGAGAACAGCTCGTTTTCAACGTTCAATTCAGAATGTGATAAAACCAGATCCAGCCACAAAAATAAATCATTCTTTTTGTTTTAGACAACATTTCATGCACTGTTAAACATGGTAAAGCAAGTTGCAAGTGAAAATCTATGTCTCTGACTGAGTTTGCATTACTGCTTATTTTGACCTCTGCTGGCTGAGTAAAGCTCATTTTCAACGTCCAATGCAGAATGTGATAAAACCAGATCCAGCCACTCAAAAGCATTTTCTTTTTGTTTTAGACAACATTTCATGCACTGTTAAATATGTTTAAGAAAGTTGCAAGTGAAAATCTATGTCTCTGACTGAGTTTGCATTACTGCTTATTTTGACCTCTGCTGGCTGAGTAAAGCTCATTTTCAACGTCCAATGCAGAATGTGATAAAACCAGATCCAGCTACTAAAATGCATCATTCTTTTTGTTTTAGACAACATTTCATGCACTGTAAAACATGTCAAAGCAAGTTGCAAGTGAAAATCTATGTCTCTGACTGAGTTTGCATTACTGCTTATTTTGACCTCTGCTGGCTGAGAACAGCTCATTTTGAACGTTCAATTCAGAATGTGATAAAACCAGATCCAGCCACAAAAATGCATCATTCTTTTTGTTTTAGACAACATTTCATGCACTGTTAAACATGTTAAAGCAAGTTGCAAGTGAAAATCAATGTCTCTGACTGAGTTTGCATTAGTGCTTATTTTGACCTCTGCTGGCTGAGAACAGCTCATTATCAACGTTCACTTTAGAATGTGATAAAACCAGATCCAGCCACAAAAATGCATCATTCTTTTTGTTTTAGACAACATTTCATGCACTGTTAAATATGTTTAAGAAAGTTGCAAGTGAAAATCTATGTCTCTGACTGAGTTTGCATTACTGCTTGTTTTGACCTCTGCTGGCTGAGTAAAGCTCATTTTCAACGTCCAATGCAGAATGTGATAAAACCAGATCCAGCTACTAAAATGCATCATTCTTTTTGTTTTAGACAACATTTCATGCACTGTTAAACATGTTAAAGCAAGTTGCAAGTGAAAATCTATGTCTCTGACTGAGTTTGCATTACTGCTTATTTTGACCTCTGCTGGCTGAGAACAGCTCATTATCAACGTTCACTTTAGAATGTGATAAAACCAGATCCAGCCACAAAAATGCATCATTCTTTTTGTTTTAGACAACATTTCATGCACCGTTAAACATGTTAAAGCAAGTTGCAAGTGAAAAGCTATGTCTCTGACTGAGTTTGCATTACTGCTTATTTTGACCTCTGCTGGCTGAGAACAGCTCATTTTCAACGTTCAATTCAGAATGTGATAAAACCAGATCCAGCCACAAAAATGCATCATTCTTTTTGTTTTAGACAACATTTCATGCACTGTTAAACAAGTTAAAGCAAATTGCAAGTGAAAATCTATGTCTGACTGAGTTTGCATTACTGCTTATTTTGACCTCTGCTGGCTCTGAAAAGCTCATTTTCAACGTTCAATTCAGAATGTGATAAAACCAGATCCAGCCACTAAAAAGCATTTTCTTTTTGTTTTAGACAACATTTCATGCACTGTTAAACATGTTAAAGCAAGTTGCAAGTGAAAATCTATGTCTCTGACTGAGTTTGCATTACTGCTTATTTTGACCTCTGCTGGCTGAAAACAGCTCATTTTCAACGTTCAATTCAGAATGTGATAAAACCAGATCCAGCCACAAAAATGCATCATTCTTTTTGTTTTAGACAACATTTCATGCACTGTTAAACATGTTAAAGCAAGTTGCAAGTGAAAATCTATGTCTCTGACTGAGTTTGCATTACTGCTTATTTTGACCTCTGCTGGCTGAGAACAGCTCATTTTCAACGTTCAATTCAGAATGTGATAAAACCAGATCCAGCCCCAAAAATGCATCATTCTTTTTGTTTTAGACAACATTTCATGCACTGTTAAACATGTTAAAGCAAGTTGCAAGTGAAAATCTATGTCCCTTACTGAGTTTGCATTACTGCTTATTTTGACCTCTGCTGGCTCTAAAAAGCTCATTTTCAACGTTCAATTCAGAATGTGATAAAACCAGATCCAGCCACTAAAAAGCATTTTCTTTTTGTTTTAGACAACATTTCATGCACTGTTAAATATGTTTAAGAAAGTTGCAAGTGAAAATCTATGTCTCTGACTGAGTTTGCATTATTGCTTATTTTGACCTCTGCTGGCTGAGTAAAGCTCATTTTCAACGTCCAAAGCAGAATGTGATAAAACCAGATCCAGCTACAAAAATGCATCATTCTTTTTGTTTTAGACAACATTTCATGCACTGTTAAACAAGTTAAAGCAAGTTGCAAGTGAAAATCTATGTCTCTGACTGAGTTTGCATTACTGCTTATTTTGACCTCTGCTGGCTCTGAAAAGCTCATTTTCAACGTTCAATTCAGAATGTGATAAAACCAGATCCAGCCACTAAAAAGCATTTTCTTTTTGTTTTAGACAACATTTCATGCACTGTTAAACATGTTAAAGCAAGTTGCAAGTGAAAATCTATGTCTCTGACTGAGTTTGCATTACTGCTTATTTTGACCTCTGCTGGCTGAGTAAAGCTCATTTTCAACGTCCAATGCAGAATGTGATAAAACCAGATCCAGCTACTAAAATGCATCATTCTTTTTGTTTTAGACAACATTTCATGCACTGTTAAACATGTTAAAGCAAGTTGCAAGTGAAAATCTATGTCTCTGACTGAGTTTGCATTACTGCTTATTTTGACCTCTGCTGGCTGAAAACAGCTCATTTTCAACGTTCAATTCAGAATGTGATAAAACCAGATCCAGCCACAAAAATGCATCATTCTTTTTGTTTTAGACAACATTTCATGCACTGTTAAACATGTTAAAGCAAGTTGCAAGTGAAAATCTATGTCTCTGACTGAGTTTGCATTACTGCTTATTTTGACCTCTGCTGGCTGAGAACAGCTCATTTTCAACGTTCAATTCAGAATGTGATAAAACCAGATCCAGCCCCAAAAATGCATCATTCTTTTTGTTTTAGACAACATTTCATGCACTGTTAAACATGTTAAAGCAAGTTGCAAGTGAAAATCTATGTCTCTGACTGAGTTTGCATTACTGCTTATTTTGACCTCTGCTGGCTGAGAACAGCTCGTTTTTAACGTTCAATTCAGAATGTGATAAAACCAGATCCAGCCACAAAAATAAATCATTCTTTTTGTTTTAGACAACATTTCATGCACTGTTAAACATGGTAAAGCAAGTTGCAAGTGAAAATCTATGTCTCTGACTGAGTTTGCATTACTGCTTATTTTGACCTCTGCTGGCTGAGAACAGCTCATTTTCAACGTTCAATTCAGAATGTGATAAAACCAGATCCAGCCACAAAAATGCATCATTCTTTTTGTTTTAGACAACATTTCATGCACTGTTAAACATGTTAAAGCAAGTTGCAAGTGAAAATCTATGTCTCTGACTGAGTTTGCATTACTGCTTATTTTGACCTCTGCTGGCTCTGAAAAGCTCATTTTCAACGTTCAATTCAGAATGTGATAAAACCAGATCCAGCCAATAAAATGCATCATTCTTTTTGTTTTAGACAACATTTCATGCACTGTTAAACATGTTAAAGCAAGTTGCAAGTGAAAATCTATGTCTATGACTGAGTTTGCATTACTGCTTATTTTGACCTCTGCTGGCTCTGAAAAGCTAATTTTCAACGTTCAATTCAGAATGTGATAAAACCAGATCCAGCCACTAAAAAGCATTTTCTTTTTGTTTTAGACAACATTTCATGCACTGTTAAATATGTTTAAGAAAGTTGCAAGTGAAAATCTATGTCTCTGACTGAGTTTGCATTACTGCTTGTTTTGACCTCTGCTGGCTGAGTAAAGCTCATTTTCAACGTCCAATGCAGAATGTGATAAAACCAGATCCAGCCACTAAAAAGCATTTTCTTTTTGTTTTAGACAACATTTCATGCACTGTTAAATATGTTTAAGAAAGTTGCAAGTAAAAATCTATGTCTCTGACTGAGTTTGCATTACTGCTTATTTTGACCTCTGCTGGCTGAGTAAAGCTCATTTTCAACGTCCAATGCAGAATGTGATAAAACCAGATCCAGCTACTAAAATGCATCATTCTTTTTGTTTTAGACAACATTTCATGCACTGTTAAACATGTCAAAGCAAGTTGCAAGTGAAAATCTATGTCTCTGACTGAGTTTGCATTACTGCTTATTTTGACCTCTGCTGGCTGAGAACAGCTCATTTTGAACGTTCAATTCAGAATGTGATAAAACCAGATCCAGCCACAAAAATGCATCATTCTTTTTGTTTTAGACAACATTTCATGCACTGTTAAACATGTTAAAGCAAGTTGCAAGTGAAAATCAATGTCTCTGACTGAGTTTGCATTAGTGCTTATTTTGACCTCTGCTGGCTGAGAACAGCTCATTATCAACGTTCACTTTAGAATGTGATAAAACCAGATCCAGCCACAAAAATGCATCATTCTTTTTGTTTTAGACAACATTTCATGCACTGTTAAATATGTTTAAGAAAGTTGCAAGTGAAAATCTATGTCTCTGACTGAGTTTGCATTACTGCTTATTTTGACCTCTGCTGGCTGAGTAAAGCTCATTTTCAACGTCCAAAGCAGAATGTGATAAAACCAGATCCAGCTACTAAAATGCATCATTCTTTTTGTTTTAGACAACATTTCATGCACTGTTAACCATGTTAAAGCAAGTTGCAAGTGAAAATCTATGTCTCTGACTGAGTTTGCATTACTGCTTATTTTGACCTCTGCTGGCTGAAAACAGCTCATTTTCAACGTTCAATTCAGAATGTGATAAAACCAGATCCAGCCACAAAAATGCATCATTCTTTTTGTTTTAGACAACATTTCATGCACTGTTAAACATGTTAAAGCAAGTTGCAAGTGAAAATCTATGTCTCTGACTGAGTTTGCATTACTGCTTATTTTGACCTCTGCTGGCTGAGAACAGCTCATTTTCAACGTTCAATTCAGAATGTGATAAAACCAGATCCAGCCCCAAAAATGCATCATTCTTTTTGTTTTAGACAACATTTCATGCACTGTTAAACATGTTAAAGCAAGTTGCAAGTGAAAATCTATGTCCCTTACTGAGTTTGCATTACTGCTTATTTTGACCTCTGCAGGCTCTGAAAAGCTCATTTTCAACGTTCAATTCAGAATGTGATAAAACCAGATCCAGCCACTAAAAAGCATTTTCTTTTTGTTTTAGACAACATTTCATGCACTGTTAAATATGTTTAAGAAAGTTGCAAGTGAAAATCTATGTCTCTGACTGAGTTTGCATTATTGCTTATTTTGACCTCTGCTGGCTGAGTAAAGCTCATTTTCAACGTCCAAAGCAGAATGTGATAAAACCAGATCCAGCTACTAAAATGCATCATTCTTTTTGTTTTAGACAACATTTCATGCACTGTTAAACATGTTAAAGCAAGTTGCAAGTGAAAATCTATGTCTCTGACTGAGTTTGCATTACTGCTTATTTTGACCTCTGCTGGCTGAGAACAGCTCATTTTCAACGTTCAATTCAGAATGTGATAAAACCAGATCCAGCCACAAAAATAAATCATTCTTTTTGTTTTAGACAACATTTCATGCACTGTTAAACATGGTAAAGCAAGTTGCAAGTGAAAATCTATGTCTCTGACTGAGTTTGCATTACTGCTTATTTTGACCTCTGCTGGCTGAGAACAGCTCATTTTCAACGTTCAATTCAGAATGTGATAAAACCAGATCCAGCCACAAAAATGCATCATTCTTTTTGTTTTAGACAACATTTCATGCACTGTTAAACATGTTAAAGCAAGTTGCAAGTGAAAATCTATGTCTCTGACTGAGTTTGCATTACTGCTTATTTTGACCTCTGCTGGCTCTGAAAAGCTCATTTTCAACGTTCAATTCAGAATGTGATAAAACCAGATCCAGCCACTAAAATGCATCATTCTTTTTGTTTTAGACAACATTTCATGCACTGTTAAACATGTTAAAGCAAGTTGCAAGTGAAAATCTATGTCTATGACTGAGTTTGCATTACTGCTTATTTTGACCTCTGCTGGCTCTGAAAAGCTAATTTTCAACGTTCAATTCAGAATGTGATAAAACCAGATCCAGCCACTAAAAAGCATTTTCTTTTTGTTTTAGACAACATTTCATGCACTGTTAAATATGTTTAAGAAAGTTGCAAGTGAAAATCTATGTCTCTGACTGAGTTTGCATTACTGCTTGTTTTGACCTCTGCTGGCTGAGTAAAGCTCATTTTCAACGTCCAATGCAGAATGTGATAAAACCAGATCCAGCTACTAAAATGCATCATTCTTTTTGTTTTAGACAACATTTCATGCACTGTTAAACATGTTAAAGCAAGTTGCAAGTGAAAATCTATGTCTCTGACTGAGTTTGCATTACTGCTTATTTTGACCTCTGCTGGCTGAAAACAGCTCATTTTCAACGTTCAATTCAGAATGTGATAAAACCAGATCCAGCCACAAAAATGCATCATTCTTTTTGTTTTAGACAACATTTCATGCACTGATAAACATGTTAAAGCAAGTTGCAAGTGAAAATCTATGTCCCTTACTGAGTTTGCATTACTGCTTATTTTGACCTCTGCTGGCTCTGAAAAGCTCATTTTCAACGTTCAATTCAGAATGTGATAAAACCAGATCCAGCCACTAAAAAGCATTTTCTTTTTGTTTTAGACAACATTTCATGCACTGTTAAATATGTTTAAGAAAGTTGCAAGTGAAAATCTATGTCTCTGACTGAGTTTGCATTACTGCTTATTTTGACCTCTGCTGGCTGAGTAAAGCTCATTTTCAACGTCCTAAGCAGAATGTGATGAAACCAGATCCAGCTACTAAAATGCATCATTCTTTTTGTTTTAGACAACATTTCATGCACTGTTAAACATGTTAAAGCAAGTTGCAAGTGAAAATCTATGTCTCTGACTGAGTTTGCATTACTGCTTATTTTGACCTCTGCTGGCTGAGAACAGCTCATTTTCAACGTTCAATTCAGAATGTGATAAAACCAGATCCAGCCACAAAAATAAATCATTCTTTTTGTTTTAGACAACATTTCATGCACTGTTAAACATGGTAAAGCAAGTTGCAAGTGAAAATCTATGTCTCTGACTGAGTTTGCATTACTGCTTATTTTGACCTCTGCTGGCTGAGAACAGCTCATTTTCAACGTTCAATTCAGAATGTGATAAAACCAGATCCAGCCACAAAAATGCATCATTCTTTTTGTTTTAGACAACATTTCATGCACTGTTAAACATGTTAAAGCAAGTTGCAAGTGAAAATCTATGTCTCTGACTGAGTTTGCATTACTGCTTATTTTGACCTCTGCTGGCTCTGAAAAGCTCATTTTCAACGTTCAATTCAGAATGTGATAAAACCAGATCCAGCCACTAAAATGCATCATTCTTTTTGTTTTAGACAACATTTCATGCACTGTTAAACATGTTAAAGCAAGTTGCAATTGAAAATCTATGTCTATGACTGAGTTTGCATTACTGCTTATTTTGACCTCTGCTGGCTCTGAAAAGCTAATTTTCAACGTTCAATTCAGAATGTGATAAAACCAGATCCAGCCACTAAAAAGCATTTTCTTTTTGTTTTAGACAACATTTCATGCACTGTTAAATATGTTTAAGAAAGTTGCAAGTGAAAATCTATGTCTCTGACTGAGTTTGCATTACTGCTTGTTTTGACCTCTGCTGGCTGAGTAAAGCTCATTTTCAACGTCCAATGCAGAATGTGATAAAACCAGATCCAGCCACTAAAAAGCATTTTCTTTTTGTTTTAGACAACATTTCATGCACTGTTAAATATGTTTAAGAAAGTTGCAAGTGAAAATCTATGTCTCTGACTGAGTTTGCATTACTGCTTATTTTGACCTCTGCTGGCTGAGTAAAGCTCATTTTCAACGTCCAATGCAGAATGTGATAAAACCAGATCCAGCTACTAAAATGCATCATTCTTTTTGCTTTAGACAACATTTCATGCACTGTTAAACATGTCAAAGCAAGTTGCAAGTGAAAATCTATGTCTCTGACTGAGTTTGCATTACTGCTTATTTTGACCTCTGCTGGCTGAGAACAGCTCATTTTGAACGTTCAATTCAGAATGTGATAAAACCAGATCCAGCCACAAAAATGCATCATTCTTTTTGTTTTAGACAACATTTCATGCACTGTTAAACATGTTAAAGCAAGTTGCAAGTGAAAATCAATGTCTCTGACTGAGTTTGCATTAGTGCTTATTTTGACCTCTGCTGGCTGAGAACAGCTCATTATCAACGTTCACTTTAGAATGTGATAAAACCAGATCCAGCCACAAAAATGCATCATTCTTTTTGTTTTAGACAACATTTCATGCACTGTTAAATATGTTTAAGAAAGTTGCAAGTGAAAATCTATGTCTCTGACTGAGTTTGCATTACTGCTTGTTTTGACCTCTGCTGGCTGAGTAAAGCTCATTTTCAACGTCCAATGCAGAATGTGATAAAACCAGATTCAGCTACTAAAATGCATCATTCTTTTTGTTTTAGACAACATTTCATGCACTGTTAAACATGTTAAAGCAAGTTGCAAGTGAAAATCTATGTCTCTGACTGAGTTTGCATTACTGCTTATTTTGACCTCTGCTGGCTGAGAACAGCTCATTATCAACGTTCACTTTAGAATGTGATAAAACCAGATCCAGCCACAAAAATGCATCATTCTTTTTGTTTTAGACAACATTTCATGCACCGTTAAACATGTTAAAGCAAGTTGCAAGTGAAAAGCTATGTCTCTGACTGAGTTTGCATTACTGCTTATTTTGACCTCTGCTGGCTGAGAACAGCTCATTTTCAACGTTCAATTCAGAATGTGATAAAACCAGATCCAGCCACAAAAATGCATCATTCTTTTTGTTTTAGACAACATTTCATGCACTGTTAAACAAGTTAAAGCAAGTTGCAAGTGAAAATCTATGTCTCTGACTGAGTTTGCATTACTGCTTATTTTGACCTCTGCTGGCTCTGCAAAGCTCATTTTCAACGTTCAATTCAGAATGTGATAAAACCAGATCCAGCCACTAAAAAGCATTTTCTTTTTGTTTTAGACAACATTTCATGCACTGTTAAACATGTTAAAGCAAGTTGCAAGTGAAAATCTATGTCTCTGACTGAGTTTGCATTACTGCTTATTTTGACCTCTGCTGGCTGAGTAAAGCTCATTTTCAACGTCCAATGCAGAATGTGATAAAACCAGATCCAGCCACAAAAATGCATCATTCTTTTTGTTTTAGACAACATTTCATGCACTGTTAAACATGTTAAAGAAAGTTGCAAGAGAAAATCTATGTCTCTGACTGAGTTTGCATTACTGCTTATTTTGACCTCTGCTGGCTGAGAACAGCTCATTTTCAACGTTCAATTCAGAATGTGATAAAACCAGATCCAGCCACAAAAATGCATCATTCTTTTTGTTTTAAACAACATTTCATGTACTGTTAAACATGTTAAAGCAAGTTGCAAGTGAAAATCCATGTCTCTGACTGAGTTTGCATTACTGCTTATTTTGACCTCTGCTGGCTGAGAACAGCTCATTTTCAACATTCAATTCAGAATGTGATAAAACCAGATCCAGCCACAAAAATGCATCATTCTTTTTGTTTTAGACAACATTTCATGCACTGTTAAACATGGTAAAGCAAGTTGCAAGTGAAAATCTATGTCTCTGACTGAGTTTGCATTACTGCTTATTTTGACCTCTGCTGGCTCTGAAAAGCTCATTTTCAACGTTCAATTCAGAATGTGATAAAACCAGATCCAGCCACTAAAATGCATCATTCTTTTTGTTTTAGACAACATTTCATGCACTGTTAAACATGTTAAAGCAAGTTGCAAGTGAAAATCTATGTCTATGACTGAGTTTGCATTACTGCTTATTTTGACCTCTGCTGGCTCTGAAAAGCTAATTTTCAACGTTCAATTCAGAATGTGATAAAACCAGATCCAGCCACTAAAAAGCATTTTCTTTTTGTTTTAGACAACATTTCATGCACTGTTAAATATGTTTAAGAAAGTTGCAAGTGAAAATCTATGTCTCTGACTGAGTTTGCATTACTGCTTGTTTTGACCTCTGCTGGCTGAGTAAAGCTCATTTTCAACGTCCAATGCAGAATGTGATAAAACCAGATCCAGCCACTAAAAAGCATTTTCTTTTTGTTTTAGACAACATTTCATGCACTGTTAAATATGTTTAAGAAAGTTGCAAGTGAAAATCTATGTCTCTGACTGAGTTTGCATTCCTGCTTATTTTGACCTCTGCTGGCTGAGTAAAGCTCATTTTCAGCGTCCAATGCAGAATGTGATAAAAACCAGATCCAGCTACTAAAATGCATCATTCTTTTTGTTTTAGACAACATTTTATGCACTGTTAAACATGTCAAAGCAAGTTGCAAGTGAAAATCTATGTCTCTGACTGAGTTTGCATTACTGCTTATTTTGACCTCTGCTGGCTGAGAACAGCTCATTTTCAACGTTCAATTCAAAATGTGATAAAACCAGATCCAGCCACAAAAATGCATCATTCTTTTTGTTTTAGACAACATTTCATGCACTGTTAAACATGTTAAAGCAAGTTGCAAGTGAAAATCTATGTCTCTGACTGAGTTTGCATTACTGCTTATTTTGACCTCTGCTGGCTCTGAAAAGCTCATTTTCAACGTTCAATTCAGAATGTGATAAAACCAGATCCAGCCACTAAAAAGCATTTTCTTTTTGTTTTAGACAAAATTTCATGCACTGTTAAATAATTTAAAGCAAGTTGCAAGTGAAAATCTATGTCTCTGACTGAGTTTGCATTACTGCTTATTTTGACCTCTGCTGGCTCTGAAAAGCTCATTTTCAACGTTCAATTCAGAATGTGATAAAACCAGATCCAGCCACTAAAAAGCATTTTCTTTTTGTTTTAGACAACATTTCATGCACTGTTAAATATGTTTAAGAAAGTTGCAAGTGAAAATCTATGTCTCTGACTGAGTTTGCATTACTGCTTATTTTGACCTCTGCTGGCTGAGTAAAGCTCATTTTCAACGTCCAATGCAGAATGTGATAAAACCAGATCCAGCTACTAAAATGCATCATTCTTTTTGTTTTAGACAACATTTCATGCACTGTTAAACATGTTAAAGCAAGTTGCAAGTGAAAATCTATGTCTCTGACTGAGTTTGCATTACTGCTTATTTTGACCTCTGCTGGCTCTGAAAAGCTCATTTTCAACGTTCAATTCAGAATGTGATAAAACCAGATCCAGCTACTAAAAAGCATTTTCTTTTTGTTTTAGACAACATTTCATGCACTGTTAAATATGTTTAAGAAAGTTGCAAGTGAAAATCTATGTCTCTGACTGAGTTTGCATTACTGCTTATTTTGACCTCTGCTGGCTGAGTAAAGCTCATTTTCAACGTCCAATGCAGAATGTGATAAAACCAGATCCAGCTACTAAAATGCATCATTCTTTTTGTTTTAGACAACATTTTATGCACTGTTAAAGATGTTAAAGCAAGTTGCAAGTGAAAATCTATGTCTCTGACTGAGTTTGCATTACTGCTTATTTTGACCTCTGCTGGCTGAAAACAGCTCATTTTTAACGTTCAATTCAGAATGTGATAAAACCAGATCCAGCCCCAAAAATGCATCATTCTTTTTGTTTTAGACAACATTTCATGCACTGTTAAACATGTTAAAGCAAGTTGCAAGTGAAAATCTATGTCCCTGACTGAGTTTGCATTACTGCTTATTTTGACCTCTGCTGGCTCTGAAAAGCTCATTTTCAACGTTCAATTCAGAATGTGATAAAACCAGATCCAGCCACTAAAAAGCATTTTCTTTTTGTTTTAGACAACATTTCATGCACTGTTAAATATGTTTAAGAAAGTTGCAAGTGAAAATCTATGTCTCTGACTGAGTTTGCATTACTGCTTATTTTGACCTCTGCTGGCTGAGAACAGCTCATTTTCAACGTTCAATTCAGAATGTGATAAAACCAGATCCAGCCACAAAAATGCATCATTCTTTTTGTTTTAGACAACATTTCATGCACTGTTAAACATGGTAAAGCAAGTTGCAAGTGAAAATCTATGTCTCTGACTGAGTTTGCATTACTGCTTATTTTGACCTCTGCTGGCTGAGAACAGCTCATTTTCAACGTTCAATTCAGAATGTGATAAAACCAGATCCAGCCACAAAAATGCATCATTCTTTTTGTTTTAGACAACATTTCATGCACTGTTGAACATGTTAAAGCAAGTTGCAAGTGAAAATCTATGTCTCTGACTGAGTTTGCATTACTGCTTATTTTGACCTCTGCTGGCTCTGAAAAGCTCATTTTCAACGTTCAATTCAGAATGTGATAAAACCAGATCCAGCCACTAAAATGCATCATTCTTTTTGTTTTAGACAACATTTCATGCACTGTTAAACATGTTAAAGCAAGTTGCAAGTGAAAATCTATGTCTATGACTGAGTTTGCATTACTGCTTATTTTGACCTCTGCTGGCTCTGAAAAGCTAATTTTCAACGTTCAATTCAGAATGTGATAAAACCAGATCCAGCCACTAAAAAGCATTTTCTTTTTGTTTTAGACAACATTTCATGCACTGTTAAATATGTTTAAGAAAGTTGCAAGTGAAAATCTATGTCTCTGACTGAGTTTGCATTACTGCTTGTTTTGACCTCTGCTGGCTGAGTAAAGCTCATTTTCAACGTCCAATAAAGAATGAGATAAAACCAGATCCAGCCACTACAAAGCATTTTCTTTTTGTTTTAGACAACATTTCATGCACTGTTAAATATGTTTAAGAAAGTTGCAAGTGAAAATCTATGTCTCTGACTGAGTTTGCATTACTGCTTATTTTGACCTCTGCTGGCTGAGTAAAGCTCATTTTCAACGTCCAATGCAGAATGTGATAAAACCAGATCCAGCTACTAAATTGCATCATTCTTTTTGTTTTAGACAACGTTTCATGCACTGTTAAACATGTCAAAGCAAATTGCAAGTGAAAATCTATGTCTCTGACTGAGTTTGCATTACTGCTTATTTTGACCTCTGCTGGCTGAGAACAGCTCATTTTCAACGTTCAATTCAGAATGTGATAAAACCAGATCCAGCCACTAAAATGCATCATTCTTTTTGTTTTAGACAACATTTCATGCACTGTTAAACATGTTAAAGCAAGTTGCAAGTGAAAATCTATGTCTCTGAATGAGTTTGCATTACTGCTTATTTTGACCTCTGCTGGCTCTGAAAAGCTCATTTTCAACGTTCAATTCAGAATGTGATAAAACCAGATCCAGCCACTAAAAAGCATTTTCTTTTTGTTTTAGACAACATTTCATGCACTGTTGAATATGTTTAAGAAAGTTGCAAGTGAAAATCTATGTCTCTGACTGAGTTTGCATTACTGCTTATTTTGACCTCTGCTGGCTGAGTAAAGCTCATTTTCAACGTCCAATGCAGAATGTGATAAAACCAGATCCAGCTACTAAAATGCATCATTCTTTTTGTTTTAGACAACATTTCATGCACTGTTAAACATGTTAAATCAAGTTGCAAGTGAAAATCTATGTCTCTGACTGAGTTTGCATTACTGCTTATTTTGACCTCTGCTGGCTGAAAACAGCTCATTTTCAACGTTCAATTCAGAATGTGATAAAACCAGATCCAGCCACAAAAATGCATCATTCTTTTTGTTTTAGACAACATTTCATGCACTGTTAAACATGTTAAAGCAAGTTGCAAGTGAAAATCTATGTCTCTGACTGAGTTTGCATTACTGCTTATTTTGACCTCTGCTGGCTGAGAACAGCTCATTTTCAACGTTCAATTCAGAATGTGATAAAACCAGATCCAGCCCCAAAAATGCATCATTCTTTTTGTTTTAGACAACATTTCATGCACTGTTAAACATGTTAAAGCAAGTTGCAAGTGAAAATCTATGTCCCTGACTGAGTTTGCATTACTGCTTATTTTGACCTCTGCTGGCTCTGAAAAGCTCATTTTCAACGTTCAATTCAGAATGTGATAAAACCAGATCCAGCCACTAAAAAGCATTTTCTTTTTTTTTTAGTCAACATTTCATGCACTGTAAAATATGTTTAAGAAAGTTGCAAGTGAAAATCTATGTCTCTGACTGAGTTTGCATTACTGCTTATTTTGACCTCTGCTGGCTGAGTAAAGCTCATTTTCAACGTCCAAAGCAGAATGTGATAAAACCAGATCCAGCTACTAAAATGCATCATTCTTTTTGTTTTAGACAACATTTCATGCACTGTTAAACATGTTAAAGCAAGTTGCAAGTGAAAATCTATGTCTCTGACTGAGTTTGCATTACTGCTTATTTTGACCTCTGCTGGCTGAGAACAGCTCATTTTCAACGTTCAATTCAGAATGTGATAAAACCAGATCCAGCCACAAAAATGCATCATTCTTTTTGTTTTAGACAACATTTCATGCACTGTTAAACATGTTAAAGCAAGTTGCAAGTGAAAATCTATGTCTATGACTGAGTTTGCATTACTGCTTATTTTGACCTCTGCTGGCTCTGAAAAGCTAATTTTCAACGTTCAATTCAGAATGTGATAAAACCAGATCCAGCCACTAAAAAGCATTTTCTTTTTGTTTTAGACAACATTTCATGCACTGTTAAATATGTTTAAGAAAGTTGCAAGTGAAAATCTATGTCTCTGACTGAGTTTGCATTACTGCTTGTTTTGACCTCTGCTGGCTGAGTAAAGCTCATTTTCAACGTCCAATGCAGAATGTGATAAAACCAGATCCAGCCACTAAAAAGCATTTTCTTTTTGTTTTAGACAACATTTCATGCACTGTTAAATATGTTTAAGAAAGTTGCAAGTGAAAATCTATGTCTCTGACTGAGTTTGCATTACTGCTTATTTTGACCTCTGCTGGCTGAGTAAAGCTCATTTTCAACGTCCAATGCAGAATGTGATAAAACCAGATCCAGCTACTAAAATGCATCATTCTTTTTGTTTTAGACAACATTTCATGCACTGTTAAACATGTCAAAGCAAGTTGCAAGTGAAAATCTTTGTCTCTGACTGAGTTTGCATTACTGCTTATTTTGACCTCTGCTGGCTGAGAACAGCTCATTTTCAACGTTCAATTCAGAATGTGATAAAACCAGATCCAGCCACAAAAATGCATCATTCTTTTTGTTTTAGACAACATTTCATGCACTGTTAAACATGTTAAAGCAAGTTGCAAGTGAAAATCAATGTCTCTGACTGAGTTTGCATTACTGCTTATTTTGACCTCTGCTGGCTGAGAACTGCTCATTATCAACGTTCACTTTAGAATGTGATAAAACCAGATCCAGCCACAAAAATGCATCATTCTTTTTGTTTTAGACAACATTTCATGCACTGTTAAATATGTTTAAGAAAGTTGCAAGTGAAAATCTATGTCTCTGACTGAGTTTGCATTACTGCTTGTTTTGATCTCTGCTGGCTGAGTAAAGCTCATTTTCAACGTCCAATGCAGAATGTGATAAAACCAGATCCAGCTACTAAAATGCATCATTCTTTTTGTTTTAGACAACATTTCATGCACTGTTAAACATGTTAAAGCAAGTTGCAAGTGAAAATCTATGTCTCTGACTGAGTTTGCATTACTGCTTATTTTGACCTCTGCTGGCTGAGAACAGCTCATTATCAACGTTCACTTTAGAATGTGATAAAACCAGATCCAGCCACAAAAATGCATCATTCTTTTTGTTTTAGACAACATTTCATGCACCGTTAAACATGTTAAAGCAAGTTGCAAGTGAAAAGCTATGTCTCTGACTGAGTTTGCATTACTGCTTATTTTGACCTCTGCTGGCTCTGAAAAGCTCATTTTCAACGTTCAATTCAGAATGTGATAAAACCAGATCCAGCCACTAAAAAGCATTTTCTTTTTGTTTTAGACAACATTTCATGCACTGTTAAACATGTTAAAGCAAGTTGCAAGTGAAAATCTATGTCTCTGACTGAGTTTGCATTACTGCTTATTTTGACCTCTGCTGGCTGAGAACAGCTCATTTTCAACGTCCAATTCATAATGTGATAAAACCAGATCCAGCCCCAAAAATGCATCATTCTTTTGTTTTAGACAACATTTCATGCACTTTTAAACATGTTAAAGCAAGTTGCAAGAGAAAATCTATGTCTCTGACTGAGTTTGCATTACTGCTTATTTTGACCTCTGCTGGCTCTGAAAAGCTCATTTTCAACGTTCAATTCAGAATGTGATAAAACCAGATCCAGCCACTAAAATGCATCATTCTTTTTGTTTTAGACAACATTTCATGCACTGTTAAACATGTTAAAGCAAGTTGCAAGTGAAAATCTATGTCTCTGACTGAGTTTGCATTACTGCTTATTTTGACCTCTGCTGGCTGAGTAAAGCTCATTTTCAACGTCCAATGCAGAATGTGATAAAACCAGATCCAGCCACAAAAATGCATCATTCTTTTTGTTTTAGACAACATTTCATGCACTTTTAAACATGTTAAAGCAAGTTGCAAGAGAAAATCTATGTCTCTGACTGAGTTTGCATTACTGCTTATTTTGACCTCTGCTGGCTGAGAACAGCTCATTATCAACGTTCACTTTAGAATGTGATAAAACCAGATCCAGCCACAAAAATGCATCATTCTTTTTGTTTTAGACAACATTTCATGCACTGTTAAATATGTTTAAGAAAGTTGCAAGTGAAAATCTATGTCTCTGACTGAGTTTGCATTACTGCTTGTTTTGACCTCTGCTGGCTGAGTAAAGCTCATTTTCAACGTCCAATGCAGAATGTGATAAAACCAGATCCAGCTACTAAAATGCATCATTCTTTTTGTTTTAGACAACATTTCATGCACCGTTAAACATGTTAAAGCAAGTTGCAAGTGAAAAGCTATGTCTCTGACTGAGTTTGCATTACTGCTTATTTTGACCTCTGCTGGCTGAGAACAGCTCATTTTCAACGTTCAATTCAGAATGTGATAAAACCAGATCCAGCCACAAAAATGCATCATTCTTTTTGTTTTAGACAACATTTCATGCACTGTTAAACAAGTTAAAGCAAGTTGCAAGTGAAAATCTATGTCTCTGACTGAGTTTGCATTACTGCTTATTTTGACCTCTGCTGGCTGAGAACAGCTCATTATCAACGTTCACTTTAGAATGTGATAAAACCAGATCCAGCTACTAAAATGCATCATTCTTTTTGTTTTAGACAACATTTCATGCACTGTTAAACATGTTAAAGCAAGTTGCAAGTGAAAATCTATGTCTCTGACTGAGTTTGCATTACTGCTTATTTTGACCTCTGCTGGCTGAGAACAGCTCATTATCAACGTTCACTTTAGAATGTGATAAAACCAGATCCAGCCACAAAAATGCATCATTCTTTTTGTTTTAGACAACATTTCATGCACCGTTAAACATGTTAAAGCAAGTTGCAAGTGAAAAGCTATGTCTCTGACTGAGTTTGCATTACTGCTTATTTTGACCTCTGCTGGCTGAGAACAGCTCATTTTCAACGTTCAATTCAGAATGTGATAAAACCAGATCCAGCCACAAAAATGCATCATTCTTTTTGTTTTAGACAACATTTCATGCACTGTTAAACAAGTTAAAGCAAGTTGCAAGTGAAAATCTATGTCTCTGACTGAGTTTGCATTACTGCTTATTTTGACCTCTGCTGGCTCTGAAAAGCTCATTTTCAACGTTCAATTCAGAATGTGATTAAACCAGATCCAGCCACTAAAAAGCATTTTCTTTTTGTTTTAGACAACATTTTATGCACTGTTAAACATGTTAAAGCAAGTTGCAAGTGAAAATCTATGTCTCTGACTGAGTTTGCATTACTGCTTATTTTGACCTCTGCTGGCTGAGTAAAGCTCATTTTCAACGTCCAATGCAGAATGTGATAAAACCAGATCCAGCCACAAAACTGCATCATTCTTTTTGTTTTAGACAACATTTCATGCACTGTTAAACATGTTAAAGCAAGTTGCAAGAGAAAATCTATGTCTCTGACTGAGTTTGCATTACTGCTTATTTTGACCTCTGCTGGCTCTGAAAAGCTCATTTTCAACGTTCAATTCAGAATGTGATAAAACCAGATCCAGCCACTAAAAAGCATTTTCTTTTTGTTTTAGACAAAATTTCATGCACTGTTAAATATTTTAAAGCAAGTTGCAAGTGAAAATCTATGTCTCTGACTGAGTTTGCATTACTGCTTATTTTGACCTCTGCTGGCTGAGAAAAGCTCATTTTCAACGTTCAATTCAGAATGTGATAAAACCAGATCCAGCCACAAAAATGCATCATTCTTTTTGTTTTAGACAACATTTCATGCACTGTTAAACATGTTAAAGCAAGTTGCAAGTGAAAAACTATGTCTCTGACTGAGTTTGCATTACTGCTTATTTTGACCTCTGCTGGCTCTGAAAAGCTCATTTTCAACGTTCAATTCAGAATGTGATAAAACCAGATCCAGCCACTAAAAAGCATTTTCTTTTTGTTTTAGACAACATTTCATGCACTGTTAAATATGTTTAAGAAAGTTGCAAGTGAAAATCTATGTCTCTGACTGAGTTTGCATTACTGCTTATTTTGACCTCTGCTGGCTGAGTAAAGCTCATTTTCAACGTCCAATGCAGAATGTGATAAAACCAGATCCAGCTACTAAAATGCATCATTCTTTTTGTTTTAGACAACATTTCATGCACTGTTAAACATGTTAAAGCAAGTTGCAAGTGAAAATCTATGTCTCTGACTGAGTTTGCATTACTGCTTATTTTGACCTCTGCTGGCTCTGAAAAGCTCATTTTCAACGTTCAATTCAGAATGTGATAAAACCAGATCCAGCTACTAAAAAGCATTTTCTTTTTGTTTTAGACAACATTTCATGCACTGTTAAATATGTTTAAGAAAGTTGCAAGTGAAAATCTATGTCTCTGACTGAGTTTGCATTACTGCTTATTTTGACCTCTGCTGGCTGAGTAAAGCTCATTTTCAACGTCCAATGCAGAATGTGATAAAACCAGATCCAGCTACTAAAATGCATCATTCTTTTTGTTTTAGACAACATTTTATGCTCTGTTAAAGATGTTAAAGCAAGTTGCAAGTGAAAATCTATGTCTCTGACTGAGTTTGCATTACTGCTTATTTTGACCTCTGCTGGCTGAAAACAGCTCATTTTTAACGTTCAATTCAGAATGTGATAAAACCAGATCCAGCCCCAAAAATGCATCATTCTTTTTGTTTTAGACAACATTTCATGCACTGTTAAACATGTTAAAGCAAGTTGCAAGTGAAAATCTATGTCCCTGACTGAGTTTGCATTACTGCTTATTTTGACCTCTGCTGGCTCTGAAAAGCTCATTTTCAACGTTCAATTCAGAATGTGATAAAACCAGATCCAGCCACTAAAAAGCATTTTCTTTTTGTTTTAGACAACATTTCATGCACTGTTAAATATGTTTAAGAAAGTTGCAAGTGAAAATCTATGTCTCTGACTGAGTTTGCATTACTGCTTATTTTGACCTCTGCTGGCTGAGAACAGCTCATTTTCAACGTTCAATTCAGAATGTGATAAAACCAGATCCAGCCACAAAAATGCATCATTCTTTTTGTTTTAGACAACATTTCATGCACTGTTAAACATGGTAAAGCAAGTTGCAAGTGAAAATCTATGTCTCTGACTGAGTTTGCATTACTGCTTATTTTGACCTCTGCTGGCTGAGAACAGCTCATTTTCAACGTTCAATTCAGAATGTGATAAAACCAGATCCAGCCACAAAAATGCATCATTCTTTTTGTTTTAGACAACATTTCATGCACTGTTGAACATGTTAAAGCAAGTTGCAAGTGAAAATCTATGTCTCTGACTGAGTTTGCATTACTGCTTATTTTGACCTCTGCTGGCTCTGAAAAGCTCATTTTCAACGTTCAATTCAGAATGTGATAAAACCAGATCCAGCCACTAAAATGCATCATTCTTTTTGTTTTAGACAACATTTCATGCACTGTTAAACATGTTAAAGCAAGTTGCAAGTGAAAATCTATGTCTATGACTGAGTTTGCATTACTGCTTATTTTGACCTCTGCTGGCTCTGAAAAGCTAATTTTCAACGTTCAATTCAGAATGTGATAAAACCAGATCCAGCCACTAAAAAGCATTTTCTTTTTGTTTTAGACAACATTTCATGCACTGTTAAATATGTTTAAGAAAGTTGCAAGTGAAAATCTATGTCTCTGACTGAGTTTGCATTACTGCTTGTTTTGACCTCTGCTGGCTGAGTAAAGCTCATTTTCAACGTCCAATAAAGAATGTGATAAAACCAGATCCAGCCACTACAAAGCATTTTCTTTTTGTTTTAGACAACATTTCATGCACTGTTAAATATGTTTAAGAAAGTTGCAAGTGAAAATCTATGTCTCTGACTGAGTTTGCATTACTGCTTATTTTGACCTCTGCTGGCTGAGTAAAGCTGACTGAGTTTGCATTACTGCTTATTTTGACCTCTGCTGGCTGAGTAAAGCTCAATTTCAACGTCCAATGCAGAATGTGATAAAACCAGATCCAGCTACTAAATTGCATCATTCTTTTTGTTTTAGACAACATTTCATGCACTGTTAAACATGTCAAAGCAAATTGCAAGTGAAAATCTGTCTCTGACTGAGTTTGCATTACTGCTTATTTTGACCTCTGCTGGCTGAGAACAGCTCATTTTCAACGTTCAATTCAGAATGTGATAAAACCAGATCCAGCCACTAAAATGCATCATTCTTTTTGTTTTAGACAACATTTCATGCACTGTTAAACATGTTAAAGCAAGTTGCAAGTGAAAATCTATGTCTCTGACTGAGTTTGCATTACTGCTTATTTTGACCTCTGCTGGCTCTGAAAAGCTCATTTTCAACGTTCAATTCAGAATGTGATAAAACCAGATCCAGCCACTAAAAAGCATTTTCTTTTTGTTTTAGACAACATTTCATGCACTGTTAAATATGTTTAAGAAAGTTGCAAGTGAAAATCTATGTCTCTGACTGAGTTTGCATTACTGCTTATTTTGACCTCTGCTGGCTGAGTAAAGCTCATTTTCAACGTCCAATGCAGAATGTGATAAAACCAGATCCAGCTACTAAAATGCATCATTCTTTTTGTTTTAGACAACATTTCATGCACTGTTAAACATGTTAAATCAAGTTGCAAGTGAAAATCTATGTCTTTGACTGAGTTTGCATTACTGCTTATTTTGACCTCTGCTGGCTGAAAACAGCTCATTTTCAACGTTCAATTCAGAATGTGATAAAACCAGATCCAGCCACAAAAATGCATCATTCTTTTTGTTTTAGACAACATTTCATGCACTGTTAAACATGTTAAAGCAAGTTGCAAGTGAAAATCTATGTCTCTGACTGAGTTTGCATTACTGCTTATTTTGACCTCTGCTGGCTGAGAACAGCTCATTTTCAACGTTCAATTCAGAATGTGATAAAACCAGATCCAGCCACAAAAATGCATCATTCTTTTTGTTTTAGACAACATTTCATGCACTGTTAAACATGGTAAAGCAAGTTGCAAGTGAAAATCTATGTCTCTGACTGAGTTTGCATTACTGCTTATTTTGACCTCTGCTGGCTGAGAACAGCTCATTTTCAACGTTCAATTCAGAATGTGATAAAACCAGATCCAGCCACAAAAATGCATCATTCTTTTTGTTTTAGACAACATTTCATGCACTGTTGAACATGTTAAAGCAAGTTGCAAGTGAAAATCTATGTCTCTGACTGAGTTTGCATTACTGCTTATTTTGACCTCTGCTGGCTCTGAAAAGCTCATTTTCAACGTTCAATTCAGAATGTGATAAAACCAGATCCAGCCACTAAAATGCATCATTCTTTTTGTTTTAGACAACATTTCATGCACTGTTAAATATGTTTAAGAAAGTTGCAAGTGAAAATCTATGTCTCTGACTGAGTTTGCATTACTGCTTGTTTTGACCTCTGCTGGCTGAGTAAAGCTCATTTTCAACGTCCAATAAAGAATGTGATAAAACCAGATCCAGCCACTACAAAGCATTTTCTTTTTGTTTTAGACAACATTTCATGCACTGTTAAATATGTTTAAGAAAGTTGCAAGTGAAAATCTATGTCTCTGACTGAGTTTGCATTACTGCTTATTTTGACCTCTGCTGGCTGAGTAAAGCTGACTGAGTTTGCATTACTGCTTATTTTGACCTCTGCTGGCTGAGTAAAGCTCAATTTCAACGTCCAATGCAGAATGTGATAAAACCAGATCCAGCTACTAAATTGCATCATTCTTTTTGTTTTAGACAACATTTCATGCACTGTTAAACATGTCAAAGCAAATTGCAAGTGAAAATCTGTCTCTGACTGAGTTTGCATTACTGCTTATTTTGACCTCTGCTGGCTGAGAACAGCTCATTTTCAACGTTCAATTCAGAATGTGATAAAACCAGATCCAGCCACTAAAATGCATCATTCTTTTTGTTTTAGACAACATTTCATGCACTGTTAAACATGTTAAAGCAAGTTGCAAGTGAAAATCTATGTCTCTGACTGAGTTTGCATTACTGCTTATTTTGACCTCTGCTGGCTCTGAAAAGCTCATTTTCAACGTTCAATTCAGAATGTGATAAAACCAGATCCAGCCACTAAAAAGCATTTTCTTTTTGTTTTAGACAACATTTCATGCACTGTTAAATATGTTTAAGAAAGTTGCAAGTGAAAATCTATGTCTCTGACTGAGTTTGCATTACTGCTTATTTTGACCTCTGCTGGCTGAGTAAAGCTGACTGAGTTTGCATTACTGCTTATTTTGACCTCTGCTGGCTGAGTAAAGCTCAATTTCAACGTCCAATGCAGAATGTGATAAAACCAGATCCAGCTACTAAATTGCATCATTCTTTTTGTTTTAGACAACATTTCATGCACTGTTAAACATGTCAAAGCAAATTGCAAGTGAAAATCTGTCTCTGACTGAGTTTGCATTACTGCTTATTTTGACCTCTGCTGGCTGAGAACAGCTCATTTTCAACGTTCAATTCAGAATGTGATAAAACCAGATCCAGCCACTAAAATGCATCATTCTTTTTGTTTTAGACAACATTTCATGCACTGTTAAACATGTTAAAGCAAGTTGCAAGTGAAAATCTATGTCTCTGACTGAGTTTGCATTACTGCTTATTTTGACCTCTGCTGGCTCTAAAAAGCTCATTTTCAACGTTCAATTCAGAATGTGATAAAACCAGATCCAGCCACTAAAAAGCATTTTCTTTTTGTTTTAGACAACATTTCATGCACTGTTAAATATGTTTAAGAAAGTTGCAAGTGAAAATCTATGTCTCTGACTGAGTTTGCATTACTGCTTATTTTGACCTCTGCTGGCTGAGTAAAGCTCATTTTCAACGTCCAATGCAGAATGTGATAAAACCAGATCCAGCTACTAAAATGCATCATTCTTTTTGTTTTAGACAACATTTCATGCACTGTTAAACATGTTAAATCAAGTTGCAAGTGAAAATCTATGTCTTTGACTGAGTTTGCATTACTGCTTATTTTGACCTCTGCTGGCTGAAAACAGCTCATTTTCAACGTTCAATTCAGAATGTGATAAAACCAGATCCAGCCACAAAAATGCATCATTCTTTTTGTTTTAGACAACATTTCATGCACTGTTAAACATGTTAAAGCAAGTTGCAAGTGAAAATCTATGTCTCTGACTGAGTTTGCATTACTGCTTATTTTGACCTCTGCTGGCTGAGAACAGCTCATTTTCAACGTTCAATTCAGAATGTGATAAAACCAGATCCAGCCACAAAAATGCATCATTCTTTTTGTTTTAGACAACATTTCATGCACTGTTAAACATGGTAAAGCAAGTTGCAAGTGAAAATCTATGTCTCTGACTGAGTTTGCATTACTGCTTATTTTGACCTCTGCTGGCTGAGAACAGCTCATTTTCAACGTTCAATTCAGAATGTGATAAAACCAGATCCAGCCACAAAAATGCATCATTCTTTTTGTTTTAGACAACATTTCATGCACTGTTGAACATGTTAAAGCAAGTTGCAAGTGAAAATCTATGTCTCTGACTGAGTTTGCATTACTGCTTATTTTGACCTCTGCTGGCTCTGAAAAGCTCATTTTCAACGTTCAATTCAGAATGTGATAAAACCAGATCCAGCCACTAAAATGCATCATTCTTTTTGTTTTAGACAACATTTCATGCACTGTTAAATATGTTTAAGAAAGTTGCAAGTGAAAATCTATGTCTCTGACTGAGTTTGCATTACTGCTTGTTTTGACCTCTGCTGGCTGAGTAAAGCTCATTTTCAACGTCCAATAAAGAATGTGATAAAACCAGATCCAGCCACTACAAAGCATTTTCTTTTTGTTTTAGACAACATTTCATGCACTGTTAAATATGTTTAAGAAAGTTGCAAGTGAAAATCTATGTCTCTGACTGAGTTTGCATTACTGCTTATTTTGACCTCTGCTGGCTGAGTAAAGCTGACTGAGTTTGCATTACTGCTTATTTTGACCTCTGCTGGCTGAGTAAAGCTCAATTTCAACGTCCAATGCAGAATGTGATAAAACCAGATCCAGCTACTAAATTGCATCATTCTTTTTGTTTTAGACAACATTTCATGCACTGTTAAACATGTCAAAGCAAATTGCAAGTGAAAATCTGTCTCTGACTGAGTTTGCATTACTGCTTATTTTGACCTCTGCTGGCTGAGAACAGCTCATTTTCAACGTTCAATTCAGAATGTGATAAAACCAGATCCAGCCACTAAAATGCATCATTCTTTTTGTTTTAGACAACATTTCATGCACTGTTAAACATGTTAAAGCAAGTTGCAAGTGAAAATCTATGTCTCTGACTGAGTTTGCATTACTGCTTATTTTGACCTCTGCTGGCTCTGAAAAGCTCATTTTCAACGTTCAATTCAGAATGTGATAAAACCAGATCCAGCCACTAAAAAGCATTTTCTTTTTGTTTTAGACAACATTTCATGCACTGTTAAATATGTTTAAGAAAGTTGCAAGTGAAAATCTATGTCTCTGACTGAGTTTGCATTACTGCTTATTTTGACCTCTGCTGGCTGAGTAAAGCTCATTTTCAACGTCCAATGCAGAATGTGATAAAACCAGATCCAGCTACTAAAATGCATCATTCTTTTTGTTTTAGACAACATTTCATGCACTGTTAAACATGTTAAATCAAGTTGCAAGTGAAAATCTATGTCTTTGACTGAGTTTGCATTACTGCTTATTTTGACCTCTGCTGGCTGAAAACAGCTCATTTTCAACGTTCAATTCAGAATGTGATAAAACCAGATCCAGCCACAAAAATGCATCATTCTTTTTGTTTTAGACAACATTTCATGCACTGTTAAACATGTTAAAGCAAGTTGCAAGTGAAAATCTATGTCTCTGACTGAGTTTGCATTACTGCTTATTTTGACCTCTGCTGGCTCTGAAAAGCTCATTTTCAACGTTCAATTCAGAATGTGATAAAACCAGATCCAGCCACTAAAATGCATCATTCTTTTTGTTTTAGACAACATTTCATGCACTGTTAAATATGTTTAAGAAAGTTGCAAGTGAAAATCTATGTCTCTGACTGAGTTTGCATTACTGCTTGTTTTGACCTCTGCTGGCTGAGTAAAGCTCATTTTCAACGTCCAATAAAGAATGTGATAAAACCAGATCCAGCCACTACAAAGCATTTTCTTTTTGTTTTAGACAACATTTCATGCACTGTTAAATATGTTTAAGAAAGTTGCAAGTGAAAATCTATGTCTCTGACTGAGTTTGCATTACTGCTTATTTTGACCTCTGCTGGCTGAGTAAAGCTGACTGAGTTTGCATTACTGCTTATTTTGACCTCTGCTGGCTGAGTAAAGCTCAATTTCAACGTCCAATGCAGAATGTGATAAAACCAGATCCAGCTACTAAATTGCATCATTCTTTTTGTTTTAGACAACATTTCATGCACTGTTAAACATGTCAAAGCAAATTGCAAGTGAAAATCTGTCTCTGACTGAGTTTGCATTACTGCTTATTTTGACCTCTGCTGGCTGAGAACAGCTCATTTTCAACGTTCAATTCAGAATGTGATAAAACCAGATCCAGCCACTAAAATGCATCATTCTTTTTGTTTTAGACAACATTTCATGCACTGTTAAACATGTTAAAGCAAGTTGCAAGTGAAAATCTATGTCTCTGACTGAGTTTGCATTACTGCTTATTTTGACCTCTGCTGGCTCTGAAAAGCTCATTTTCAACGTTCAATTCAGAATGTGATAAAACCAGATCCAGCCACTAAAAAGCATTTTCTTTTTGTTTTAGACAACATTTCATGCACTGTTAAATATGTTTAAGAAAGTTGCAAGTGAAAATCTATGTCTCTGACTGAGTTTGCATTACTGCTTATTTTGACCTCTGCTGGCTGAGTAAAGCTGACTGAGTTTGCATTACTGCTTATTTTGACCTCTGCTGGCTGAGTAAAGCTCAATTTCAACGTCCAATGCAGAATGTGATAAAACCAGATCCAGCTACTAAATTGCATCATTCTTTTTGTTTTAGACAACATTTCATGCACTGTTAAACATGTCAAAGCAAATTGCAAGTGAAAATCTGTCTCTGACTGAGTTTGCATTACTGCTTATTTTGACCTCTGCTGGCTGAGAACAGCTCATTTTCAACGTTCAATTCAGAATGTGATAAAACCAGATCCAGCCACTAAAATGCATCATTCTTTTTGTTTTAGACAACATTTCATGCACTGTTAAACATGTTAAAGCAAGTTGCAAGTGAAAATCTATGTCTCTGACTGAGTTTGCATTACTGCTTATTTTGACCTCTGCTGGCTCTGAAAAGCTCATTTTCAACGTTCAATTCAGAATGTGATAAAACCAGATCCAGCCACTAAAAAGCATTTTCTTTTTGTTTTAGACAACATTTCATGCACTGTTAAATATGTTTAAGAAAGTTGCAAGTGAAAATCTATGTCTCTGACTGAGTTTGCATTACTGCTTATTTTGACCTCTGCTGGCTGAGTAAAGCTCATTTTCAACGTCCAATGCAGAATGTGATAAAACCAGATCCAGCTACTAAAATGCATCATTCTTTTTGTTTTAGACAACATTTCATGCACTGTTAAACATGTTAAATCAAGTTGCAAGTGAAAATCTATGTCTTTGACTGAGTTTGCATTACTGCTTATTTTGACCTCTGCTGGCTGAAAACAGCTCATTTTCAACGTTCAATTCAGAATGTGATAAAACCAGATCCAGCCACAAAAATGCATCATTCTTTTTGTTTTAGACAACATTTCATGCACTGTTAAACATGTTAAAGCAAGTTGCAAGTGAAAATCTATGTCTCTGACTGAGTTTGCATTACTGCTTATTTTGACCTCTGCTGGCTGAGAACAGCTCATTTTCAACGTTCAATTCAGAATGTGATAAAACCAGATCCAGCCCCAAAAATGCATCATTCTTTTTGTTTTAGACAACATTTCATGCACTGTTAAACATGTTAAAGCAAGTTGCAAGTGAAAATCTATGTCCCTGACTGAGTTTGCATTACTGCTTATTTTGACCTCTGCTGGCTCTGAAAAGCTCATTTTCAACGTTCAATTCAGAATGTGATAAAACCAGATCCAGCCACTAAAAAGCATTTTCTTTTTTTTTTTAGTCAACATTTCATGCACTGTAAAATATGTTTAAGAAAGTTGCAAGTGAAAATCTATGTCTCTGACTGAGTTTGCATTACTGCTTATTTTGACCTCTGCTGGCTGAGTAAAGCTCATTTTCAACGTCCAAAGCAGAATGTGATAAAACCAGATCCAGCTACTAAAATGCATCATTCTTTTTGTTTTAGACAACATTTCATGCACTGTTAAACATGTTAAAGCAAGTTGCAAGTGAAAATATATGTCTCTGACTGAGTTTGCATTACTGCTTATTTTGACCTCTGCTGGCTGAGAACAGCTCATTTTCAAAGTTCAATTCAGAATGTGATAAAACCAGATCCAGCCACAAAAATGCATCATTCTTTTTGTTTTAGACAACATTTCATGCACTGTTAAACATGTTAAAGCAAGTTGCAAGTGAAAATCTATGTCTATGACTGAGTTTGCATTACTGCTTATTTTGACCTCTGCTGGCTCTGAAAAGCTAATTTTCAACGTTCAATTCAGAATGTGATAAAACCAGATCCAGCCACTAAAAAGCATTTTCTTTTTGTTTTAGACAACATTTCATGCACTGTTAAATATGTTTAAGAAAGTTGCAAGTGAAAATCTATGTCTCTGACTGAGTTTGCATTACTGCTTGTTTTGACCTCTGCTGGCTGAGTAAAGCTCATTTTCAACGTCCAATGCAGAATGTGATAAAACCAGATCCAGCCACTAAAAAGCATTTTCTTTTTGTTTTAGACAACATTTCATGCACTGTTAAATATGTTTAAGAAAGTTGCAAGTGAAAATCTATGTCTCTGACTGAGTTTGCATTACTGCTTATTTTGACCTCTGCTGGCTGAGTAAAGCTCATTTTCAACGTCCAATGCAGAATGTGATAAAACCAGATCCAGCTACTAAAATGCATCATTCTTTTTGTTTTAGACAACATTTCATGCACTGTTAAACATGTCAAAGCAAGTTGCAAGTGAAAATCTATGTCTCTGACTGAGTTTGCATTACTGCTTATTTTGACCTCTGCTGGCTGAGAACAGCTCATTTTGAACGTTCAATTCAGAATGTGATAAAACCAGATCCAGCCACAAAAATGCATCATTCTTTTTGTTTTAGACAACATTTCATGCACTGTTAAACATGTTAAAGCAAGTTGCAAGTGAAAAGCTATGTCTCTGACTGAGTTTGCATTACTGCTTATTTTGACCTCTGCTGGCTCTGAAAAGCTCATTTTCAACGTTCAATTGAGAATGTGATAAAACCAGATCCAGCCACTAAAAAGCATTTTCTTTTTGTTTTAGACAACATTTCATGCACTGTTAAACATGTTAAAGCAAGTTGCAAGTGAAAATCTATGTCTCTGACTGAGTTTGCATTACTGCTTATTTTGACCTCTGCTGGCTGAGTAAAGCTCATTTTCAACGTCCAATGCAGAATGTGATAAAACCAGATCCAGCCCCAAAAATGCATCATTCTTTTGTTTTAGACAACATTTCATGCACTTTTAAACATGTTAAAGCAAGTTGCAAGAGAAAATCTATGTCTCTGACTGAGTTTGCATTACTGCTTATTTTGACCTCTGCTGGCTGAGAACAGCTCATTTTCAACGTTCAATTCAGAATGTGATAAAACCAGATCCAGCCACAAAAATGCATCATTCTTTTTGTTTTAGACAACATTTCATGCACTGTTAATTAAGTTAAAGCAAGTTGCAAGTGAAAATCTATGTCTCTGACTGAGTTTGCATTACTGCTTATTTTGACCTCTGCTGGCTCTGAAAAGCTCATTTTCAACGTTCAATTCAGAATGTGATAAAACCAGATCCAGCCACTAAAAAGCATTTTCTTTTTGTTTTAGACAACATTTCATGCACTGTTAAATATGTTTAAGAAAGTTGCAAGTGAAAATCTATGTCTCTGACTGAGTTTGCATTACTGCTTATTTTGACCTCTGCTGGCTGAGAACAGCTCATTTTCAACATTCAATTCAGAATGTGATAAAACCAGATCCAGCCACAAAAATGCATCATTCTTTTTGTTTTAGACAACATTTCATGCACTGTTAAACATGGTAAAGCAAGTTGCAAGTGAAAATCTATGTCTCTGACTGAGTTTGCATTACTGCTTATTTTGACCTCTGCTGGCTCTGAAAAGCTCATTTTCAACATTCAATTCAGAATGTGATAAAACCAGATCCAGCCACTAAAATGCATCATTCTTTTTGTTTTAGACAACATTTCATGCACTGTTAAACATGTTAAAGCAAGTTGCAAGTGAAAATCTATGTCTCTGACTGAGTTTGCATTACTGCTTATTTTGACCTCTGCTGGCTGAGTAAAGCTCATTTTCAACGTCCAATGCAGAATGTGATAAAACCAGATCCAGCTACTAAAATGCATCATTCTTTTTGTTTTAGACAACATTTCATGCACTGTTAAATATGTTTAAGAAAGTTGCAAGTGAAAATCTATGTCTCTGACTGAGTTTGCATTACTGCTTATTTTGACCTCTGCTGGCTGAGTAAAGCTCATTTTCAACGTCCAATGCAGAATGTGATAAAACCAGATCCAGCTACTAAAATGCATCATTCTTTTTGTTTTAGACAACATTTCATGCACTGTTAAACATGTTAAATCAAGTTGCAAGTGAAAATCTATGTCTTTGACTGAGTTTGCATTACTGCTTATTTTGACCTCTGCTGGCTGAAAACAGCTCATTTTCAACGTTCAATTCAGAATGTGATAAAACCAGATCCAGCCACAAAAATGCATCATTCTTTTTGTTTTAGACAACATTTCATGCACTGTTAAACATGTTAAAGCAAGTTGCAAGTGAAAATCTATGTCTCTGACTGAGTTTGCATTACTGCTTATTTTGACCTCTGCTGGCTCTGAAAAGCTCATTTTCAACGTTCAATTCAGAATGTGATAAAACCAGATCCAGCCACTAAAATGCATCATTCTTTTTGTTTTAGACAACATTTCATGCACTGTTAAATATGTTTAAGAAAGTTGCAAGTGAAAATCTATGTCTCTGACTGAGTTTGCATTACTGCTTGTTTTGACCTCTGCTGGCTGAGTAAAGCTCATTTTCAACGTCCAATAAAGAATGTGATAAAACCAGATCCAGCCACTACAAAGCATTTTCTTTTTGTTTTAGACAACATTTCATGCACTGTTAAATATGTTTAAGAAAGTTGCAAGTGAAAATCTATGTCTCTGACTGAGTTTGCATTACTGCTTATTTTGACCTCTGCTGGCTGAGTAAAGCTGACTGAGTTTGCATTACTGCTTATTTTGACCTCTGCTGGCTGAGTAAAGCTCAATTTCAACGTCCAATGCAGAATGTGATAAAACCAGATCCAGCTACTAAATTGCATCATTCTTTTTGTTTTAGACAACATTTCATGCACTGTTAAACATGTCAAAGCAAATTGCAAGTGAAAATCTGTCTCTGACTGAGTTTGCATTACTGCTTATTTTGACCTCTGCTGGCTGAGAACAGCTCATTTTCAACGTTCAATTCAGAATGTGATAAAACCAGATCCAGCCACTAAAATGCATCATTCTTTTTGTTTTAGACAACATTTCATGCACTGTTAAACATGTTAAAGCAAGTTGCAAGTGAAAATCTATGTCTCTGACTGAGTTTGCATTACTGCTTATTTTGACCTCTGCTGGCTCTGAAAAGCTCATTTTCAACGTTCAATTCAGAATGTGATAAAACCAGATCCAGCCACTAAAAAGCATTTTCTTTTTGTTTTAGACAACATTTCATGCACTGTTAAATATGTTTAAGAAAGTTGCAAGTGAAAATCTATGTCTCTGACTGAGTTTGCATTACTGCTTATTTTGACCTCTGCTGGCTGAGTAAAGCTGACTGAGTTTGCATTACTGCTTATTTTGACCTCTGCTGGCTGAGTAAAGCTCAATTTCAACGTCCAATGCAGAATGTGATAAAACCAGATCCAGCTACTAAATTGCATCATTCTTTTTGTTTTAGACAACATTTCATGCACTGTTAAACATGTCAAAGCAAATTGCAAGTGAAAATCTGTCTCTGACTGAGTTTGCATTACTGCTTATTTTGACCTCTGCTGGCTGAGAACAGCTCATTTTCAACGTTCAATTCAGAATGTGATAAAACCAGATCCAGCCACTAAAATGCATCATTCTTTTTGTTTTAGACAACATTTCATGCACTGTTAAACATGTTAAAGCAAGTTGCAAGTGAAAATCTATGTCCCTGACTGAGTTTGCATTACTGCTTATTTTGACCTCTGCTGGCTCTGAAAAGCTCATTTTCAACGTTCAATTCAGAATGTGATAAAACCAGATCCAGCCACTAAAAAGCATTTTCTTTTTGTTTTAGACAACATTTCATGCACTGTTAAATATGTTTAAGAAAGTTGCAAGTGAAAATCTATGTCTCTGACTGAGTTTGCATTACTGCTTATTTTGACCTCTGCTGGCTGAGTAAAGCTCATTTTCAACGTCCAATGCAGAATGTGATAAAACCAGATCCAGCTACTAAAATGCATCATTCTTTTTGTTTTAGACAACATTTCATGCACTGTTAAACATGTTAAATCAAGTTGCAAGTGAAAATCTATGTCTTTGACTGAGTTTGCATTACTGCTTATTTTGACCTCTGCTGGCTGAAAACAGCTCATTTTCAACGTTCAATTCAGAATGTGATAAAACCAGATCCAGCCACAAAAATGCATCATTCTTTTTGTTTTAGACAACATTTCATGCACTGTTAAACATGTTAAAGCAAGTTGCAAGTGAAAATCTATGTCTCTGACTGAGTTTGCATTACTGCTTATTTTGACCTCTGCTGGCTGAGAACAGCTCATTTTCAACGTTCAATTCAGAATGTGATAAAACCAGATCCAGCCCCAAAAATGCATCATTCTTTTTGTTTTAGACAACATTTCATGCACTGTTAAACATGTTAAAGCAAGTTGCAAGTGAAAATCTATGTCCCTGACTGAGTTTGCATTACTGCTTATTTTGACCTCTGCTGGCTCTGAAAAGCTCATTTTCAACGTTCAATTCAGAATGTGATAAAACCAGATCCAGCCACTAAAAAGCATTTTCTTTTTTTTTTTAGTCAACATTTCATGCACTGTAAAATATGTTTAAGAAAGTTGCAAGTGAAAATCTATGTCTCTGACTGAGTTTGCATTACTGCTTATTTTGACCTCTGCTGGCTGAGTAAAGCTCATTTTCAACGTCCAAAGCAGAATGTGATAAAACCAGATCCAGCTACTAAAATGCATCATTCTTTTTGTTTTAGACAACATTTCATGCACTGTTAAACATGTTAAAGCAAGTTGCAAGTGAAAATATATGTCTCTGACTGAGTTTGCATTACTGCTTATTTTGACCTCTGCTGGCTGAGAACAGCTCATTTTCAAAGTTCAATTCAGAATGTGATAAAACCAGATCCAGCCACAAAAATGCATCATTCTTTTTGTTTTAGACAACATTTCATGCACTGTTAAACATGTTAAAGCAAGTTGCAAGTGAAAATCTATGTCTATGACTGAGTTTGCATTACTGCTTATTTTGACCTCTGCTGGCTCTGAAAAGCTAATTTTCAACGTTCAATTCAGAATGTGATAAAACCAGATCCAGCCACTAAAAAGCATTTTCTTTTTGTTTTAGACAACATTTCATGCACTGTTAAATATGTTTAAGAAAGTTGCAAGTGAAAATCTATGTCTCTGACTGAGTTTGCATTACTGCTTGTTTTGACCTCTGCTGGCTGAGTAAAGCTCATTTTCAACGTCCAATGCAGAATGTGATAAAACCAGATCCAGCCACTAAAAAGCATTTTCTTTTTGTTTTAGACAACATTTCATGCACTGTTAAATATGTTTAAGAAAGTTGCAAGTGAAAATCTATGTCTCTGACTGAGTTTGCATTACTGCTTATTTTGACCTCTGCTGGCTGAGTAAAGCTCATTTTCAACGTCCAATGCAGAATGTGATAAAACCAGATCCAGCTACTAAAATGCATCATTCTTTTTGTTTTAGACAACATTTCATGCACTGTTAAACATGTCAAAGCAAGTTGCAAGTGAAAATCTATGTCTCTGACTGAGTTTGCATTACTGCTTATTTTGACCTCTGCTGGCTGAGAACAGCTCATTTTGAACGTTCAATTCAGAATGTGATAAAACCAGATCCAGCCACAAAAATGCATCATTCTTTTTGTTTTAGACAACATTTCATGCACTGTTAAACATGTTAAAGCAAGTTGCAAGTGAAAAGCTATGTCTCTGACTGAGTTTGCATTACTGCTTATTTTGACCTCTGCTGGCTCTGAAAAGCTCATTTTCAACGTTCAATTGAGAATGTGATAAAACCAGATCCAGCCACTAAAAAGCATTTTCTTTTTGTTTTAGACAACATTTCATGCACTGTTAAACATGTTAAAGCAAGTTGCAAGTGAAAATCTATGTCTCTGACTGAGTTTGCATTACTGCTTATTTTGACCTCTGCTGGCTGAGTAAAGCTCATTTTCAACGTCCAATGCAGAATGTGATAAAACCAGATCCAGCCCCAAAAATGCATCATTCTTTTGTTTTAGACAACATTTCATGCACTTTTAAACATGTTAAAGCAAGTTGCAAGAGAAAATCTATGTCTCTGACTGAGTTTGCATTACTGCTTATTTTGACCTCTGCTGGCTGAGAACAGCTCATTTTCAACGTTCAATTCAGAATGTGATAAAACCAGATCCAGCCACAAAAATGCATCATTCTTTTTGTTTTAGACAACATTTCATGCACTGTTAATTAAGTTAAAGCAAGTTGCAAGTGAAAATCTATGTCTCTGACTGAGTTTGCATTACTGCTTATTTTGACCTCTGCTGGCTCTGAAAAGCTCATTTTCAACGTTCAATTCAGAATGTGATAAAACCAGATCCAGCCACTAAAAAGCATTTTCTTTTTGTTTTAGACAACATTTCATGCACTGTTAAATATGTTTAAGAAAGTTGCAAGTGAAAATCTATGTCTCTGACTGAGTTTGCATTACTGCTTATTTTGACCTCTGCTGGCTGAGAACAGCTCATTTTCAACATTCAATTCAGAATGTGATAAAACCAGATCCAGCCACAAAAATGCATCATTCTTTTTGTTTTAGACAACATTTCATGCACTGTTAAACATGGTAAAGCAAGTTGCAAGTGAAAATCTATGTCTCTGACTGAGTTTGCATTACTGCTTATTTTGACCTCTGCTGGCTCTGAAAAGCTCATTTTCAACATTCAATTCAGAATGTGATAAAACCAGATCCAGCCACTAAAATGCATCATTCTTTTTGTTTTAGACAACATTTCATGCACTGTTAAACATGTTAAAGCAAGTTGCAAGTGAAAATCTATGTCTCTGACTGAGTTTGCATTACTGCTTATTTTGACCTCTGCTGGCTGAGTAAAGCTCATTTTCAACGTCCAATGCAGAATGTGATAAAACCAGATCCAGCTACTAAAATGCATCATTCTTTTTGTTTTAGACAACATTTCATGCACTGTTAAATATGTTTAAGAAAGTTGCAAGTGAAAATCTATGTCTCTGACTGAGTTTGCATTACTGCTTATTTTGACCTCTGCTGGCTGAGTAAAGCTCATTTTCAACGTCCAATGCAGAATGTGATAAAACCAGATCCAGCTACTAAAATGCATCATTCTTTTTGTTTTAGACAACATTTTATGCTCTGTTAAAGATGTTAAAGCAAGTTGCAAGTGAAAATCTATGTCTCTGACTGAGTTTGCATTACTGCTTATTTTGACCTCTGCTGGCTGAAAACAGCTCATTTTTAACGTTCAATTCAGAATGTGATAAAACCAGATCCAGCCCCAAAAATGCATCATTCTTTTTGTTTTAGACAACATTTCATGCACTGTTAAACATGTTAAAGCAAGTTGCAAGTGAAAATCTATGTCCCTGACTGAGTTTGCATTACTGCTTATTTTGACCTCTGCTGGCTCTGAAAAGCTCATTTTCAACGTTCAATTCAGAATGTGATAAAACCAGATCCAGCCACTAAAAAGCATTTTCTTTTTGTTTTAGACAACATTTCATGCACTGTTAAATATGTTTAAGAAAGTTGCAAGTGAAAATCTATGTCTCTGACTGAGTTTGCATTACTGCTTATTTTGACCTCTGCTGGCTGAGAACAGCTCATTTTCAACGTTCAATTCAGAATGTGATAAAACCAGATCCAGCCACAAAAATGCATCATTCTTTTTGTTTTAGACAACATTTCATGCACTGTTAAACATGGTAAAGCAAGTTGCAAGTGAAAATCTATGTCTCTGACTGAGTTTGCATTACTGCTTATTTTGACCTCTGCTGGCTGAGAACAGCTCATTTTCAACGTTCAATTCAGAATGTGATAAAACCAGATCCAGCCACAAAAATGCATCATTCTTTTTGTTTTAGACAACATTTCATGCACTGTTGAACATGTTAAAGCAAGTTGCAAGTGAAAATCTATGTCTCTGACTGAGTTTGCATTACTGCTTATTTTGACCTCTGCTGGCTCTGAAAAGCTCATTTTCAACGTTCAATTCAGAATGTGATAAAACCAGATCCAGCCACTAAAATGCATCATTCTTTTTGTTTTAGACAACATTTCATGCACTGTTAAACATGTTAAAGCAAGTTGCAAGTGAAAATCTATGTCTATGACTGAGTTTGCATTACTGCTTATTTTGACCTCTGCTGGCTCTGAAAAGCTAATTTTCAACGTTCAATTCAGAATGTGATAAAACCAGATCCAGCCACTAAAAAGCATTTTCTTTTTGTTTTAGACAACATTTCATGCACTGTTAAATATGTTTAAGAAAGTTGCAAGTGAAAATCTATGTCTCTGACTGAGTTTGCATTACTGCTTGTTTTGACCTCTGCTGGCTGAGTAAAGCTCATTTTCAACGTCCAATAAAGAATGTGATAAAACCAGATCCAGCCACTACAAAGCATTTTCTTTTTGTTTTAGACAACATTTCATGCACTGTTAAATATGTTTAAGAAAGTTGCAAGTGAAAATCTATGTCTCTGACTGAGTTTGCATTACTGCTTATTTTGACCTCTGCTGGCTGAGTAAAGCTGACTGAGTTTGCATTACTGCTTATTTTGACCTCTGCTGGCTGAGTAAAGCTCAATTTCAACGTCCAATGCAGAATGTGATAAAACCAGATCCAGCTACTAAATTGCATCATTCTTTTTGTTTTAGACAACATTTCATGCACTGTTAAACATGTCAAAGCAAATTGCAAGTGAAAATCTGTCTCTGACTGAGTTTGCATTACTGCTTATTTTGACCTCTGCTGGCTGAGAACAGCTCATTTTCAACGTTCAATTCAGAATGTGATAAAACCAGATCCAGCCACTAAAATGCATCATTCTTTTTGTTTTAGACAACATTTCATGCACTGTTAAACATGTTAAAGCAAGTTGCAAGTGAAAATCTATGTCTCTGACTGAGTTTGCATTACTGCTTATTTTGACCTCTGCTGGCTCTGAAAAGCTCATTTTCAACGTTCAATTCAGAATGTGATAAAACCAGATCCAGCCACTAAAAAGCATTTTCTTTTTGTTTTAGACAACATTTCATGCACTGTTAAATATGTTTAAGAAAGTTGCAAGTGAAAATCTATGTCTCTGACTGAGTTTGCATTACTGCTTATTTTGACCTCTGCTGGCTGAGTAAAGCTCATTTTCAACGTCCAATGCAGAATGTGATAAAACCAGATCCAGCTACTAAAATGCATCATTCTTTTTGTTTTAGACAACATTTCATGCACTGTTAAACATGTTAAATCAAGTTGCAAGTGAAAATCTATGTCTTTGACTGAGTTTGCATTACTGCTTATTTTGACCTCTGCTGGCTGAAAACAGCTCATTTTCAACGTTCAATTCAGAATGTGATAAAACCAGATCCAGCCACAAAAATGCATCATTCTTTTTGTTTTAGACAACATTTCATGCACTGTTAAACATGTTAAAGCAAGTTGCAAGTGAAAATCTATGTCTCTGACTGAGTTTGCATTACTGCTTATTTTGACCTCTGCTGGCTGAGAACAGCTCATTTTCAACGTTCAATTCAGAATGTGATAAAACCAGATCCAGCCACAAAAATGCATCATTCTTTTTGTTTTAGACAACATTTCATGCACTGTTAAACATGGTAAAGCAAGTTGCAAGTGAAAATCTATGTCTCTGACTGAGTTTGCATTACTGCTTATTTTGACCTCTGCTGGCTGAGAACAGCTCATTTTCAACGTTCAATTCAGAATGTGATAAAACCAGATCCAGCCACAAAAATGCATCATTCTTTTTGTTTTAGACAACATTTCATGCACTGTTGAACATGTTAAAGCAAGTTGCAAGTGAAAATCTATGTCTCTGACTGAGTTTGCATTACTGCTTATTTTGACCTCTGCTGGCTCTGAAAAGCTCATTTTCAACGTTCAATTCAGAATGTGATAAAACCAGATCCAGCCACTAAAATGCATCATTCTTTTTGTTTTAGACAACATTTCATGCACTGTTAAACATGTTAAAGCAAGTTGCAAGTGAAAATCTATGTCTATGACTGAGTTTGCATTACTGCTTATTTTGACCTCTGCTGGCTCTGAAAAGCTAATTTTCAACGTTCAATTCAGAATGTGATAAAACCAGATCCAGCCACTAAAAAGCATTTTCTTTTTGTTTTAGACAACATTTCATGCACTGTTAAATATGTTTAAGAAAGTTGCAAGTGAAAATCTATGTCTCTGACTGAGTTTGCATTACTGCTTGTTTTGACCTCTGCTGGCTGAGTAAAGCTCATTTTCAACGTCCAATAAAGAATGTGATAAAACCAGATCCAGCTACTACAAAGCATTTTCTTTTTGTTTTAGACAACATTTCATGCACTGTTAAATATGTTTAAGAAAGTTGCAAGTGAAAATCTATGTCTCTGACTGAGTTTGCATTACTGCTTATTTTGACCTCTGCTGGCTGAGTAAAGCTGACTGAGTTTGCATTACTGCTTATTTTGACCTCTGCTGGCTGAGTAAAGCTCAATTTCAACGTCCAATGCAGAATGTGATAAAACCAGATCCAGCTACTAAATTGCATCATTCTTTTTGTTTTAGACAACATTTCATGCACTGTTAAACATGTCAAAGCAAATTGCAAGTGAAAATCTGTCTCTGACTGAGTTTGCATTACTGCTTATTTTGACCTCTGCTGGCTGAGAACAGCTCATTTTCAACGTTCAATTCAGAATGTGATAAAACCAGATCCAGCCACTAAAATGCATAATTCTTTTTGTTTTAGACAACATTTCATGCACTGTTAAACATGTTAAAGCAAGTTGCAAGTGAAAATCTATGTCTCTGACTGAGTTTGCATTACTGCTTATTTTGACCTCTGCTGGCTCTGAAAAGCTCATTTTCAACGTTCAATTCAGAATGTGATAAAACCAGATCCAGCCACTAAAAAGCATTTTCTTTTTGTTTTAGACAACATTTCATGCACTGTTAAATATGTTTAAGAAAGTTGCAAGTGAAAATCTATGTCTCTGACTGAGTTTGCATTACTGCTTATTTTGACCTCTGCTGGCTGAGTAAAGCTCATTTTCAACGTCCAATGCAGAATGTGATAAAACCAGATCCAGCTACTAAAATGCATCATTCTTTTTGTTTTAGACAACATTTCATGCACTGTTAAACATGTTAAATCAAGTTGCAAGTGAAAATCTATGTCTTTGACTGAGTTTGCATTACTGCTTATTTTGACCTCTGCTGGCTGAAAACAGCTCATTTTCAACGTTCAATTCAGAATGTGATAAAACCAGATCCAGCCACAAAAATGCATCATTCTTTTTGTTTTAGACAACATTTCATGCACTGTTAAACATGTTAAAGCAAGTTGCAAGTGAAAATCTATGTCTCTGACTGAGTTTGCATTACTGCTTATTTTGACCTCTGCTGGCTGAGAACAGCTCATTTTCAACGTTCAATTCAGAATGTGATAAAACCAGATCCAGCCCCAAAAATGCATCATTCTTTTTGTTTTAGACAACATTTCATGCACTGTTAAACATGTTAAAGCAAGTTGCAAGTGAAAATCTATGTCCCTGACTGAGTTTGCATTACTGCTTATTTTGACCTCTGCTGGCTCTGAAAAGCTCATTTTCAACGTTCAATTCAGAATGTGATAAAACCAGATCCAGCCACAAAAATGCATCATTCTTTTTGTTTTAGACAACATTTCATGCACTGTTAAACATGTTAAAGCAAGTTGCAAGTGAAAATCTATGTCTCTGACTGAGTTTGCATTACTGCTTGTTTTGACCTCTGCTGGCTGAGTAAAGCTCATTTTCAACGTCCAATAAAGAATGTGATAAAACCAGATCCAGCCACTACAAAGCATTTTCTTTTTGTTTTAGACAACATTTCATGCACTGTTAAATATGTTTAAGAAAGTTGCAAGTGAAAATCTATGTCTCTGACTGAGTTTGCATTACTGCTTATTTTGACCTCTGCTGGCTGAGTAAAGCTGACTGAGTTTGCATTACTGCTTATTTTGACCTCTGCTGGCTGAGTAAAGCTCAATTTCAACGTCCAATGCAGAATGTGATAAAACCAGATCCAGCTACTAAATTGCATCATTCTTTTTGTTTTAGACAACATTTCATGCACTGTTAAACATGTCAAAGCAAATTGCAAGTGAAAATCTGTCTCTGACTGAGTTTGCATTACTGCTTATTTTGACCTCTGCTGGCTGAGAACAGCTCATTTTCAACGTTCAATTCAGAATGTGATAAAACCAGATCCAGCCACTAAAATGCATCATTCTTTTTGTTTTAGACAACATTTCATGCACTGTTAAACATGTTAAAGCAAGTTGCAAGTGAAAATCTATGTCTCTGACTGAGTTTGCATTACTGCTTATTTTGACCTCTGCTGGCTCTGAAAAGCTCATTTTCAACGTTCAATTCAGAATGTGATAAAACCAGATCCAGCCACTAAAAAGCATTTTCTTTTTGTTTTAGACAACATTTCATGCACTGTTAAATATGTTTAAGAAAGTTGCAAGTGAAAATCTATGTCTCTGACTGAGTTTGCATTACTGCTTATTTTGACCTCTGCTGGCTGAGTAAAGCTCATTTTCAACGTCCAATGCAGAATGTGATAAAACCAGATCCAGCTACTAAAATGCATCATTCTTTTTGTTTTAGACAACATTTCATGCACTGTTAAACATGTTAAATCAAGTTGCAAGTGAAAATCTATGTCTTTGACTGAGTTTGCATTACTGCTTATTTTGACCTCTTCTGGCTGAAAACAGCTCATTTTCAACGTTCAATTCAGAATGTGATAAAACCAGATCCAGCCACAAAAATGCATCATTCTTTTTGTTTTAGACAACATTTCATGCACCGTTAAACATGTTAAAGCAAGTTGCAAGTGAAAATCTATGTCTCTGACTGAGTTTGCATTACTGCTTATTTTGACCTCTGCTGGCTGAGAACAGCTCATTTTCAACGTTCAATTCAGAATGTGATAAAACCAGATCCAGCCCCAAAAATGCATCATTCTTTTTGTTTTAGACAACATTTCATGCACTGTTAAACATGTTAAAGCAAGTTGCAAGTGAAAATCTATGTCCCTGACTGAGTTTGCATTACTGCTTATTTTGACCTCTGCTGGCTCTGAAAAGCTCATTTTCAACGTTCAATTCAGAATGTGATAAAACCAGATCCAGCCACTAAAAAGCATTTTCTTTTTTTTTTAGTCAACATTTCATGCACTGTAAATTATGTTTAAGAAAGTTGCAAGTGAAAATCTATGTCTCTGACTGAGTTTGCATTACTGCTTATTTTGACCTCTGCTGGCTGAGTAAAGCTCATTTTCAACGTCCAAAGCAGAATGTGATAAAACCAGATCCAGCTACTAAAATGCATCATTCTTTTTGTTTTAGACAACATTTCATGCACTGTTAAACATGTTAAAGCAAGTTGCAAGTGAAAATATATGTCTCTGACTGAGTTTGCATTACTGCTTATTTTGACCTCTGCTGGCTGAGAACAGCTCATTTTCAAAGTTCAATTCAGAATGTGATAAAACCAGATCCAGCCACAAAAATGCATCATTCTTTTTGTTTTAGACAACATTTCATGCACTGTTAAACATGTTAAAGCAAGTTGCAAGTGAAAATCTATGTCTATGACTGAGTTTGCATTACTGCTTATTTTGACCTCTGCTGGCTCTGAAAAGCTAATTTTCAACGTTCAATTCAGAATGTGATAAAACCAGATCCAGCCACTAAAAAGCATTTTCTTTTTGTTTTAGACAACATTTCATGCACTGTTAAATATGTTTAAGAAAGTTGCAAGTGAAAATCTATGTCTCTGACTGAGTTTGCATTACTGCTTGTTTTGACCTCTGCTGGCTGAGTAAAGCTCATTTTCAACGTCCAATGCAGAATGTGATAAAACCAGATCCAGCCACTAAAAAGCATTTTCTTTTTGTTTTAGACAACATTTCATGCACTGTTAAATATGTTTAAGAAAGTTGCAAGTGAAAATCTATGTCTCTGACTGAGTTTGCATTACTGCTTATTTTGACCTCTGCTGGCTGAGTAAAGCTCATTTTCAACGTCCAATGCAGAATGTGATAAAACCAGATCCAGCTACTAAAATGCATCATTCTTTTTGTTTTAGACAACATTTCATGCACTGTTAAACATGTCAAAGCAAGTTGCAAGTGAAAATCTATGTCTCTGACTGAGTTTGCATTACTGCTTATTTTGACCTCTGCTGGCTGAGAACAGCTCATTTTGAACGTTCAATTCAGAATGTGATAAAACCAGATCCAGCCACAAAAATGCATCATTCTTTTTGTTTTAGACAACATTTCATGCACTGTTAAACATGTTAAAGCAAGTTGCAAGTGAAAAGCTATGTCTCTGACTGAGTTTGCATTACTGCTTATTTTGACCTCTGCTGGCTCTGAAAAGCTCATTTTCAACGTTCAATTGAGAATGTGATAAAACCAGATCCAGCCACTAAAAAGCATTTTCTTTTTGTTTTAGACAACATTTCATGCACTGTTAAACATGTTAAAGCAAGTTGCAAGTGAAAATCTATGTCTCTGACTGAGTTTGCATTACTGCTTATTTTGACCTCTGCTGGCTGAGTAAAGCTCATTTTCAACGTCCAATGCAGAATGTGATAAAACCAGATCCAGCCCCAAAAATGCATCATTCTTTTGTTTTAGACAACATTTCATGCACTTTTAAACATGTTAAAGCAAGTTGCAAGAGAAAATCTATGTCTCTGACTGAGTTTGCATTACTGCTTATTTTGACCTCTGCTGGCTGAGAACAGCTCATTTTCAACGTTCAATTCAGAATGTGATAAAACCAGATCCAGCCACAAAAATGCATCATTCTTTTTGTTTTAGACAACATTTCATGCACTGTTAATTAAGTTAAAGCAAGTTGCAAGTGAAAATCTATGTCTCTGACTGAGTTTGCATTACTGCTTATTTTGACCTCTGCTGGCTCTGAAAAGCTCATTTTCAACGTTCAATTCAGAATGTGATAAAACCAGATCCAGCCACTAAAAAGCATTTTCTTTTTGTTTTAGACAACATTTCATGCACTGTTAAATATGTTTAAGAAAGTTGCAAGTGAAAATCTATGTCTCTGACTGAGTTTGCATTACTGCTTATTTTGACCTCTGCTGGCTGAGAACAGCTCATTTTCAACATTCAATTCAGAATGTGATAAAACCAGATCCAGCCACAAAAATGCATCATTCTTTTTGTTTTAGACAACATTTCATGCACTGTTAAACATGGTAAAGCAAGTTGCAAGTGAAAATCTATGTCTCTGACTGAGTTTGCATTACTGCTTATTTTGACCTCTGCTGGCTCTGAAAAGCTCATTTTCAACGTTCAATTCAGAATGTGATAAAACCAGATCCAGCCACTAAAAAGCATTTTCTTTTTGTTTTAGACAACATTTCATGCACTGTTAAATATGTTTAAGAAAGTTGCAAGTGAAAATCTATGTCTCTGACTGAGTTTGCATTACTGCTTATTTTGACCTCTGCTGGCTGAGAACAGCTCATTTTCAACATTCAATTCAGAATGTGATAAAACCAGATCCAGCCACTAAAATGCATCATTCTTTTTGTTTTAGACAACATTTCATGCACTGTTAAACATGTTAAAGCAAGTTGCAAGTGAAAATCTATGTCTCTGACTGAGTTTGCATTACTGCTTATTTTGACCTCTGCTGGCTGAGTAAAGCTCATTTTCAACGTCCAATGAAGAATGTGATAAAACCAGATCCAGCCACAAAAATGCATCATTCTTTTTGTTTTAGACAACATTTCATGCACTTTTAAACATGTTAAAGCAAGTTGCAAGAGAAAATCTATGTCTCTGACTGAGTTTGCATTACTGCTTATTTTGACCTCTGCTGGCTGAGAACAGCTCATTTTCTACGTTCAATTCAGAATGTGATAAAACCAGATCCAGCCACAAAAATGCATCATTCTTTTTGTTTTAGACAACATTTCATGCACTGTTAAACAAGTTAAAGCAAGTTGCAAGTGAAAATCTATGTCTCTGACTGAGTTTGCATTACTGCTTATTTTGACCTCTGCTGGCTCTGAAAAGCTCATTTTCTACGTTCAATTCAGAATGTGATAAAACCAGATCCAGCCACAAAAATGCATCATTCTTTTTGTTTTAGACAACATTTCATGCACTGTTAAACAAGTTAAAGCAAGTTGCAAGTGAAAATCTATGTCTCTGACTGAGTTTGTATTACTGCTTATTTTGACCTCTGCTGGCTCTGAAAAGCTCATTTTCAACGTTCAATTCAGAATGTGATAAAACCAGATCCAGCCACTAAAAAGCATTTTCTTTTTGTTTTAGACAACATTTCATGCACTGTTAAATATGTTTAAGAAAGTTGCAAGTGAAAATCTATGTCTCTGACTGAGTTTGCATTACTGCTTATTTTGACCTCTGCTGGCTGAGAACAGCTCATTTTCAACATTCAATTCAGAATGTGATAAAACCAGATCCAGCCACAAAAATGCATCATTCTTTTTGTTTTAGACAACATTTCATGCACTGTTAAACATGGTAAAGCAAGTTGCAAGTGAAAATCTATGTCTCTGACTGAGTTTGCATTACTGCTTATTTTGACCTCTGCTGGCTCTGAAAAGCTCATGTTCAACGTTCAATTCAGAATGTGATAAAACCAGATCCAGCCACTAAAATGCATCATTCTTTTTGTTTTAGACAACATTTCATGCACTGTTAAACATGTTAAAGCAAGTTGCAAGTGAAAATCTATGTCTCTGACTGAGTTTGCATTACTGCTTATTTTGACCTCTGCTGGCTCTGAAAAGCTCATTTTCAACGTTCAATTCAGAATGTGATAAAACCAGATCCAGCCACTAAAAAGCATTTTCTTTTTGTTTTAGACAACATTTCATGCACTGTTAAATATGTTTAAGAAAGTTGCAAGTGAAAATCTATGTCTCTGACTGAGTTTGCATTACTGCTTATTTTGACCTCTGCTGGCTGAGTAAAGCTCATTTTCAACGTCCAATGCAGAATGTGATAAAACCAGATCCAGCTACTAAAATGCATCATTCTTTTTGTTTTAGACAACATTTCATGCACTGTTAAACATGTTAAAGCAAGTTGCAAAAGAAAATCTATGTCTCTGACTGAGTTTGCATTACTGCTTATTTTGACCTCTGCTGGCTGAAAACAGCTCATTTTCAACGTTCAATTCAGAATGTGATAAAACCAGATCCAGCCACAAAAATGCATCATTCTTTTTGTTTTAGACAACATTTCATGCACTGTTAAACATGTTAAAGCAAGTTGCAAGTGAAAATCTATGTCTCTGACTGAGTTTGCATTACTGCTTATTTTGACCTCTGCTGGCTGAGAACAGCTCATTTTCAACGTTCAATTCAGAATGTGATAAAACCAGATCCAGCCCCAAAAATGCATCATTCTTTTTGTTTTAGACAACATTTCATGCACTGTTAAACATGTTAAAGCAAGTTGCAAGTGAAAATCTATGTCCCTGACTGAGTTTGCATTACTGCTTATTTTGACCTCTGCTGGCTCTGAAAAGCTCATTTTCAACGTTCAATTCAGAATGTGATAAAACCAGATCCAGCCACTAAAAAGCATTTTCTTTTTGTTTTAGACAACATTTCATGCACTGTTAAATATGTTTAAGAAAGTTGCAAGTGAAAATCTATGCATCTGACTGAGTTTGCATTACTGCTTATTTTGACCACTGCTGGCTGAGTAAAGCTCATTTTCAACGTCCAAAGCAGAATGTGATAAAAACCACATCCAGCTACTAAAATGCATCATTGTTTTTGTTTTAGACAACATTTCATGCACTGTTAAACATGTTAAAGCAAGTTGCAAGTGAAAATCTATGTCTCTGACTGAGTTTGCATTACTGCTTATTTTGACCTCTGCTGGCTGAGAACAGCTCATTTTGAACGTTCAATTCAGAATGTGATAAAACCAGATCCAGCCACTAAAATGCATCATTCTTTTTGTTTTAGACAACATTTCATGCACTGTTAAACATGTTAAAGCAAGTTGCAAGTGAAAATCTATGTCTCTGACTGAGTTTGCATTACTGCTTATTTTGACCTCTGCTGGCTCTGAAAAGCTCATTTTCAACGTTCAATTCAGAATGTGATAAAACCAGATCCAGCCACTAAAATGCATCATTCTTTTTGTTTTAGACAACATTTCATGCACTGTTAAACATGTTAAAGCAAGTTGCAAGTGAAAATCTATGTCTATGACTGAGTTTGCATTACTGCTTATTTTGACCTCTGCTGGCTCTGAAAAGCTAATTTTCAACGTTCAATTCAGAATGTGATAAAACCAGATCCAGCCACTAAAAAGCATTTTCTTTTTGTTTTAGACAACATTTTATGCACTGTTAAATATGTTTAAGAAAGTTGCAAGTGAAAATCTATGTCTCTGACTGAGTTTGCATTACTGCTTGTTTTGACCTCTGCTGGCTGAGTAAAGCTCATTTTCAACGTCCAATGCAGAATGTGATAAAACCAGATCCAGCCACTAAAAAGCATTTTCTTTTTGTTTTAGACAACATTTCATGCACTGTTAAATATGTTTAAGAAAGTTGCAAGTGAAAATCTATGTCTCTGACTGAGTTTGCATTACTGCTTATTTTGACCTCTGCTGGCTGAGTAAAGCTCATTTTCAACGTCCAATGCAGAATGTGATAAAACCAGATCCAGCTACTAAAATGCATCATTCTTTTTGTTTTAGACAACATTTCATGCACTGTTAAACATGTTAAAGCAAGTTGCAAGTGAAAATCTATGTCTCTGACTGAGTTTGCATTACTGCTTATTTTGACCTCTGCTGGCTGAGAACAGCTCATTATCAACGTTCACTTTAGAATGTGATAAAACCAGATCCAGCCACAAAAATGCATCATTCTTTTTGTTTTAGACAACATTTCATGCACTGTTAAACAAGTTAAAGCAAGTTGCAAGTGAATATCTATGTCTCTGACTGAGTTTGCATTACTGCTTATTTTGACCTCTGCTGGCTCTGAAAAGCTCATTTTCAACGTTCAATTCAGAATGTGATAAAACCAGATCCAGCCACTAAAAAGCATTTTCTTTTTGTTTTAGACAACATTTCATGCACTGTTAAACATGTTAAAGCAAGTTGCAAGTGAAAATCTATGTCTCTGACTGAGTTTGCATTACTGCTTATTTTGACCTCTGCTGGCTGAGAACAGCTCATTTTCAACATTCAATTCAGAATGTGATAAAACCAGATCCAGCCACAAAAATGCATCATTCTTTTTGTTTTAGACAACATTTCATGCACTGTTAAACATGGTAAAGCAAGTTGCAAGTGAAAATCTATGTCTCTGACTGAGTTTGCATTACTGCTTATTTTGACCTCTGCTGGCTCTGAAAAGCTCATTTTCAACGTTCAATTCAGAATGTGATAAAACCAGATCCAGCCACTAAAATGCATCATTCTTTTTGTTTTAAACAACATTTCATGCACTGTTAAACATGTCAAAGCAAATTGCAAGTGAAAATCTGTCTCTGACTGAGTTTGCATTACTGCTTATTTTGACCTCTGCTGGCTGAGAACAGCTCATTTTCAACGTTCAATTCAGAATGTGATAAAACCAGATCCAGCCACTAAAATGCATCATTCTTTTTGTTTTAGACAACATTTCATGCACTGTTAAACATGTTAAAGCAAGTTGCAAGTGAAAATCTATGTCTCTGACTGAGTTTGCATTACTGCTTATTTTGACCTCTGCTGGCTCTGAAAAGCTCATTTTCAACGTTCAATTCAGAATGTGATAAAACCAGATCCAGCCACTAAAAAGCATTTTCTTTTTGTTTTAGACAACATTTCATGCACTGTTAAATATGTTTAAGAAAGTTGCAAGTGAAAATCTATGTCTCTGACTGAGTTTGCATTACTGCTTATTTTGACCTCTGCTGGCTGAGTAAAGCTCATTTTCAACGTCCAATGCAGAATGTGATAAAACCAGATCCAGCTACTAAAATGCATCATTCTTTTTGTTTTAGACAACATTTCATGCACTGTTAAACATGTTAAATCAAGTTGCAAGTGAAAATCTATGTCTCTGACTGAGTTTGCATTACTGCTTATTTTGACCTCTGCTGGCTGAAAACAGCTCATTTTCAACGTTCAATTCAGAATGTGATAAAACCAGATCCAGCCACAAAAATGCATCATTCTTTTTGTTTTAGACAACATTTCATGCACTGTTAAACATGTTAAAGCAAGTTGCAAGTGAAAATCTATGTCTCTGACTGAGTTTGCATTACTGCTTATTTTGACCTCTGCTGGCTGAGAACAGCTCATTTTCAACGTTCAATTCAGAATGTGATAAAACCAGATCCAGCCACTAAAATGCATCATTCTTTTTGTTTTAGACAACATTTCATGCACTGTTAAACATGTTAAAGCAAGTTGCAAGTGAAAATCTATGTCCCTGACTGAGTTTGCATTACTGCTTATTTTGACCTCTGCTGGCTCTGAAAAGCTCATTTTCAACGTTCAATTCAGAATGTGATAAAACCAGATCCAGCCACTAAAAAGCATTTTCTTTTTTTTTTAGTCAACATTTCATGCACTGTAAAATATGTTTAAGAAAGTTGCAAGTGAAAATCTATGTCTCTGACTGAGTTTGCATTACTGCTTATTTTGACCTCTGCTGGCTGAGTAAAGCTCATTTTCAACGTCCAAAGCAGAATGTGATAAAACCAAATCCAGCTACTAAAATGCATCATTCTTTTTGTTTTAGACAACATTTCATGCACTGTTAAACATGTTAAAGCAAGTTGCAAGTGAAAATCTATGTCTCTGACTGAGTTTGCATTACTGCTTATTTTGACCTCTGCTGGCTGAGAACAGCTCATTTTCAAAGTTCAATTCAGAATGTGATAAAACCAGATCCAGCCACAAAAATGCATCATTCTTTTTGTTTTAGACAACATTTCATGCACTGTTAAACATGTTAAAGCAAGTTGCAAGTGAAAATCTATGTCTATGACTGAGTTTGCATTACTGCTTATTTTGACCTCTGCTGGCTCTGAAAAGCTAATTTTCAACGTTCAATTCAGAATGTGATAAAACCAGATCCAGCCACTAAAAAGCATTTTCTTTTTGTTTTAGACAACATTTCATGCACTGTTAAATATGTTTAAGAAAGTTGCAAGTGAAAATCTATGTCTCTGACTGAGTTTGCATTACTGCTTGTTTTGACCTCTGCTGGCTGAGTAAAGCTCATTTTCAACGTCCAATGCAGAATGTGATAAAACCAGATCCAGCCACTAAAAAGCATTTTCTTTTTGTTTTAGACAACATTTCATGCACTGTTAAATATGTTTAAGAAAGTTGCAAGTGAAAATCTATGTCTCTGACTGAGTTTGCATTACTGCTTATTTTGACCTCTGCTGGCTGAGTAAAGCTCATTTTCAACGTCCAATGCAGAATGTGATAAAACCAGATCCAGCTACTAAAATGCATCATTCTTTTTGTTTTAGACAACATTTCATGCACTGTTAAACATGTTAAAGCAAGTTGCAAGTGAAAATCTATGTCTCTGACTGAGTTTGCATTACTGCTTATTTTGACCTCTGCTGGCTGAGAACAGCTCATTATCAACGTTCACTTTAGAATGTGATAAAACCAGATCCAGCCACAAAAATGCATCATTCTTTTTGTTTTAGACAACATTTCATGCACCGTTAAACATGTTAAAGCAAGTTGCAAGTGAAAAGCTATGTCTCTGACTGAGTTTGCATTACTGCTTATTTTGACCTCTGCTGGCTCTGAAAAGCTCATTTTCAACGTTCAATTCAGAATGTGATAAAACCAGATCCAGCCACTAAAAAGCATTTTCTTTTTGTTTTAGACAACATTTCATGCACTGTTAAACATGTTAAAGCAAGTTGCAAGTGAAAATCTATGTCTCTGACTGAGTTTGCATTACTGCTTATTTTGACCTCTGCTGGCTGAGTAAAGCTCATTTTCAACGTCCAATGCAGAATGTGATAAAACCAGATCCAGCTACTAAAATGCATCATTCTTTTTGTTTTAGACAACATTTCATGCACTGTTAAACATGTTAAAGCAAGTTGCAAGTGAAAATCTATGTCTCTGACTGAGTTTGCATTACTGCTTATTTTGACCTCTGCTGGCTGAGAACAGCTCATTATCAACGTTCACTTTAGAATGTGATAAAACCAGATCCAGCCACAAAAATGCATCATTCTTTTTGTTTTAGACAACATTTCATGCACTGTTAAACAAGTTAAAGCAAGTTGCAAGTGAAAATCTATGTCTCTGACTGAGTTTGCATTACTGCTTATTTTGACCTCTGCTGGCTCTGAAAAGCTCATTTTCAACGTTCAATTCAGAATGTGATAAAACCAGATCCAGCCACTAAAAAGCATTTTCTTTTTGTTTTAGACAACATTTCATGCACTGTTAAACATGTTAAAGCAAGTTGCAAGTGAAAATCTATGTCTCTGACTGAGTTTGCATTACTGCTTATTTTGACCTCTGCTGGCTGAGAACAGCTCATTTTCAACATTCAATTCAGAATGTGATAAAACCAGATCCAGCCACAAAAATGCATCATTCTTTTTGTTTTAGACAACATTTCATGCACTGTTAAACATGGTAAAGCAAGTTGCAAGTGAAAATCTATGTCTCTGACTGAGTTTGCATTACTGCTTATTTTGACCTCTGCTGGCTGAGAACAGCTCATTTTCAACGTTCAATTCAGAATGTGATAAAACCAGATCCAGCCACTAAAATGCATCATTCTTTTTGTTTTAGACAACATTTCATGCACTGTTAAACATGTTAAAGCAAGTTGCAAGTGAAAATCTATGTCCCTGACTGAGTTTGCATTACTGCTTATTTTGACCTCTGCTGGCTCTGAAAAGCTCATTTTCAACGTTCAATTCAGAATGTGATAAAACCAGATCCAGCCACTAAAAAGCATTTTCTTTTTTTTTTAGTCAACATTTCATGCACTGTAAAATATGTTTAAGAAAGTTGCAAGTGAAAATCTATGTCTCTGACTGAGTTTGCATTACTGCTTATTTTGACCTCTGCTGGCTGAGTAAAGCTCATTTTCAACGTCCAAAGCAGAATGTGATAAAACCAAATCCAGCTACTAAAATGCATCATTCTTTTTGTTTTAGACAACATTTCATGCACTGTTAAACATGTTAAAGCAAGTTGCAAGTGAAAATCTATGTCTCTGACTGAGTTTGCATTACTGCTTATTTTGACCTCTGCTGGCTGAGAACAGCTCATTTTCAAAGTTCAATTCAGAATGTGATAAAACCAGATCCAGCCACAAAAATGCATCATTCTTTTTGTTTTAGACAACATTTCATGCACTGTTAAACATGTTAAAGCAAGTTGCAAGTGAAAATCTATGTCTATGACTGAGTTTGCATTACTGCTTATTTTGACCTCTGCTGGCTCTGAAAAGCTAATTTTCAACGTTCAATTCAGAATGTGATAAAACCAGATCCAGCCACTAAAAAGCATTTTCTTTTTGTTTTAGACAACATTTCATGCACTGTTAAATATGTTTAAGAAAGTTGCAAGTGAAAATCTATGTCTCTGACTGAGTTTGCATTACTGCTTGTTTTGACCTCTGCTGGCTGAGTAAAGCTCATTTTCAACGTCCAATGCAGAATGTGATAAAACCAGATCCAGCCACTAAAAAGCATTTTCTTTTTGTTTTAGACAACATTTCATGCACTGTTAAATATGTTTAAGAAAGTTGCAAGTGAAAATCTATGTCTCTGACTGAGTTTGCATTACTGCTTATTTTGACCTCTGCTGGCTGAGTAAAGCTCATTTTCAACGTCCAATGCAGAATGTGATAAAACCAGATCCAGCTACTAAAATGCATCATTCTTTTTGTTTTAGACAACATTTCATGCACTGTTAAACATGTTAAAGCAAGTTGCAAGTGAAAATCTATGTCTCTGACTGAGTTTGCATTACTGCTTATTTTGACCTCTGCTGGCTGAGAACAGCTCATTATCAACGTTCACTTTAGAATGTGATAAAACCAGATCCAGCCACAAAAATGCATCATTCTTTTTGTTTTAGACAACATTTCATGCACCGTTAAACATGTTAAAGCAAGTTGCAAGTGAAAAGCTATGTCTCTGACTGAGTTTGCATTACTGCTTATTTTGACCTCTGCTGGCTCTGAAAAGCTCATTTTCAACGTTCAATTCAGAATGTGATAAAACCAGATCCAGCCACTAAAAAGCATTTTCTTTTTGTTTTAGACAACATTTCATGCACTGTTAAACATGTTAAAGCAAGTTGCAAGTGAAAATCTATGTCTCTGACTGAGTTTGCATTACTGCTTATTTTGACCTCTGCTGGCTGAGTAAAGCTCATTTTCAACGTCCAATGCAGAATGTGATAAAACCAGATCCAGCTACTAAAATGCATCATTCTTTTTGTTTTAGACAACATTTCATGCACTGTTAAACATGTTAAAGCAAGTTGCAAGTGAAAATCTATGTCTCTGACTGAGTTTGCATTACTGCTTATTTTGACCTCTGCTGGCTGAGAACAGCTCATTATCAACGTTCACTTTAGAATGTGATAAAACCAGATCCAGCCACAAAAATGCATCATTCTTTTTGTTTTAGACAACATTTCATGCACTGTTAAACAAGTTAAAGCAAGTTGCAAGTGAAAATCTATGTCTCTGACTGAGTTTGCATTACTGCTTATTTTGACCTCTGCTGGCTCTGAAAAGCTCATTTTCAACGTTCAATTCAGAATGTGATAAAACCAGATCCAGCCACTAAAAAGCATTTTCTTTTTGTTTTAGACAACATTTCATGCACTGTTAAACATGTTAAAGCAAGTTGCAAGTGAAAATCTATGTCTCTGACTGAGTTTGCATTACTGCTTATTTTGACCTCTGCTGGCTGAGAACAGCTCATTTTCAACATTCAATTCAGAATGTGATAAAACCAGATCCAGCCACAAAAATGCATCATTCTTTTTGTTTTAGACAACATTTCATGCACTGTTAAACATGGTAAAGCAAGTTGCAAGTGAAAATCTATGTCTCTGACTGAGTTTGCATTACTGCTTATTTTGACCTCTGCTGGCTCTGAAAAGCTCATTTTCAACGTTCAATTCAGAATGTGATAAAACCAGATCCAGCCACTAAAATGCATCATTCTTTTTGTTTTAAACAACATTTCATGCACTGTTAAACATGTCAAAGCAAATTGCAAGTGAAAATCTGTCTCTGACTGAGTTTGCATTACTGCTTATTTTGACCTCTGCTGGCTGAGAACAGCTCATTTTCAACGTTCAATTCAGAATGTGATAAAACCAGATCCAGCCACTAAAATGCATCATTCTTTTTGTTTTAGACAACATTTCATGCACTGTTAAACATGTTAAAGCAAGTTGCAAGTGAAAATCTATGTCTCTGACTGAGTTTGCATTACTGCTTATTTTGACCTCTGCTGGCTCTGAAAAGCTCATTTTCAACGTTCAATTCAGAATGTGATAAAACCAGATCCAGCCACTAAAAAGCATTTTCTTTTTGTTTTAGACAACATTTCATGCACTGTTAAATATGTTTAAGAAAGTTGCAAGTGAAAATCTATGTCTCTGACTGAGTTTGCATTACTGCTTATTTTGACCTCTGCTGGCTGAGTAAAGCTCATTTTCAACGTCCAATGCAGAATGTGATAAAACCAGATCCAGCTACTAAAATGCATCATTCTTTTTGTTTTAGACAACATTTCATGCACTGTTAAACATGTTAAATCAAGTTGCAAGTGAAAATCTATGTCTCTGACTGAGTTTGCATTACTGCTTATTTTGACCTCTGCTGGCTGAAAACAGCTCATTTTCAACGTTCAATTCAGAATGTGATAAAACCAGATCCAGCCACAAAAATGCATCATTCTTTTTGTTTTAGACAACATTTCATGCACTGTTAAACATGTTAAAGCAAGTTGCAAGTGAAAATCTATGTCTCTGACTGAGTTTGCATTACTGCTTATTTTGACCTCTGCTGGCTGAGAACAGCTCATTTTCAACGTTCAATTCAGAATGTGATAAAACCAGATCCAGCCCCAAAAATGCATCATTCTTTTTGTTTTAGACAACATTTCATGCACTGTTAAACATGTTAAAGCAAGTTGCAAGTGAAAATCTATGTCCCTGACTGAGTTTGCATTACTGCTTATTTTGACCTCTGCTGGCTCTGAAAAGCTCATTTTCAACGTTCAATTCAGAATGTGATAAAACCAGATCCAGCCACTAAAAAGCATTTTCTTTTTTTTTTAGTCAACATTTCATGCACTGTAAAATATGTTTAAGAAAGTTGCAAGTGAAAATCTATGTCTCTGACTGAGTTTGCATTACTGCTTATTTTGACCTCTGCTGGCTGAGTAAAGCTCATTTTCAACGTCCAAAGCAGAATGTGATAAAACCAAATCCAGCTACTAAAATGCATCATTCTTTTTGTTTTAGACAACATTTCATGCACTGTTAAACATGTTAAAGCAAGTTGCAAGTGAAAATCTAAGTCTCTGACTGAGTTTGCATTACTGCTTATTTTGACCTCTGCTGGCTGAGAACAGCTCATTTTCAAAGTTCAATTCAGAATGTGATAAAACCAGATCCAGCCACAAAAATGCATCATTCTTTTTGTTTTAGACAACATTTCATGCACTGTTAAACATGTTAAAGCAAGTTGCAAGTGAAAATCTATGTCTATGACTGAGTTTGCATTACTGCTTATTTTGACCTCTGCTGGCTCTGAAAAGCTAATTTTCAACGTTCAATTCAGAATGTGATAAAACCAGATCCAGCCACTAAAAAGCATTTTCTTTTTGTTTTAGACAACATTTCATGCACTGTTAAATATGTTTAAGAAAGTTGCAAGTGAAAATCTATGTCTCTGACTGAGTTTGCATTACTGCTTGTTTTGACCTCTGCTGGCTGAGTAAAGCTCATTTTCAACGTCCAATGCAGAATGTGATAAAACCAGATCCAGCCACTAAAAAGCATTTTCTTTTTGTTTTAGACAACATTTCATGCACTGTTAAATATGTTTAAGAAAGTTGCAAGTGAAAATCTATGTCTCTGACTGAGTTTGCATTACTGCTTATTTTGACCTCTGCTGGCTGAGTAAAGCTCATTTTCAACGTCCAATGCAGAATGTGATAAAACCAGATCCAGCTACTAAAATGCATCATTCTTTTTGTTTTAGACAACATTTCATGCACTGTTAAACATGTTAAAGCAAGTTGCAAGTGAAAATCTATGTCTCTGACTGAGTTTGCATTACTGCTTATTTTGACCTCTGCTGGCTGAGAACAGCTCATTATCAACGTTCACTTTAGAATGTGATAAAACCAGATCCAGCCACAAAAATGCATCATTCTTTTTGTTTTAGACAACATTTCATGCACCGTTAAACATGTTAAAGCAAGTTGCAAGTGAAAAGCTATGTCTCTGACTGAGTTTGCATTACTGCTTATTTTGACCTCTGCTGGCTCTGAAAAGCTCATTTTCAACGTTCAATTCAGAATGTGATAAAACCAGATCCAGCCACTAAAAAGCATTTTCTTTTTGTTTTAGACAACATTTCATGCACTGTTAAACATGTTAAAGCAAGTTGCAAGTGAAAATCTATGTCTTTGACTGAGTTTGCATTACTGCTTATTTTGACCTCTGCTGGCTGAGTAAAGCTCATTTTCAACGTCCAATGCAGAATGTGATAAAACCAGATCCAGCTACTAAAATGCATCATTCTTTTTGTTTTAGACAACATTTCATGCACTGTTAAACATGTTAAAGCAAGTTGCAAGTGAAAATCTATGTCTCTGACTGAGTTTGCATTACTGCTTATTTTGACCTCTGCTGGCTGAGAACAGCTCATTATCAACGTTCACTTTAGAATGTGATAAAACCAGATCCAGCCACAAAAATGCATCATTCTTTTTGTTTTAGACAACATTTCATGCACTGTTAAACAAGTTAAAGCAAGTTGCAAGTGAAAATCTATGTCTCTGACTGAGTTTGCATTACTGCTTATTTTGACCTCTGCTGGCTCTGAAAAGCTCATTTTCAACGTTCAATTCAGAATGTGATAAAACCAGATCCAGCCACTAAAAAGCATTTTCTTTTTGTTTTAGACAACATTTCATGCACTGTTAAACATGTTAAAGCAAGTTGCAAGTGAAAATCTATGTCTCTGACTGAGTTTGCATTACTGCTTATTTTGACCTCTGCTGGCTGAGAACAGCTCATTTTCAACATTCAATTCAGAATGTGATAAAACCAGATCCAGCCACAAAAATGCATCATTCTTTTTGTTTTAGACAACATTTCATGCACTGTTAAACATGGTAAAGCAAGTTGCAAGTGAAAATCTATGTCTCTGACTGAGTTTGCATTACTGCTTATTTTGACCTCTGCTGGCTCTGAAAAGCTCATTTTCAACGTTCAATTCAGAATGTGATAAAACCAGATCCAGCCACTAAAATGCATCATTCTTTTTGTTTTAAACAACATTTCATGCACTGTTAAACATGTCAAAGCAAATTGCAAGTGAAAATCTGTCTCTGACTGAGTTTGCATTACTGCTTATTTTGACCTCTGCTGGCTGAGAACAGCTCATTTTCAACGTTCAATTCAGAATGTGATAAAACCAGATCCAGCCACTAAAATGCATCATTCTTTTTGTTTTAGACAACATTTCATGCACTGTTAAACATGTTAAAGCAAGTTGCAAGTGAAAATCTATGTCTCTGACTGAGTTTGCATTACTGCTTATTTTGACCTCTGCTGGCTCTGAAAAGCTCATTTTCAACGTTCAATTCAGAATGTGATAAAACCAGATCCAGCCACTAAAAAGCATTTTCTTTTTGTTTTAGACAACATTTCATGCACTGTTAAATATGTTTAAGAAAGTTGCAAGTGAAAATCTATGTCTCTGACTGAGTTTGCATTACTGCTTATTTTGACCTCTGCTGGCTGAGTAAAGCTCATTTTCAACGTCCAATGCAGAATGTGATAAAACCAGATCCAGCTACTAAAATGCATCATTCTTTTTGTTTTAGACAACATTTCATGCACTGTTAAACATGTTAAATTAAGTTGCAAGTGAAAATCTATGTCTCTGACTGAGTTTGCATTACTGCTTATTTTGACCTCTGCTGGCTGAAAACAGCTCATTTTCAACGTTCAATTCAGAATGTGATAAAACCAGATCCAGCCACAAAAATGCATCATTCTTTTTGTTTTAGACAACATTTCATGCACTGTTAAACATGTTAAAGCAAGTTGCAAGTGAAAATCTATGTCTCTGACTGAGTTTGCATTACTGCTTATTTTGACCTCTGCTGGCTGAGAACAGCTCATTTTCAACGTTCAATTCAGAATGTGATAAAACCAGATCCAGCCCCAAAAATGCATCATTCTTTTTGTTTTAGACAACATTTCATGCACTGTTAAACATGTTAAAGCAAGTTGCAAGTGAAAATCTATGTCCCTGACTGAGTTTGCATTACTGCTTATTTTGACCTCTGCTGGCTCTGAAAAGCTCATTTTCAACGTTCAATTCAGAATGTGATAAAACCAGATCCAGCCACTAAAAAGCATTTTCTTTTTTTTTTAGTCAACATTTCATGCACTGTAAAATATGTTTAAGAAAGTTGCAAGTGAAAATCTATGTCTCTGACTGAGTTTGCATTACTGCTTATTTTGACCTCTGCTGGCTGAGTAAAGCTCATTTTCAACGTCCAAAGCAGAATGTGATAAAACCAAATCCAGCTACTAAAATGCATCATTCTTTTTGTTTTAGACAACATTTCATGCACTGTTAAACATGTTAAAGCAAGTTGCAAGTGAAAATCTATGTCTCTGACTGAGTTTGCATTACTGCTTATTTTGACCTCTGCTGGCTGAGAACAGCTCATTTTCAAAGTTCAATTCAGAATGTGATAAAACCAGATCCAGCCACAAAAATGCATCATTCTTTTTGTTTTAGACAACATTTCATGCACTGTTAAACATGTTAAAGCAAGTTGCAAGTGAAAATCTATGTCTATGACTGAGTTTGCATTACTGCTTATTTTGACCTCTGCTGGCTCTGAAAAGCTAATTTTCAACGTTCAATTCAGAATGTGATAAAACCAGATCCAGCCACTAAAAAGCATTTTCTTTTTGTTTTAGACAACATTTCATGCACTGTTAAATATGTTTAAGAAAGTTGCAAGTGAAAATCTATGTCTCTGACTGAGTTTGCATTACTGCTTGTTTTGACCTCTGCTGGCTGAGTAAAGCTCATTTTCAACGTCCAATGCAGAATGTGATAAAACCAGATCCAGCCACTAAAAAGCATTTTCTTTTTGTTTTAGACAACATTTCATGCACTGTTAAATATGTTTAAGAAAGTTGCAAGTGAAAATCTATGTCTCTGACTGAGTTTGCATTACTGCTTATTTTGACCTCTGCTGGCTGAGTAAAGCTCATTTTCAACGTCCAATGCAGAATGTGATAAAACCAGATCCAGCTACTAAAATGCATCATTCTTTTTGTTTTAGACAACATTTCATGCACTGTTAAACATGTTAAAGCAAGTTGCAAGTGAAAATCTATGTCTCTGACTGAGTTTGCATTACTGCTTATTTTGACCTCTGCTGGCTGAGAACAGCTCATTATCAACGTTCACTTTAGAATGTGATAAAACCAGATCCAGCCACAAAAATGCATCATTCTTTTTGTTTTAGACAACATTTCATGCACCGTTAAACATGTTAAAGCAAGTTGCAAGTGAAAAGCTATGTCTCTGACTGAGTTTGCATTACTGCTTATTTTGACCTCTGCTGGCTCTGAAAAGCTCATTTTCAACGTTCAATTCAGAATGTGATAAAACCAGATCCAGCCACTAAAAAGCATTTTCTTTTTGTTTTAGACAACATTTCATGCACTGTTAAACATGTTAAAGCAAGTTGCAAGTGAAAATCTATGTCTCTGACTGAGTTTGCATTACTGCTTATTTTGACCTCTGCTGGCTGAGTAAAGCTCATTTTCAACGTCCAATGCAGAATGTGATAAAACCAGATCCAGCCCCAAAAATGCATCATTCTTTTGTTTTAGACAACATTTCATGCACTTTTAAACATGTTAAAGCAAGTTGCAAGAGAAAATCTATGTCTCTGACTGAGTTTGCATTACTGCTTATTTTGACCTCTGCTGGCTGAGAACAGCTCATTTTCAACGTTCAATTCAGAATGTGATAAAACCAGATCCAGCCACAAAAATGCATCATTCTTTTTGTTTTAGACAACATTTCATGCACTGTTAATTAAGTTAAAGCAAGTTGCAAGTTAAAATCTATGTCTCTGACTGAGTTTGCATTACTGCTTATTTTGACCTCTGCTGGCTCTGAAAAGCTCATTTTCAACGTTCAATTCAGAATGTGATAAAACCAGATCCAGCCACTAAAAAGCATTTTCTTTTTGTTTTAGACAACATTTCATGCACTGTTAAATATGTTTAAGAAAGTTGCAAGTGAAAATCTATGTCTCTGACTGAGTTTGCATTACTGCTTATTTTGACCTCTGCTGGCTGAGAACAGCTCATTTTCAACATTCAATTCAGAATGTGATAAAACCAGATCCAGCCACAAAAATGCATAATTCTTTTTGTTTTAGACAACATTTCATGCACTGTTAAACATGGTAAAGCAAGTTGCAAGTGAAAATCTATGTCTCTGACTGAGTTTGCATTACTGCTTATTTTGACCTCTGCTGGCTCTGAAAAGCTCATTTTCAACGTTCAATTCAGAATGTGATAAAACCAGATCCAGCCACTAAAATGCATCATTCTTTTTGTTTTAGACAACATTTCATGCACTGTTAAACATGTTAAAGCAAGTTGCAAGTGAAAATCTATGTCTCTGACTGAGTTTGCATTACTGCTTATTTTGACCTCTGCTGGCTGAGTAAAGCTCATTTTCAACGTCCAATGCAGAATGTGATAAAACCAGATCCAGCCACAAAAATGCATCATTCTTTTTGTTTTAGACAACATTTCATGCACTTTTAAACATGTTAAAGCAAGTTGCAAGAGAAAATCTATGTCTCTGACTGAGTTTGCATTACTGCTTATTTTGACCTCTGCTGGCTGAGAACAGCTCATTTTCTACGTTCAATTCAGAATGTGATAAAACCAGATCCAGCCACAAAAATGCATCATTCTTTTTGTTTTAGACAACATTTCATGCACTGTTAAACAAGTTAAAGCAAGTTGCAAGTGAAAATCTATGTCTCTGACTGAGTTTGCATTACTGCTTATTTTGACCTCTGCTGGCTCTGAAAAGCTCATTTTCTACGTTCAATTCAGAATGTGATAAAACCAGATCCAGCCACAAAAATGCATCATTCTTTTTGTTTTAGACAACATTTCATGCACTGTTAAACAAGTTAAAGCAAGTTGCAAGTGAAAATCTATGTCTCTGACTGAGTTTGCATTACTGCTTATTTTGACCTCTGCTGGCTCTGAAAAGCTCATTTTCAACGTTCAATTCAGAATGTGATAAAACCAGATCCAGCCACTAAAAAGCATTTTCTTTTTGTTTTAGACAACATTTCATGCACTGTTAAATATGTTTAAGAAAGTTGCAAGTGAAAATCTATGTCTCTGACTGAGTTTGCATTACTGCTTATTTTGACCTCTGCTGGCTGAGAACAGCTCATTTTCAACATTCAATTCAGAATGTGATAAAACCAGATCCAGCCACAAAAATGCATCATTCTTTTTGTTTTAGACAACATTTCATGCACTGTTAAACATGTTAAAGCAAGTTGCAAAAGAAAATCTATGTCTCTGACTGAGTTTGCATTACTGCTTATTTTGACCTCTGCTGGCTGAAAACAGCTCATTTTCAACGTTCAATTCAGAATGTGATAAAACCAGATCCAGCCACAAAAATGCATCATTCTTTTTGTTTTAGACAACATTTCATGCACTGTTAAACATGTTAAAGCAAGTTGCAAGTGAAAATCTATGTCTCTGACTGAGTTTGCATTACTGCTTATTTTGACCTCTGCTGGCTGAGAACAGCTCATTTTCAACGTTCAATTCAGAATGTGATAAAACCAGATCCAGCCCCAAAAATGCATCATTCTTTTTGTTTTAGACAACATTTCATGCACTGTTAAACATGTTAAAGCAAGTTGCAAGTGAAAATCTATGTCCCTGACTGAGTTTGCATTACTGCTTATTTTGACCTCTGCTGGCTCTGAAAAGCTCATTTTCAACGTTCAATTCAGAATGTGATAAAACCAGATCCAGCCACTAAAAAGCATTTTCTTTTTGTTTTAGACAACATTTCATGCACTGTTAAATATTTTAAAGCAAGTTGCAAGTGAAAATCTATGTCTCTGACTGAGTTTGCATTACTGCTTATTTTGACCTCTGCTGGCTGAGAAAAGCTCATTTTCAACGTTCAATTCAGAATGTGATAAAACCAGATCCAGCCAAAAAATGCATCATTCTTTTGTTTTAGACAACATTTCATGCACTGTTAAACATGTTAAAGCAAGTTGCAAGTGAAAATCTATGTCTCTGACTGAGTTTGCATTACTGCTTATTTTGACCTCTGCTGGCTCTGAAAAGCTCATTTTCAACGTTCAATTCAGAATGTGATAAAACCAGATCCAGCCACTAAAAAGCATTGTCTTTTTGTTTTAGACAACATTTCATGCACTGTTAAATATGTTTAAGAAAGTTGCAAGTGAAAATCTATGTCTCTGACTGAGTTTGCATTACTGCGTATTTTGACCTCTGCTGGCTGAGAACAGCTTATTATCAACGTTCACTTTAGAATGTGATAAAACCAGATCCAGCCACAAAAATGCATCATTCTTTTTGTTTTAGACAACATTTCATGCACTGTTAAATATGTTTAAGAAAGTTGCAAGTGAAAATCTATGTCTCTGACTGAGTTTGCATTACTGCTTATTTTGACCTCTGCTGGCTGAGTAAAGCTCATTTTCAACGTCCAATGCAGAATGTGATAAAACCAGATCCAGCTACTAAAATGCATCATTCTTTTTGTTTTAGACAACATTTCATGCACTGTTAAACATGTTAAAGCAAGTTGCAAGTGAAAATCTATGTCTCTGACTGAGTTTGCATTACTGCTTATTTTGACCTCTGCTGGCTGAGAACAGCTCATTATCAACGTTCACTTTAGAATGTGATAAAACCAGATCCAGCCACAAAAATGCATCATTCTTTTTGTTTTAGACAACAATTCATGCACCGTTAAACATGTTAAAGCAAGTTGCAAGTGAAAAGCTATGTCTCTGACTGAGTTTGCATTACTGCTTATTTTGACCTCTGCTGGCTGAGAACAGCTCATTTTCAACGTTCAATTCAGAATGTGATAAAACCAGATCCAGCCACAAAAATGCATCATTCTTTTTGTTTTAGACAACATTTCATGCACTGTTAAACAAGTTAAAGCAAGTTGCAAGTGAAAATCTATGTCTCTGACTGAGTTTGCATTACTGCTTATTTTGACCTCTGCTGGCTGAGTAAAGCTCATTTTCAACGTCCAATGCAGAATGTGATAAAACCAGATCCAGCCCCAAAAATGCATCATTCTTTTGTTTTAGACAACATTTCATGCACTTTTAAACATGTTAAAGCAAGTTGCAAGAGAAAATCTATGTCTCTGACTGAGTTTGCATTACTGCTTATTTTGACCTCTGCTGGCTGAGAACAGCTCATTTTCAACGTTCAATTCAGAATGTGATAAAACCAGATCCAGCCACAAAAATGCATCATTCTTTTTGTTTTAGACAACATTTCATGCACTGTTAATTAAGTTAAAGCAAGTTGCAAGTGAAAATCTATGTCTCTGACTGAGTTTGCATTACTGCTTATTTTGACCTCTGCTGGCTCTGAAAAGCTCATTTTCAACGTTCAATTCAGAATGTGATAAAACCAGATCCAGCCACTAAAAAGCATTTTCTTTTTGTTTTAGACAACATTTCATGCACTGTTAAATATGTTTAAGAAAGTTGCAAGTGAAAATCTATGTCTCTGACTGAGTTTGCATTACTGCTTATTTTGACCTCTGCTGGCTGAGAACAGCTCATTTTCAACATTCAATTCAGAATGTGATAAAACCAGATCCAGCCACAAAAATGCATCATTCTTTTTGTTTTAGACAACATTTCATGCACTGTTAAACATGGTAAAGCAAGTTGCAAGTGAAAATCTATGTCTCTGACTGAGTTTGCATTACTGCTTATTTTGACCTCTGCTGGCTCTGAAAAGCTCATTTTCAACGTTCAATTCAGAATGTGATAAAACCAGATCCAGCCACTAAAATGCATCATTCTTTTTGTTTTAGACAACATTTCATGCACTGTTAAACATGTTAAAGCAAGTTGCAAGTGAAAATCTATGTCTCTGACTGAGTTTGCATTACTGCCTATTTTGACCTCTGCTGGCTGAGTAAAGCTCATTTTCAACGTCCAATGCAGAATGTGATAAAACCAGATCCAGCCACAAAAATGCATCATTCTTTTTGTTTTAGACAACATTTCATGCACTGTTAAACATGTTAAAGCAAGTTGCAAGTGAAAATCTATGTCTCTGACTGAGTTTGCATTACTGCTTATTTTGACCTCTGCTGGCTGAGTAAAGCTCATTTTCAACGTCCAAAGCAGAATGTGATAAAACCAGATCCAGCTACTAAAATGCATCATTCTTTTTGTTTTAGACAACATTTCATGCACTGTTAAACATGTTAAAGCAAGTTGCAAGTGAAAATATATGTCTCTGACTGAGTTTGCATTACTGCTTATTTTGACCTCTGCTGGCTGAGAACAGCTCATTTTCAAAGTTCAATTCAGAATGTGATAAAACCAGATCCAGCCACAAAAATGCATCATTCTTTTTGTTTTAGACAACATTTCATGCACTGTTAAACATGTTAAAGCAAGTTGCAAGTGAAAATCTATGTCTATGACTGAGTTTGCATTACTGCTTATTTTGACCTCTGCTGGCTCTGAAAAGCTAATTTTCAACGTTCAATTCAGAATGTGATAAAACCAGATCCAGCCACTAAAAAGCATTTTCTTTTTGTTTTAGACAACATTTCATGCACTGTTAAATATGTTTAAGAAAGTTGCAAGTGAAAATCTATGTCTCTGACTGAGTTTGCATTACTGCTTGTTTTGACCTCTGCTGGCTGAGTAAAGCTCATTTTCAACGTCCAATGCAGAATGTGATAAAACCAGATCCAGCCACTAAAAAACATTTTCTTTTTGTTTTAGACAACATTTCATGCACTGTTAAATATGTTTAAGAAAGTTGCAAGTGAAAATCTATGTCTCTGACTGAGTTTGCATTACTGCTTATTTTGACCTCTGCTGGCTGAGTAAAGCTCATTTTCAACGTCCAATGCAGAATGTGATAAAACCAGATCCAGCTACTAAAATGCATCATTCTTTTTGTTTTAGACAACATTTCATGCACTGTTAAACATGTCAAAGCAAGTTGCAAGTGAAAATCTATGTCTCTGACTGAGTTTGCATTACTGCTTATTTTGACCTCTGCTGGCTGAGAACAGCTCATTTTGAACGTTCAATTCAGAATGTGATAAAACCAGATCCAGCCACAAAAATGCATCATTCTTTTTGTTTTAGACAACATTTCATGCACTGTTAAACATGTTAAAGCAAGTTGCAAGTGAAAAGCTATGTCTCTGACTGAGTTTGCATTACTGCTTATTTTGACCTCTGCTGGCTCTGAAAAGCTCATTTTCAACGTTCAATTGAGAATGTGATAAAACCAGATCCAGCCACTAAAAAGCATTTTCTTTTTGTTTTAGACAACATTTCATGCACTGTTAAACATGTTAAAGCAAGTTGCAAGTGAAAATCTATGTCTCTGACTGAGTTTGCATTACTGCTTATTTTGACCTCTGCTGGCTGAGTAAAGCTCATTTTCAACGTCCAATGCAGAATGTGATAAAACCAGATCCAGCCCCAAAAATGCATCATTCTTTTGTTTTAGACAACATTTCATGCACTTTTAAACATGTTAAAGCAAGTTGCAAGAGAAAATCTATGTCTCTGACTGAGTTTGCATTACTGCTTATTTTGACCTCTGCTGGCTGAGAACAGCTCATTTTCAACGTTCAATTCAGAATGTGATAAAACCAGATCCAGCCACAAAAATGCATCATTCTTTTTGTTTTAGACAACATTTCATGCACTGTTAATTAAGTTAAAGCAAGTTGCAAGTGAAAATCTATGTCTCTGACTGAGTTTGCATTACTGCTTATTTTGACCTCTGCTGGCTCTGAAAAGCTCATTTTCAACGTTCAATTCAGAATGTGATAAAACCAGATCCAGCCACTAAAAAGCATTTTCTTTTTGTTTTAGACAACATTTCATGCACTGTTAAATATGTTTAAGAAAGTTGCAAGTGAAAATCTATGTCTCTGACTGAGTTTGCATTACTGCTTATTTTGACCTCTGCTGGCTGAGAACAGCTCATTTTCAACATTCAATTCAGAATGTGATAAAACCAGATCCAGCCACAAAAATGCATCATTCTTTTTGTTTTAGACAACATTTCATGCACTGTTAAACATGGTAAAGCAAGTTGCAAGTGAAAATCTATGTCTCTGACTGAATTTGCATTACTGCTTATTTTGACCTCTGCTGGCTCTGAAAAGCTCATTTTCAACATTCAATTCAGAATGTGATAAAACCAGATCCAGCCACTAAAATGCATCATTCTTTTTGTTTTAGACAACATTTCATGCACTGTTAAACATGTTAAAGCAAGTTGCAAGTGAAAATCTATGTCTCTGACTGAGTTTGCATTACTGCTTATTTTGACCTCTGCTGGCTGAGTAAAGCTCATTTTCAACGTCCAATGCAGAATGTGATAAAACCAGATCCAGCCACAAAAATGCATCATTCTTTTTGTTTTAGACAACATTTCATGCACTTTTAAACATGTTAAAGCAAGTTGCAAGAGAAAATCTATGTCTCTGACTGAGTTTGCATTACTGCTTATTTTGACCTCTGCTGGCTGAGAACAGCTCATTTTCTACGTTCAATTCAGAATGTGATAAAACCAGATCCAGCCACAAAAATGCATCATTCTTTTTGTTTTAGACAACATTTCATGCACTGTTAAACAAGTTAAAGCAAGTTGCAAGTGAAAATCTATGTCTCTGACTGAGTTTGCATTACTGCTTATTTTGACCTCTGCTGGCTCTGAAAAGCTAATTTTCTACGTTCAATTCAGAATGTGATAAAACCAGATCCAGCCACAAAAATGCATCATTCTTTTTGTTTTAGACAACATTTCATGCACTGTTAAACAAGTTAAAGCAAGTTGCAAGTGAAAATCTATGTCTCTGACTGAGTTTGTATTACTGCTTATTTTGACCTCTGCTGGCTCTGAAAAGCTCATTTTCAACGTTCAATTCAGAATGTGATAAAACCAGATCCAGCCACTAAAAAGCATTTTCTTTTTGTTTTAGACAACATTTCATGCACTGTTAAATATGTTTAAGAAAGTTGCAAGTGAAAATCTATGTCTCTGACTGAGTTTGCATTACTGCTTATTTTGACCTCTGCTGGCTGAGAACAGCTCATTTTCAACATTCAATTCAGAATGTGATAAAACCAGATCCAGCCACAAAAATGCATCATTCATTTTGTTTTAGACAACATTTCATGCACTGTTAAACATGGTAAAGCAAGTTGCAAGTGAAAATCTATGTCTCTGACTGAGTTTGCATTACTGCTTATTTTGACCTCTGCTGGCTCTGAAAAGCTCATTTTCAACGTTCAATTCAGAATGTGATAAAACCAGATCCAGCCACTAAAATGCATCATTCTTTTTGTTTTAGACAACATTTCATGCACTGTTAAACATGTTAAAGCAAGTTGCAAGTGAAAATCTATGTCTCTGACTGAGTTTGCATTACTGCTTATTTTGACCTCTGCTGGCTCTGAAAAGCTCATTTTCAACGTTCAATTCAGAATGTGATAAAACCAGATCCAGCCACTAAAAAGCATTTTCTTTTTGTTTTAGACAACATTTCATGCACTGTTAAATATGTTTAAGAAAGTTGCAAGTGAAAATCTATGTCTCTGACTGAGTTTGCATTACTGCTTATTTTGACCTCTGCTGGCTCTGAAAAGCTCATTTTCAACGTTCAATTCAGAATGTGATAAAACCAGATCCAGCCACTAAAAAGCATTTTCTTTTTGTTTTAGACAACATTTCATGCACTGTTAAACATGTTAAAGCAAGTTGCAAAAGAAAATCTATGTCTCTGACTGAGTTTGCATTACTGCTTATTTTGACCTCTGCTGGCTGAAAACAGCTCATTTTCAACGTTCAATTCAGAATGTGATAAAACCAGATCCAGCCACAAAAATGCATCATTCTTTTTGTTTTAGACAACATTTCATGCACTGTTAAACATGTTAAAGCAAGTTGCAAGTGAAAATCTATGTCTCTGACTGAGTTTGCATTACTGCTTATTTTGACCTCTGCTGGCTGAGAACAGCTCATTTTCAACGTTCAATTCAGAATGTGATAAAACCAGATCCAGCCCCAAAAATGCATCATTCTTTTTGTTTTAGACAACATTTCATGCACTGTTAAACATGTTAAAGCAAGTTGCAAGTGAAAATCTATGTCCCTGACTGAGTTTGCATTACTGCTTATTTTGACCTCTGCTGGCTCTGAAAAGCTCATTTTCAACGTTCAATTCAGAATGTGATAAAACCAGATCCAGCCACTAAAAAGCATTTTCTTTTTGTTTTAGACAACATTTCATGCACTGTTAAATATGTTTAAGAAAGTTGCAAGTGAAAATCTATGCATCTGACTGAGTTTGCATTACTGCTTATTTTGACCACTGCTGGCTGAGTAAAGCTCATTTTCAACGTCCAAAGCAGAATGTGATAAAAACCACATCCAGCTACTAAAATGCATCATTGTTTTTGTTTTAGACAACATTTCATGCACTGTTAAACATGTTAAAGCAAGTTGCAAGTGAAAATCTATGTCTCTGACTGAGTTTGCATTACTGCTTATTTTGACCTCTGCTGGCTGAGAACAGCTCATTTTGAACGTTCAATTCAGAATGTGATAAAACCAGATCCAGCCACTAAAATGCATCATTCTTTTTGTTTTAGACAACATTTCATGCACTGTTAAACATGTTAAAGCAAGTTGCAAGTGAAAATCTATGTCTCTGACTGAGTTTGCATTACTGCTTATTTTGACCTCTGCTGGCTCTGAAAAGCTCATTTTCAACGTTCAATTCAGAATGTGATAAAACCAGATCCAGCCACTAAAATGCATCATTCTTTTTGTTTTAGACAACATTTCATGCACTGTTAAACATGTTAAAGCAAGTTGCAAGTGAAAATCTATGTCTATGACTGAGTTTGCATTACTGCTTATTTTGACCTCTGCTGGCTCTGAAAAGCTAATTTTCAACGTTCAATTCAGAATGTGATAAAACCAGATCCAGCCACTAAAAAGCATTTTCTTTTTGTTTTAGACAACATTTTATGCACTGTTAAATATGTTTAAGAAAGTTGCAAGTGAAAATCTATGTCTCTGACTGAGTTTGCATTACTGCTTGTTTTGACCTCTGCTGGCTGAGTAAAGCTCATTTTCAACGTCCAATGCAGAATGTGATAAAACCAGATCCAGCCACTAAAAAGCATTTTCTTTTTGTTTTAGACAACATTTCATGCACTGTTAAATATGTTTAAGAAAGTTGCAAGTGAAAATCTATGTCTCTGACTGAGTTTGCATTACTGCTTATTTTGACCTCTGCTGGCTGAGTAAAGCTCATTTTCAACGTCCAATGCAGAATGTGATAAAACCAGATCCAGCTACTAAAATGCATCATTCTTTTTGTTTTAGACAACATTTCATGCACTGTTAAACATGTTAAAGCAAGTTGCAAGTGAAAATCTATGTCTCTGACTGAGTTTGCATTACTGCTTATTTTGACCTCTGCTGGCTGAGAACAGCTCATTATCAACGTTCACTTTAGAATGTGATAAAACCAGATCCAGCCACAAAAATGCATCATTCTTTTTGTTTTAGACAACATTTCATGCACTGTTAAACAAGTTAAAGCAAGTTGCAAGTGAAAATCTATGTCTCTGACTGAGTTTGCATTACTGCTTATTTTGACCTCTGCTGGCTCTGAAAAGCTCATTTTCAACGTTCAATTCAGAATGTGATAAAACCAGATCCAGCCACTAAAAAGCATTTTCTTTTTGTTTTAGACAACATTTCATGCACTGTTAAACATGTTAAAGCAAGTTGCAAGTGAAAATCTATGTCTCTGACTGAGTTTGCATTACTGCTTATTTTGACCTCTGCTGGCTGAGAACAGCTCATTTTCAACATTCAATTCAGAATGTGATAAAACCAGATCCAGCCACAAAAATGCATCATTCTTTTTGTTTTAGACAACATTTCATGCACTGTTAAACATGGTAAAGCAAGTTGCAAGTGAAAATCTATGTCTCTGACTGAGTTTGCATTACTGCTTATTTTGACCTCTGCTGGCTCTGAAAAGCTCATTTTCAACGTTCAATTCAGAATGTGATAAAACCAGATCCAGCCACTAAAATGCATCATTCTTTTTGTTTTAAACAACATTTCATGCACTGTTAAACATGTCAAAGCAAATTGCAAGTGAAAATCTGTCTCTGACTGAGTTTGCATTACTGCTTATTTTGACCTCTGCTGGCTGAGAACAGCTCATTTTCAACGTTCAATTCAGAATGTGATAAAACCAGATCCAGCCACTAAAATGCATCATTCTTTTTGTTTTAGACAACATTTCATGCACTGTTAAACATGTTAAAGCAAGTTGCAAGTGAAAATCTATGTCTCTGACTGAGTTTGCATTACTGCTTATTTTGACCTCTGCTGGCTCTGAAAAGCTCATTTTCAACGTTCAATTCAGAATGTGATAAAACCAGATCCAGCCACTAAAAAGCATTTTCTTTTTGTTTTAGACAACATTTCATGCACTGTTAAATATGTTTAAGAAAGTTGCAAGTGAAAATCTATGTCTCTGACTGAGTTTGCATTACTGCTTATTTTGACCTCTGCTGGCTGAGTAAAGCTCATTTTCAACGTCCAATGCAGAATGTGATAAAACCAGATCCAGCTACTAAAATGCATCATTCTTTTTGTTTTAGACAACATTTCATGCACTGTTAAACATGTTAAATCAAGTTGCAAGTGAAAATCTATGTCTCTGACTGAGTTTGCATTACTGCTTATTTTGACCTCTGCTGGCTGAAAACAGCTCATTTTCAACGTTCAATTCAGAATGTGATAAAACCAGATCCAGCCACAAAAATGCATCATTCTTTTTGTTTTAGACAACATTTCATGCACTGTTAAACATGTTAAAGCAAGTTGCAAGTGAAAATCTATGTCTCTGACTGAGTTTGCATTACTGCTTATTTTGACCTCTGCTGGCTGAGAACAGCTCATTTTCAACGTTCAATTCAGAATGTGATAAAACCAGATCCAGCCACTAAAATGCATCATTCTTTTTGTTTTAGACAACATTTCATGCACTGTTAAACATGTTAAAGCAAGTTGCAAGTGAAAATCTATGTCCCTGACTGAGTTTGCATTACTGCTTATTTTGACCTCTGCTGGCTCTGAAAAGCTCATTTTCAACGTTCAATTCAGAATGTGATAAAACCAGATCCAGCCACTAAAAAGCATTTTCTTTTTTTTTTAGTCAACATTTCATGCACTGTAAAATATGTTTAAGAAAGTTGCAAGTGAAAATCTATGTCTCTGACTGAGTTTGCATTACTGCTTATTTTGACCTCTGCTGGCTGAGTAAAGCTCATTTTCAACGTCCAAAGCAGAATGTGATAAAACCAAATCCAGCTACTAAAATGCATCATTCTTTTTGTTTTAGACAACATTTCATGCACTGTTAAACATGTTAAAGCAAGTTGCAAGTGAAAATCTATGTCTCTGACTGAGTTTGCATTACTGCTTATTTTGACCTCTGCTGGCTGAGAACAGCTCATTTTCAAAGTTCAATTCAGAATGTGATAAAACCAGATCCAGCCACAAAAATGCATCATTCTTTTTGTTTTAGACAACATTTCATGCACTGTTAAACATGTTAAAGCAAGTTGCAAGTGAAAATCTATGTCTATGACTGAGTTTGCATTACTGCTTATTTTGACCTCTGCTGGCTCTGAAAAGCTAATTTTCAACGTTCAATTCAGAATGTGATAAAACCAGATCCAGCCACTAAAAAGCATTTTCTTTTTGTTTTAGACAACATTTCATGCACTGTTAAATATGTTTAAGAAAGTTGCAAGTGAAAATCTATGTCTCTGACTGAGTTTGCATTACTGCTTGTTTTGACCTCTGCTGGCTGAGTAAAGCTCATTTTCAACGTCCAATGCAGAATGTGATAAAACCAGATCCAGCCACTAAAAAGCATTTTCTTTTTGTTTTAGACAACATTTCATGCACTGTTAAATATGTTTAAGAAAGTTGCAAGTGAAAATCTATGTCTCTGACTGAGTTTGCATTACTGCTTATTTTGACCTCTGCTGGCTGAGTAAAGCTCATTTTCAACGTCCAATGCAGAATGTGATAAAACCAGATCCAGCTACTAAAATGCATCATTCTTTTTGTTTTAGACAACATTTCATGCACTGTTAAACATGTTAAAGCAAGTTGCAAGTGAAAATCTATGTCTCTGACTGAGTTTGCATTACTGCTTATTTTGACCTCTGCTGGCTGAGAACAGCTCATTATCAACGTTCACTTTAGAATGTGATAAAACCAGATCCAGCCACAAAAATGCATCATTCTTTTTGTTTTAGACAACATTTCATGCACCGTTAAACATGTTAAAGCAAGTTGCAAGTGAAAATCTATGTCTCTGACTGAGTTTGCATTACTGCTTATTTTGACCTCTGCTGGCTGAAAACAGCTCATTTTCAACGTTCAATTCAGAATGTGATAAAACCAGATCCAGCCACAAAAATGCATCATTCTTTTTGTTTTAGACAACATTTCATGCACTGTTAAACATGTTAAAGCAAGTTGCAAGTGAAAATCTATGTCTCTGACTGAGTTTGCATTACTGCTTATTTTGACCTCTGCTGGCTGAGAACAGCTCATTTTCAACGTTCAATTCAGAATGTGATAAAACCAGATCCAGCCACTAAAATGCATCATTCTTTTTGTTTTAGACAACATTTCATGCACTGTTAAACATGTTAAAGCAAGTTGCAAGTGAAAATCTATGTCCCTGACTGAGTTTGCATTACTGCTTATTTTGACCTCTGCTGGCTCTGAAAAGCTCATTTTCAACGTTCAATTCAGAATGTGATAAAACCAGATCCAGCCACTAAAAAGCATTTTCTTTTTTTTTTAGTCAACATTTCATGCACTGTAAAATATGTTTAAGAAAGTTGCAAGTGAAAATCTATGTCTCTGACTGAGTTTGCATTACTGCTTATTTTGACCTCTGCTGGCTGAGTAAAGCTCATTTTCAACGTCCAAAGCAGAATGTGATAAAACCAAATCCAGCTACTAAAATGCATCATTCTTTTTGTTTTAGACAACATTTCATGCACTGTTAAACATGTTAAAGCAAGTTGCAAGTGAAAATCTATGTCTCTGACTGAGTTTGCATTACTGCTTATTTTGACCTCTGCTGGCTGAGAACAGCTCATTTTCAAAGTTCAATTCAGAATGTGATAAAACCAGATCCAGCCACAAAAATGCATCATTCTTTTTGTTTTAGACAACATTTCATGCACTGTTAAACATGTTAAAGCAAGTTGCAAGTGAAAATCTATGTCTATGACTGAGTTTGCATTACTGCTTATTTTGACCTCTGCTGGCTCTGAAAAGCTAATTTTCAACGTTCAATTCAGAATGTGATAAAACCAGATCCAGCCACTAAAAAGCATTTTCTTTTTGTTTTAGACAACATTTCATGCACTGTTAAATATGTTTAAGAAAGTTGCAAGTGAAAATCTATGTCTCTGACTGAGTTTGCATTACTGCTTGTTTTGACCTCTGCTGGCTGAGTAAAGCTCATTTTCAACGTCCAATGCAGAATGTGATAAAACCAGATCCAGCCACTAAAAAGCATTTTCTTTTTGTTTTAGACAACATTTCATGCACTGTTAAATATGTTTAAGAAAGTTGCAAGTGAAAATCTATGTCTCTGACTGAGTTTGCATTACTGCTTATTTTGACCTCTGCTGGCTGAGTAAAGCTCATTTTCAACGTCCAATGCAGAATGTGATAAAACCAGATCCAGCTACTAAAATGCATCATTCTTTTTGTTTTAGACAACATTTCATGCACTGTTAAACATGTTAAAGCAAGTTGCAAGTGAAAATCTATGTCTCTGACTGAGTTTGCATTACTGCTTATTTTGACCTCTGCTGGCTGAGAACAGCTCATTATCAACGTTCACTTTAGAATGTGATAAAACCAGATCCAGCCACAAAAATGCATCATTCTTTTTGTTTTAGACAACATTTCATGCACCGTTAAACATGTTAAAGCAAGTTGCAAGTGAAAAGCTATGTCTCTGACTGAGTTTGCATTACTGCTTATTTTGACCTCTGCTGGCTCTGAAAAGCTCATTTTCAACGTTCAATTCAGAATGTGATAAAACCAGATCCAGCCACTAAAAAGCATTTTCTTTTTGTTTTAGACAACATTTCATGCACTGTTAAACATGTTAAAGCAAGTTGCAAGTGAAAATCTATGTCTCTGACTGAGTTTGCATTACTGCTTATTTTGACCTCTGCTGGCTGAGTAAAGCTCATTTTCAACGTCCAATGCAGAATGTGATAAAACCAGATCCAGCTACTAAAATGCATCATTCTTTTTGTTTTAGACAACATTTCATGCACTGTTAAACATGTTAAAGCAAGTTGCAAGTGAAAATCTATGTCTCTGACTGAGTTTGCATTACTGCTTATTTTGACCTCTGCTGGCTGAGAACAGCTCATTATCAACGTTCACTTTAGAATGTGATAAAACCAGATCCAGCCACAAAAATGCATCATTCTTTTTGTTTTAGACAACATTTCATGCACTGTTAAACAAGTTAAAGCAAGTTGCAAGTGAAAATCTATGTCTCTGACTGAGTTTGCATTACTGCTTATTTTGACCTCTGCTGGCTCTGAAAAGCTCATTTTCAACGTTCAATTCAGAATGTGATAAAACCAGATCCAGCCACTAAAAAGCATTTTCTTTTTGTTTTAGACAACATTTCATGCACTGTTAAACATGTTAAAGCAAGTTGCAAGTGAAAATCTATGTCTCTGACTGAGTTTGCATTACTGCTTATTTTGACCTCTGCTGGCTGAGAACAGCTCATTTTCAACATTCAATTCAGAATGTGATAAAACCAGATCCAGCCACAAAAATGCATCATTCTTTTTGTTTTAGACAACATTTCATGCACTGTTAAACATGGTAAAGCAAGTTGCAAGTGAAAATCTATGTCTCTGACTGAGTTTGCATTACTGCTTATTTTGACCTCTGCTGGCTCTGAAAAGCTCATTTTCAACGTTCAATTCAGAATGTGATAAAACCAGATCCAGCCACTAAAATGCATCATTCTTTTTGTTTTAAACAACATTTCATGCACTGTTAAACATGTCAAAGCAAATTGCAAGTGAAAATCTGTCTCTGACTGAGTTTGCATTACTGCTTATTTTGACCTCTGCTGGCTGAGAACAGCTCATTTTCAACGTTCAATTCAGAATGTGATAAAACCAGATCCAGCCACTAAAATGCATCATTCTTTTTGTTTTAGACAACATTTCATGCACTGTTAAACATGTTAAAGCAAGTTGCAAGTGAAAATCTATGTCTCTGACTGAGTTTGCATTACTGCTTATTTTGACCTCTGCTGGCTCTGAAAAGCTCATTTTCAACGTTCAATTCAGAATGTGATAAAACCAGATCCAGCCACTAAAAAGCATTTTCTTTTTGTTTTAGACAACATTTCATGCACTGTTAAATATGTTTAAGAAAGTTGCAAGTGAAAATCTATGTCTCTGACTGAGTTTGCATTACTGCTTATTTTGACCTCTGCTGGCTGAGTAAAGCTCATTTTCAACGTCCAATGCAGAATGTGATAAAACCAGATCCAGCTACTAAAATGCATCATTCTTTTTGTTTTAGACAACATTTCATGCACTGTTAAACATGTTAAATCAAGTTGCAAGTGAAAATCTATGTCTCTGACTGAGTTTGCATTACTGCTTATTTTGACCTCTGCTGGCTGAAAACAGCTCATTTTCAACGTTCAATTCAGAATGTGATAAAACCAGATCCAGCCACAAAAATGCATCATTCTTTTTGTTTTAGACAACATTTCATGCACTGTTAAACATGTTAAAGCAAGTTGCAAGTGAAAATCTATGTCTCTGACTGAGTTTGCATTACTGCTTATTTTGACCTCTGCTGGCTGAGAACAGCTCATTTTCAACGTTCAATTCAGAATGTGATAAAACCAGATCCAGCCCCAAAAATGCATCATTCTTTTTGTTTTAGACAACATTTCATGCACTGTTAAACATGTTAAAGCAAGTTGCAAGTGAAAATCTATGTCCCTGACTGAGTTTGCATTACTGCTTATTTTGACCTCTGCTGGCTCTGAAAAGCTCATTTTCAACGTTCAATTCAGAATGTGATAAAACCAGATCCAGCCACTAAAAAGCATTTTCTTTTTTTTTTAGTCAACATTTCATGCACTGTAAAATATGTTTAAGAAAGTTGCAAGTGAAAATCTATGTCTCTGACTGAGTTTGCATTACTGCTTATTTTGACCTCTGCTGGCTGAGTAAAGCTCATTTTCAACGTCCAAAGCAGAATGTGATAAAACCAAATCCAGCTACTAAAATGCATCATTCTTTTTGTTTTAGACAACATTTCATGCACTGTTAAACATGTTAAAGCAAGTTGCAAGTGAAAATCTATGTCTCTGACTGAGTTTGCATTACTGCTTATTTTGACCTCTGCTGGCTGAGAACAGCTCATTTTCAAAGTTCAATTCAGAATGTGATAAAACCAGATCCAGCCACAAAAATGCATCATTCTTTTTGTTTTAGACAACATTTCATGCACTGTTAAACATGTTAAAGCAAGTTGCAAGTGAAAATCTATGTCTATGACTGAGTTTGCATTACTGCTTATTTTGACCTCTGCTGGCTCTGAAAAGCTAATTTTCAACGTTCAATTCAGAATGTGATAAAACCAGATCCAGCCACTAAAAAGCATTTTCTTTTTGTTTTAGACAACATTTCATGCACTGTTAAATATGTTTAAGAAAGTTGCAAGTGAAAATCTATGTCTCTGACTGAGTTTGCATTACTGCTTGTTTTGACCTCTGCTGGCTGAGTAAAGCTCATTTTCAACGTCCAATGCAGAATGTGATAAAACCAGATCCAGCCACTAAAAAGCATTTTCTTTTTGTTTTAGACAACATTTCATGCACTGTTAAATATGTTTAAGAAAGTTGCAAGTGAAAATCTATGTCTCTGACTGAGTTTGCATTACTGCTTATTTTGACCTCTGCTGGCTGAGTAAAGCTCATTTTCAACGTCCAATGCAGAATGTGATAAAACCAGATCCAGCTACTAAAATGCATCATTCTTTTTGTTTTAGACAACATTTCATGCACTGTTAAACATGTTAAAGCAAGTTGCAAGTGAAAATCTATGTCTCTGACTGAGTTTGCATTACTGCTTATTTTGACCTCTGCTGGCTGAGAACAGCTCATTATCAACGTTCACTTTAGAATGTGATAAAACCAGATCCAGCCACAAAAATGCATCATTCTTTTTGTTTTAGACAACATTTCATGCACCGTTAAACATGTTAAAGCAAGTTGCAAGTGAAAAGCTATGTCTCTGACTGAGTTTGCATTACTGCTTATTTTGACCTCTGCTGGCTCTGAAAAGCTCATTTTCAACGTTCAATTCAGAATGTGATAAAACCAGATCCAGCCACTAAAAAGCATTTTCTTTTTGTTTTAGACAACATTTCATGCACTGTTAAACATGTTAAAGCAAGTTGCAAGTGAAAATCTATGTCTCTGACTGAGTTTGCATTACTGCTTATTTTGACCTCTGCTGGCTGAGTAAAGCTCATTTTCAACGTCCAATGCAGAATGTGATAAAACCAGATCCAGCTACTAAAATGCATCATTCTTTTTGTTTTAGACAACATTTCATGCACTGTTAAACATGTTAAAGCAAGTTGCAAGTGAAAATCTATGTCTCTGACTGAGTTTGCATTACTGCTTATTTTGACCTCTGCTGGCTGAGAACAGCTCATTATCAACGTTCACTTTAGAATGTGATAAAACCAGATCCAGCCACAAAAATGCATCATTCTTTTTGTTTTAGACAACATTTCATGCACTGTTAAACAAGTTAAAGCAAGTTGCAAGTGAAAATCTATGTCTCTGACTGAGTTTGCATTACTGCTTATTTTGACCTCTGCTGGCTCTGAAAAGCTCATTTTCAACGTTCAATTCAGAATGTGATAAAACCAGATCCAGCCACTAAAAAGCATTTTCTTTTTGTTTTAGACAACATTTCATGCACTGTTAAACATGTTAAAGCAAGTTGCAAGTGAAAATCTATGTCTCTGACTGAGTTTGCATTACTGCTTATTTTGACCTCTGCTGGCTGAGAACAGCTCATTTTCAACATTCAATTCAGAATGTGATAAAACCAGATCCAGCCACAAAAATGCATCATTCTTTTTGTTTTAGACAACATTTCATGCACTGTTAAACATGGTAAAGCAAGTTGCAAGTGAAAATCTATGTCTCTGACTGAGTTTGCATTACTGCTTATTTTGACCTCTGCTGGCTCTGAAAAGCTCATTTTCAACGTTCAATTCAGAATGTGATAAAACCAGATCCAGCCACTAAAATGCATCATTCTTTTTGTTTTAAACAACATTTCATGCACTGTTAAACATGTCAAAGCAAATTGCAAGTGAAAATCTGTCTCTGACTGAGTTTGCATTACTGCTTATTTTGACCTCTGCTGGCTGAGAACAGCTCATTTTCAACGTTCAATTCAGAATGTGATAAAACCAGATCCAGCCACTAAAATGCATCATTCTTTTTGTTTTAGACAACATTTCATGCACTGTTAAACATGTTAAAGCAAGTTGCAAGTGAAAATCTATGTCTCTGACTGAGTTTGCATTACTGCTTATTTTGACCTCTGCTGGCTCTGAAAAGCTCATTTTCAACGTTCAATTCAGAATGTGATAAAACCAGATCCAGCCACTAAAAAGCATTTTCTTTTTGTTTTAGACAACATTTCATGCACTGTTAAATATGTTTAAGAAAGTTGCAAGTGAAAATCTATGTCTCTGACTGAGTTTGCATTACTGCTTATTTTGACCTCTGCTGGCTGAGTAAAGCTCATTTTCAACGTCCAATGCAGAATGTGATAAAACCAGATCCAGCTACTAAAATGCATCATTCTTTTTGTTTTAGACAACATTTCATGCACTGTTAAACATGTTAAATCAAGTTGCAAGTGAAAATCTATGTCTCTGACTGAGTTTGCATTACTGCTTATTTTGACCTCTGCTGGCTGAAAACAGCTCATTTTCAACGTTCAATTCAGAATGTGATAAAACCAGATCCAGCCACAAAAATGCATCATTCTTTTTGTTTTAGACAACATTTCATGCACTGTTAAACATGTTAAAGCAAGTTGCAAGTGAAAATCTATGTCTCTGACTGAGTTTGCATTACTGCTTATTTTGACCTCTGCTGGCTGAGAACAGCTCATTTTCAACGTTCAATTCAGAATGTGATAAAACCAGATCCAGCCCCAAAAATGCATCATTCTTTTTGTTTTAGACAACATTTCATGCACTGTTAAACATGTTAAAGCAAGTTGCAAGTGAAAATCTATGTCCCTGACTGAGTTTGCATTACTGCTTATTTTGACCTCTGCTGGCTCTGAAAAGCTCATTTTCAACGTTCAATTCAGAATGTGATAAAACCAGATCCAGCCACTAAAAAGCATTTTCTTTTTTTTTTAGTCAACATTTCATGCACTGTAAAATATGTTTAAGAAAGTTGCAAGTGAAAATCTATGTCTCTGACTGAGTTTGCATTACTGCTTATTTTGACCTCTGCTGGCTGAGTAAAGCTCATTTTCAACGTCCAAAGCAGAATGTGATAAAACCAAATCCAGCTACTAAAATGCATCATTCTTTTTGTTTTAGACAACATTTCATGCACTGTTAAACATGTTAAAGCAAGTTGCAAGTGAAAATCTATGTCTCTGACTGAGTTTGCATTACTGCTTATTTTGACCTCTGCTGGCTGAGAACAGCTCATTTTCAAAGTTCAATTCAGAATGTGATAAAACCAGATCCAGCCACAAAAATGCATCATTCTTTTTGTTTTAGACAACATTTCATGCACTGTTAAACATGTTAAAGCAAGTTGCAAGTGAAAATCTATGTCTATGACTGAGTTTGCATTACTGCTTATTTTGACCTCTGCTGGCTCTGAAAAGCTAATTTTCAACGTTCAATTCAGAATGTGATAAAACCAGATCCAGCCACTAAAAAGCATTTTCTTTTTGTTTTAGACAACATTTCATGCACTGTTAAATATGTTTAAGAAAGTTGCAAGTGAAAATCTATGTCTCTGACTGAGTTTGCATTACTGCTTGTTTTGACCTCTGCTGGCTGAGTAAAGCTCATTTTCAACGTCCAATGCAGAATGTGATAAAACCAGATCCAGCCACTAAAAAGCATTTTCTTTTTGTTTTAGACAACATTTCATGCACTGTTAAATATGTTTAAGAAAGTTGCAAGTGAAAATCTATGTCTCTGACTGAGTTTGCATTACTGCTTATTTTGACCTCTGCTGGCTGAGTAAAGCTCATTTTCAACGTCCAATGCAGAATGTGATAAAACCAGATCCAGCTACTAAAATGCATCATTCTTTTTGTTTTAGACAACATTTCATGCACTGTTAAACATGTTAAAGCAAGTTGCAAGTGAAAATCTATGTCTCTGACTGAGTTTGCATTACTGCTTATTTTGACCTCTGCTGGCTGAGAACAGCTCATTATCAACGTTCACTTTAGAATGTGATAAAACCAGATCCAGCCACAAAAATGCATCATTCTTTTTGTTTTAGACAACATTTCATGCACCGTTAAACATGTTAAAGCAAGTTGCAAGTGAAAAGCTATGTCTCTGACTGAGTTTGCATTACTGCTTATTTTGACCTCTGCTGGCTCTGAAAAGCTCATTTTCAACGTTCAATTCAGAATGTAATAAAACCAGATCCAGCCACTAAAAAGCATTTTCTTTTTGTTTTAGACAACATTTCATGCACTGTTAAACATGTTAAAGCAAGTTGCAAGTGAAAATCTATGTCTCTGACTGAGTTTGCATTACTGCTTATTTTGACCTCTGCTGGCTGAGTAAAGCTCATTTTCAACGTCCAATGCAGAATGTGATAAAACCAGATCCAGCTACTAAAATGCATCATTCTTTTTGTTTTAGACAACATTTCATGCACTGTTAAACATGTTAAAGCAAGTTGCAAGTGAAAATCTATGTCTCTGACTGAGTTTGCATTACTGCTTATTTTGACCTCTGCTGGCTGAGAACAGCTCATTATCAACGTTCACTTTAGAATGTGATAAAACCAGATCCAGCCACAAAAATGCATCATTCTTTTTGTTTTAGACAACATTTCATGCACTGTTAAACAAGTTAAAGCAAGTTGCAAGTGAAAATCTATGTCTCTGACTGAGTTTGCATTACTGCTTATTTTGACCTCTGCTGGCTCTGAAAAGCTCATTTTCAACGTTCAATTCAGAATGTGATAAAACCAGATCCAGCCACTAAAAAGCATTTTCTTTTTGTTTTAGACAACATTTCATGCACTGTTAAACATGTTAAAGCAAGTTGCAAGTGAAAATCTATGTCTCTGACTGAGTTTGCATTACTGCTTATTTTGACCTCTGCTGGCTGAGAACAGCTCATTTTCAACATTCAATTCAGAATGTGATAAAACCAGATCCAGCCACAAAAATGCATCATTCTTTTTGTTTTAGACAACATTTCATGCACTGTTAAACATGGTAAAGCAAGTTGCAAGTGAAAATCTATGTCTCTGACTGAGTTTGCATTACTGCTTATTTTGACCTCTGCTGGCTCTGAAAAGCTCATTTTCAACGTTCAATTCAGAATGTGATAAAACCAGATCCAGCCACTAAAATGCATCATTCTTTTTGTTTTAAACAACATTTCATGCACTGTTAAACATGTCAAAGCAAATTGCAAGTGAAAATCTGTCTCTGACTGAGTTTGCATTACTGCTTATTTTGACCTCTGCTGGCTGAGAACAGCTCATTTTCAACGTTCAATTCAGAATGTGATAAAACCAGATCCAGCCACTAAAATGCATCATTCTTTTTGTTTTAGACAACATTTCATGCACTGTTAAACATGTTAAAGCAAGTTGCAAGTGAAAATCTATGTCTCTGACTGAGTTTGCATTACTGCTTATTTTGACCTCTGCTGGCTCTGAAAAGCTCATTTTCAACGTTCAATTCAGAATGTGATAAAACCAGATCCAGCCACTAAAAAGCATTTTCTTTTTGTTTTAGACAACATTTCATGCACTGTTAAATATGTTTAAGAAAGTTGCAAGTGAAAATCTATGTCTCTGACTGAGTTTGCATTACTGCTTATTTTGACCTCTGCTGGCTGAGTAAAGCTCATTTTCAACGTCCAATGCAGAATGTGATAAAACCAGATCCAGCTACTAAAATGCATCATTCTTTTTGTTTTAGACAACATTTCATGCACTGTTAAACATGTTAAAGCAAGTTGCAAGTTAAAATCTATGTCTCTGACTGAGTTTGCATTACTGCTTATTTTGACCTCTGCTGGCTCTGAAAAGCTCATTTTCAACGTTCAATTCAGAATGTGATAAAACCAGATCCAGCCACTAAAAAGCATTTTCTTTTTGTTTTAGACAACATTTCATGCACTGTTAAATATGTTTAAGAAAGTTGCAAGTGAAAATCTATGTCTCTGACTGAGTTTGCATTACTGCTTATTTTGACCTCTGCTGGCTGAGAACAGCTCATTTTCAACATTCAATTCAGAATGTGATAAAACCAGATCCAGCCACAAAAATGCATCATTCTTTTTGTTTTAGACAACATTTCATGCACTGTTAAACATGGTAAAGCAAGTTGCAAGTGAAAATCTATGTCTCTGACTGAGTTTGCATTACTGCTTATTTTGACCTCTGCTGGCTCTGAAAAGCTCATTTTCAACGTTCAATTCAGAATGTGATAAAACCAGATCCAGCCACTAAAATGCATCATTCTTTTTGTTTTAGACAACATTTCATGCACTGTTAAACATGTTAAAGCAAGTTGCAAGTGAAAATCTATGTCTCTGACTGAGTTTGCATTACTGCTTATTTTGACCTCTGCTGGCTGAGTAAAGCTCATTTTCAACGTCCAATGCAGAATGTGATAAAACCAGATCCAGCCACAAAAATGCATCATTCTTTTTGTTTTAGACAACATTTCATGCACTTTTAAACATGTTAAAGCAAGTTGCAAGAGAAAATCTATGTCTCTGACTGAGTTTGCATTACTGCTTATTTTGACCTCTGCTGGCTGAGAACAGCTCATTTTCTACGTTCAATTCAGAATGTGATAAAACCAGATCCAGCCACAAAAATGCATCATTCTTTTTGTTTTAGACAACATTTCATGCACTGTTAAACAAGTTAAAGCAAGTTGCAAGTGAAAATCTATGTCTCTGACTGAGTTTGCATTACTGCTTATTTTGACCTCTGCTGGCTCTGAAAAGCTCATTTTCTACGTTCAATTCAGAATGTGATAAAACCAGATCCAGCCACAAAAATGCATCATTCTTTTTGTTTTAGACAACATTTCATGCACTGTTAAACAAGTTAAAGCAAGTTGCAAGTGAAAATCTATGTCTCTGACTGAGTTTGCATTACTGCTTATTTTGACCTCTGCTGGCTCTGAAAAGCTCATTTTCAACGTTCAATTCAGAATGTGATAAAACCAGATCCAGCCACTAAAAAGCATTTTCTTTTTGTTTTAGACAACATTTCATGCACTGTTAAATATGTTTAAGAAAGTTGCAAGTGAAAATCTATGTCTCTGACTGAGTTTGCATTACTGCTTATTTTGACCTCTGCTGGCTGAGAACAGCTCATTTTCAACATTCAATTCAGAATGTGATAAAACCAGATCCAGCCACAAAAATGCATCATTCTTTTTGTTTTAGACAACATTTCATGCACTGTTAAACATGTTAAAGCAAGTTGCAAAAGAAAATCTATGTCTCTGACTGAGTTTGCATTACTGCTTATTTTGACCTCTGCTGGCTGAAAACAGCTCATTTTCAACGTTCAATTCAGAATGTGATAAAACCAGATCCAGCCACAAAAATGCATCATTCTTTTTGTTTTAGACAACATTTCATGCACTGTTAAACATGTTAAAGCAAGTTGCAAGTGAAAATCTATGTCTCTGACTGAGTTTGCATTACTGCTTATTTTGACCTCTGCTGGCTGAGAACAGCTCATTTTCAACGTTCAATTCAGAATGTGATAAAACCAGATCCAGCCCCAAAAATGCATCATTCTTTTTGTTTTAGACAACATTTCATGCACTGTTAAACATGTTAAAGCAAGTTGCAAGTGAAAATCTATGTCCCTGACTGAGTTTGCATTACTGCTTATTTTGACCTCTGCTGGCTCTGAAAAGCTCATTTTCAACGTTCAATTCAGAATGTGATAAAACCAGATCCAGCCACTAAAAAGCATTTTCTTTTTGTTTTAGACAACATTTCATGCACTGTTAAATATTTTAAAGCAAGTTGCAAGTGAAAATCTATGTCTCTGACTGAGTTTGCATTACTGCTTATTTTGACCTCTGCTGGCTGAGAAAAGCTCATTTTCAACGTTCAATTCAGAATGTGATAAAACCAGATCCAGCCAAAAAATGCATCATTCTTTTGTTTTAGACAACATTTCATGCACTGTTAAACATGTTAAAGCAAGTTGCAAGTGAAAATCTATGTCTCTGACTGAGTTTGCATTACTGCTTATTTTGACCTCTGCTGGCTCTGAAAAGCTCATTTTCAACGTTCAATTCAGAATGTGATAAAACCAGATCCAGCCACTAAAAAGCATTTTCTTTTTGTTTTAGACAACATTTCATGCACTGTTAAATATGTTTAAGAAAGTTGCAAGTGAAAATCTATGTCTCTGACTGAGTTTGCATTACTGCGTATTTTGACCTCTGCTGGCTGAGAACAGCTTATTATCAACGTTCACTTTAGAATGTGATAAAACCAGATCCAGCCACAAAAATGCATCATTCTTTTTGTTTTAGACAACATTTCATGCACTGTTAAATATGTTTAAGAAAGTTGCAAGTGAAAATCTATGTCTCTGACTGAGTTTGCATTACTGCTTATTTTGACCTCTGCTGGCTGAGTAAAGCTCATTTTCAACGTCCAATGCAGAATGTGATAAAACCAGATCCAGCTACTAAAATGCATCATTCTTTTTGTTTTAGACAACATTTCATGCACTGTTAAACATGTTAAAGCAAGTTGCAAGTGAAAATCTATGTCTCTGACTGAGTTTGCATTACTGCTTATTTTGACCTCTGCTGGCTGAGAACAGCTCATTATCAACGTTCACTTTAGAATGTGATAAAACCAGATCCAGCCACAAAAATGCATCATTCTTTTTGTTTTAGACAACAATTCATGCACCGTTAAACATGTTAAAGCAAGTTGCAAGTGAAAAGCTATGTCTCTGACTGAGTTTGCATTACTGCTTATTTTGACCTCTGCTGGCTGAGAACAGCTCATTTTCAACGTTCAATTCAGAATGTGATAAAACCAGATCCAGCCACAAAAATGCATCATTCTTTTTGTTTTAGACAACATTTCATGCACTGTTAAACAAGTTAAAGCAAGTTGCAAGTGAAAATCTATGTCTCTGACTGAGTTTGCATTACTGCTTATTTTGACCTCTGCTGGCTGAGTAAAGCTCATTTTCAACGTCCAATGCAGAATGTGATAAAACCAGATCCAGCCCCAAAAATGCATCATTCTTTTGTTTTAGACAACATTTCATGCACTTTTAAACATGTTAAAGCAAGTTGCAAGAGAAAATCTATGTCTCTGACTGAGTTTGCATTACTGCTTATTTTGACCTCTGCTGGCTGAGAACAGCTCATTTTCAACGTTCAATTCAGAATGTGATAAAACCAGATCCAGCCACAAAAATGCATCATTCTTTTTGTTTTAGACAACATTTCATGCACTGTTAATTAAGTTAAAGCAAGTTGCAAGTGAAAATCTATGTCTCTGACTGAGTTTGCATTACTGCTTATTTTGACCTCTGCTGGCTCTGAAAAGCTCATTTTCAACGTTCAATTCAGAATGTGATAAAACCAGATCCAGCCACTAAAAAGCATTTTCTTTTTGTTTTAGACAACATTTCATGCACTGTTAAATATGTTTAAGAAAGTTGCAAGTGAAAATCTATGTCTCTGACTGAGTTTGCATTACTGCTTATTTTGACCTCTGCTGGCTGAGAACAGCTCATTTTCAACATTCAATTCAGAATGTGATAAAACCAGATCCAGCCACAAAAATGCATCATTCTTTTTGTTTTAGACAACATTTCATGCACTGTTAAACATGGTAAAGCAAGTTGCAAGTGAAAATCTATGTCTCTGACTGAGTTTGCATTACTGCTTATTTTGACCTCTGCTGGCTCTGAAAAGCTCATTTTCAACGTTCAATTCAGAATGTGATAAAACCAGATCCAGCCACTAAAATGCATCATTCTTTTTGTTTTAGACAACATTTCATGCACTGTTAAACATGTTAAAGCAAGTTGCAAGTGAAAATCTATGTCTCTGACTGAGTTTGCATTACTGCCTATTTTGACCTCTGCTGGCTGAGTAAAGCTCATTTTCAACGTCCAATGCAGAATGTGATAAAACCAGATCCAGCCACAAAAATGCATCATTCTTTTTGTTTTAGACAACATTTCATGCACTTTTAAACATGTTAAAGCAAGTTGCAAGAGAAAATCTATGTCTCTGACTGAGTTTGCATTACTGCTTATTTTGACCTCTGCTGGCTGAGAACAGCTCATTTTCAACATTCAATTCAGAATGTGATAAAACCAGATCCAGCCACAAAAATGCATCATTCTTTTTGTTTTAGACAACATTTCATGCACTGTTAAACATGGTAAAGCAAGTTGCAAGTGAAAATCTATGTCTCTGACTGAGTTTGCATTACTGCTTATTTTGACCTCTGCTGGCTCTGAAAAGCTCATTTTCAACGTTCAATTCAGAATGTGATAAAACCAGATCCAGCCACTAAAATGCATCATTCTTTTTGTTTTAGACAACATTTCATGCACTGTTAAACATGTTAAAGCAAGTTGCAAGTGAAAATCTATGTCTATGACTGAGTTTGCATTACTGCTTATTTTGACCTCTGCTGGCTCTGAAAAGCTAATTTTCAACGTTCAATTCAGAATGTGATAAAACCAGATCCAGCCACTAAAAAGCATTTTCTTTTTGTTTTAGACAACATTTCATGCACTGTTAAATATGTTTAAGAAAGTTGCAAGTGAAAATCTATGTCTCTGACTGAGTTTGCATTACTGCTTGTTTTGACCTCTGCTGGCTGAGTAAAGCTCATTTTCAGCGTCCAATGCAGAATGTGATAAAACCAGATCCAGCCACTAAAAAGCATTTTCTTTTTGTTTTAGACAACATTTCATGCACTGTTAAATTTGTTTAAGAAAGTTGCAAGTGAAAATCTATGTCTCTGACTGAGTTTGCATTACTGCTTGTTTTGACCTCTGCTGGCTGAGAACAGCTCATTTTCAACGTTCAATTCAGAATGTGATAAAACCAGATCCAGCCACTAAAATGCATCATTCTTTTTGTTTTAGACAACATTTCATGCACTGTTAAACATGTTAAAGCAAGTTGCAAGTGAAAATCTATGTCTCTGACTGAGTTTGCATTACTGCTTATTTTGACCTCTGCTGGCTCTGAAAAGCTCATTTTCAACGTTCAATTCAGAATGTGATAAAACCAGATCCAGCCACTAAAAAGCATTTTCTTTTTGTTTTAGACAACATTTCATGCACTGTTAAATATGTTTAAGAAAGTTGCAAGTGAAAATCTATGTCTCTGACTGAGTTTGCATTACTGCTTATTTTGACCTCTGCTGGCTGAGTAAAGCTCATTTTCAACGTCCAATGCAGAATGTGATAAAACCAGATCCAGCTACTAAAATGCATCATTCTTTTTGTTTTAGACAACATTTCATGCACTGTTAAACATGTTAAAGCAAGTTGCAAAAGAAAATCTATGTCTCTGACTGAGTTTGCATTACTGCTTATTTTGACCTCTGCTGGCTGAAAACAGCTCATTTTCAACGTTCAATTCAGAATGTGATAAAACCAGATCCAGCCACAAAAATGCATCATTCTTTTTGTTTTAGACAACATTTCATGCACTGTTAAACATGTTAAAGCAAGTTGCAAGTGAAAATCTATGTCTCTGACTGAGTTTGCATTACTGCTTATTTTGACCTCTGCTGGCTCTGAAAAGCTCATTTTCAACGTTCAATTCAGAATGTGATAAAACCAGATCCAGCCCCAAAAATGCATCATTCTTTTTGTTTTAGACAACATTTCATGCACTGTTAAACATGTTAAAGCAAGTTGCAAGTGAAAATCTATGTCTCTGACTGAGTTTGCATTACTGCTTATTTTGACCTCTGCTGGCTCTGAAAAGCTCATTTTCAACGTTCAATTCAGAATGTGATAAAACCAGATCCAGCCACTAAAAAGCATTTTCTTTTTGTTTTAGACAACATTTTATGCACTGTTAAATATGTTTAAGAAAGTTGCAAGTGAAAATCTATGCATCTGACTGAGTTTGCATTACTGCTTATTTTGACCACTGCTGGCTGAGTAAAGCTCATTTTCAACGTCCAAAGCAGAATGTGATAAAAACCACATCCAGCTACTAAAATGCATCATTCTTTTTGTTTTAGACAACATTTCATGCACTGTTAAACATGTTAAAGCAAGTTGCAAGTGAAAATCTATGTCTCTGACTGAGTTTGCATTACTGCTTATTTTGACCTCTGCTGGCTGAGAACAGCTCATTATCAACGTTCACTTTAGAATGTGATAAAACCAGATCCAGCCACAAAAATGCATCATTCTTTTTGTTTTAGACAACATTTCATGCACTGTTAAATATGTTTAAGAAAGTTGCAAGTGAAAATCTATGTCTCTGACTGAGTTTGCATTACTGCTTATTTTGACCTCTGCTGGCTGAGTAAAGCTCATTTTCAACGTCCAATGCAGAATGTGATAAAACCAGATCCAGCTACTAAAATGCATCATTCTTTTTGTTTTAGACAACATTTCATGCACTGTTAAACATGTTAAAGCAAGTTGCAAGTGAAAATCTATGTCTCTGACTGAGTTTGCATTACTGCTTATTTTGACCTCTGCTGGCTGAGAACAGCTCATTATCAACGTTCACTTTAGAATGTGATAAAACCAGATCCAGCCACAAAAATGCATCATTCTTTTTGTTTTAGATAACATTTCATGCACTGTTAAACAAGTTAAAGCAAGTTGCAAGTGAAAATCTATGTCTCTGACTGAGTTTGCATTACTGCTTATTTTGACCTCTGCTGGCTCTGAAAAGCTCATTTTCAACGTTCAATTCAGAATGTGATAAAACCAGATCCAGCCACTAAAAAGCATTTTCTTTTTGTTTTAGACAACATTTCATGCACTGTTAAACATGTTAAAGCAAGTTGCAAGTGAAAATCTATGTCTCTGACTGAGTTTGCATTACTGCTTATTTTGACCTCTGCTGGCTCTGAAAAGCTCATTTTCAACGTTCAATTCAGAATGTGATAAAACCAGATCCAGCCACTAAAATGCATCATTCTTTTTGTTTTAGACAACATTTCATGCACTGTTAAACATGTTAAAGCAAGTTGCAAGTGAAAATCTATGTCTATGACTGAGTTTGCATTACTGCTTATTTTGACCTCTGCTGGCTCTGAAAAGCTCATTTTCAACGTTCAATTCAGAATGTGATAAAACCAGATCCAGCCACTAAAAAGCATTTTCTTTTTGTTTTAGACAACATTTCATGCACTGTTAAATATTTTAAAGCAAGTTGCAAGTGAAAATCTATGTCTCTGACTGAGTTTGCATTACTGCTTATTTTGACCTCTGCTGGCTGAGAAAAGCTCATTTTCAACGTTCAATTCAGAATGTGATAAAACCAGATCCAGCCAAAAAATGCATCATTCTTTTGTTTTAGACAACATTTCATGCACTGTTAAACATGTTAAAGCAAGTTGCAAGTGAAAATCTATGTCTCTGACTGAGTTTGCATTACTGCTTATTTTGACCTCTGCTGGCTCTGAAAAGCTCATTTTCAACGTTCAATTCAGAATGTGATAAAACCAGATCCAGCCACTAAAAAGCATTTTCTTTTTGTTTTAGACAACATTTCATGCACTGTTAAATATGTTAAAGAAAGTTGCAAGTGAAAATCTATGTCTCTGACTGAGTTTGCATTACTGCGTATTTTGACCTCTGCTGGCTGAGAACAGCTTATTATCAACGTTCACTTTAGAATGTGATAAAACCAGATCCAGCCACAAAAATGCATCATTCTTTTTGTTTTAGACAACATTTCATGCACTGTTAAATATGTTTAAGAAAGTTGCAAGTGAAAATCTATGTCTCTGACTGAGTTTGCATTACTGCTTATTTTGACCTCTGCTGGCTGAAAACAGCTCATTTTCAACGTTCAATTCAGAATGTGATAAAACCAGATCCAGCCACAAAAATGCATCATTCTTTTTGTTTTAGACAACATTTCATGCACTGTTAAACATGTTAAAGCAAGTTGCAAGTGAAAATCTATGTCTCTGACTGAGTTTGCATTACTGCTTATTTTGACCTCTGCTGGCTCTGAAAAGCTCATTTTCAACGTTCAATTCAGAATGTGATAAAACCAGATCCAGCCCCAAAAATGCATCATTCTTTTTGTTTTAGACAACATTTCATGCACTGTTAAACATGTTAAAGCAAGTTGCAAGTGAAAATCTATGTCTCTGACTGAGTTTGCATTACTGCTTATTTTGACCTCTGCTGGCTCTGAAAAGCTCATTTTCAACGTTCAATTCAGAATGTGATAAAACCAGATCCAGCCACTAAAAAGCATTTTCTTTTTGTTTTAGACAACATTTCATGCACTGTTAAATATGTTTAAGAAAGTTGCAAGTGAAAATCTATGCATCTGACTGAGTTTGCATTACTGCTTATTTTGACCACTGCTGGCTGAGTAAAGCTCATTTTCAACGTCCAAAGCAGAATGTGATAAAAACCACATCCAGCTACTAAAATGCATCATTCTTTTTGTTTTAGACAACATTTCATGCACTGTTAAACATGTTAAAGCAAGTTGCAAGTGAAAATCTATGTCTCTGACTGAGTTTGCATTACTGCTTATTTTGACCTCTGCTGGCTGAGAACAGCTCATTTTGAACGTTCAATTCAGAATGTGATAAAACCAGATCCAGCCACTAAAATGCATCATTCTTTTTGTTTTAGACAACATTTCATGCACTGTTAAACATGTTAAAGCAAGTTGCAAGTGAAAATCTATGTCTCTGACTGAGTTTGCATTACTGCTTATTTTGACCTCTGCTGGCTCTGAAAAGCTCATTTTCAACGTTCAATTCAGAATGTGATAAAACCAGATCCAGCCACTAAAATGCATCATTCTTTTTGTTTTAGACAACATTTCATGCACTGTTAAACATGTTAAAGCAAGTTGCAAGTGAAAATCTATGTCTATGACTGAGTTTGCATTACTGCTTATTTTGACCTCTGCTGGCTCTGAAAAGCTAATTTTCAACGTTCAATTCAGAATGTGATAAAAACAGATCCAGCCACTAAAAAGCATTTTCTTTTTGTTTTAGACAACATTTTATGCACTGTTAAATATGTTTAAGAAAGTTGCAAGTGAAAATCTATGTCTCTGACTGAGTTTGCATTACTGCTTGTTTTGACCTCTGCTGGCTGAGTAAAGCTCATTTTCAACGTCCAATGCAGAATGTAATAAAACCAGATCCAGCTACTAAAATGCATCATTCTTTTTGTTTTAGACAACATTTCATGCACTGTTAAACATGTTAAAGCAAGTTGCAAGTGAAAATCTATGTCTCTGACTGAGTTTGCATTACTGCTTATTTTGACCTCTGCTGGCTGAGAACAGCTCATTATCAACGTTCACTTTAGAATGTGATAAAACCAGATCCAGCCACAAAAATGCATCATTCTTTTTGTTTTAGATAACATTTCATGCACTGTTAAACAAGTTAAAGCAAGTTGCAAGTGAAAATCTATGTCTCTGACTGAGTTTGCATTACTGCTTATTTTGACCTCTGCTGGCTCTGAAAAGCTCATTTTCAACGTTCAATTCAGAATGTGATAAAACCAGATCCAGCCACTAAAAAGCATTTTCTTTTTGTTTTAGACAACATTTCATGCACTGTTAAACATGTTAAAGCAAGTTGCAAGTGAAAATCTATGTCTCTGACTGAGTTTGCATTACTGCTTATTTTGACCTCTGCTGGCTGAGAACAGCTCATTTTCAACATTCAATTCAGAATGTGATAAAACCAGATCCAGCCACAAAAATGCATCATTCTTTTTGTTTTAGACAACATTTCATGCACTGTTAAACATGGTAAAGCAAGTTGCAAGTGAAAATCTATGTCTCTGACTGAGTTTGCATTACTGCTTATTTTGACCTCTGCTGGCTCTGAAAAGCTCATTTTCAACGTTCAATTCAGAATGTGATAAAACCAGATCCAGCCACTAAAATGCATCATTCTTTTTGTTTTAGACAACATTTCATGCACTGTTAAACATGTTAAAGCAAGTTGCAAGTGAAAATCTATGTCTATGACTGAGTTTGCATTACTGCTTATTTTGACCTCTGCTGGCTCTGAAAAGCTCATTTTCAACGTTCAATTCAGAATGTGATAAAACCAGATCCAGCCACTAAAAAGCATTTTCTTTTTGTTTTAGACAACATTTCATGCACTGTTAAATATTTTAAAGCAAGTTGCAAGTGAAAATCTATGTCTCTGACTGAGTTTGCATTACTGCTTATTTTGACCTCTGCTGGCTGAGAAAAGCTCATTTTCAACGTTCAATTCAGAATGTGATAAAACCAGATCCAGCCAAAAAATGCATAATTCTTTTGTTTTAGACAACATTTCATGCACTGTTAAACATGTTAAAGCAAGTTGCAAGTGAAAATCTATGTCTCTGACTGAGTTTGCATTACTGCTTATTTTGACCTCTGCTGGCTCTGAAAAGCTCATTTTCAACGTTCAATTCAGAATGTGATAAAACCAGATCCAGCCACTAAAAAGCATTTTCTTTTTGTTTTAGACAACATTTCATGCACTGTTAAATATGTTTAAGAAAATTGCAAGTGAAAATCTATGTCTCTGACTGAGTTTGCATTACTGCGTATTTTGACCTCTGCTGGCTGAGAACAGCTTATTATCAACGTTCACTTTAGAATGTGATAAAACCAGATCCAGCCACAAAAATGCATCATTCTTTTTGTTTTAGACAACATTTCATGCACTGTTAAATATGTTTAAGAAAGTTGCAAGTGAAAATCTATGTCTCTGACTGAGTTTGCATTACTGCTTATTTTGACCTCTGCTGGCTGAGTAAAGCTCATTTTCAACGTCCAATGCAGAATGTGATAAAACCAGATCCAGCTACTAAAATGCATCATTCTTTTTGTTTTAGACAACATTTCATGCACTGTTAAACATGTTAAAGCAAGTTGCAAGTGAAAATCTATGTCTCTGACTGAGTTTGCATTACTGCTTATTTTGACCTCTGCTGGCTGAGAACAGCTCATTATCAACGTTCACTTTAGAATGTGATAAAACCAGATCCAGCCACAAAAATGCATCATTCTTTTTGTTTTAGACAACAATTCATGCACCGTTAAACATGTTAAAGCAAGTTGCAAGTGAAAAGCTATGTCTCTGACTGAGTTTGCATTACTGCTTATTTTGACCTCTGCTGGCTGAGAACAGCTCATTTTCAACGTTCAATTCAGAATGTGATAAAACCAGATCCAGCCACAAAAATGCATCATTCTTTTTGTTTTAGACAACATTTCATGCACTGTTAAACAAGTTAAAGCAAGTTGCAAGTGAAAATCTATGTCTCTGACTGAGTTTGCATTACTGCTTATTTTGACCTCTGCTGGCTCTGAAAAGCTCATTTTCAACGTTCAATTCAGAATGTGATAAAACCAGATCCAGCCACTAAAAAGCATTTTCTTTTTGTTTTAGACAACATTTCATGCACTGTTAAACATGTTAAAGCAAGTTGCAAGTGAAAATCTATGTCTCTGACTGAGTTTGCATTACTGCTTATTTTGACCTCTGCTGGCTGAGTAAAGCTCATTTTCAACGTCCAATGCAGAATGTGATAAAAGCAGATCCAGCTACTAAAATGCATCATTCTTTTTGTTTTAGACAACATTTCATGCACTGTTAAACATGTTAAAGCAAGTTGCAAGTGAAAATCTATGTCTCTGACTGAGTTTGCATTACTGCTTATTTTGACCTCTGCTGGCTGAGAACAGCTCATTTTCAATGTTCAATTTAGAATGTGATAAAACCAGATCCAGCCACAAAAATGCATCATTCTTTTTGTTTTAGACAACATTTCATGCACTGTTAAATATTTTAAAGCAAGTTGCAAGTGAAAATCTATGTCTCTGACTGAGTTTGCATTACTGCTTATTTTGACCTCTGCTGGCTGAGAAAAGCTCATTTTCAACGTTCAATTCAGAATGTGATAAAACCAGATCCAGCCACAAAAATGCATCATTCTTTTTGTTTTAGACAACATTTCATGCACTGTTAAACATGTTAAAGCAAGTTGCAAGTGAAAATCTATGTCTCTGACTGAGTTTGCATTACTGCTTATTTTGACCTCTGCTGGCTCTGAAAAGCTCATTTTCAACGTTCAATTCAGAATGTGATAAAACCAGATCCAGCCACTAAAAAGCATTTTCTTTTTGTTTTAGACAACATTTCATGCACTGTTAAATATGTTTAAGAAAGTTGCAAGTGAAAATCTATGTCTCTGACTGAGTTTATATTACTGCTTATTTTGACCTCTGCTGGCTCTGAAAAGCTCATTTTCAACGTTCAATTCAGAATGTGATAAAACCAGATCCAGCCACTAAAATGCATCATTCTTTTAGTTTTAGACAACATTTCATGCACTGTTAAACATTTTAAAGCAAGTTGCAAGTGAAAATCTATGTCTATGACTGAGTTTGCATTACTGCTTATTTTGACCTCTGCTGGCTCTGAAAAGCTCATTTTCAACGTTCAATTCAGAATGTGATAAAACCAGATCCAGCCACTAAAATGCATTTTCTTTTTGTTTTAGACAACATTTCATGCACTGTTAAATATGTTTAAGAAAGTTGCAAGTGAAAATCTATGTCTCTGACTGAGTTTGCATTACTGCTTATTTTGACCTCAGCTGGCTGAGTAAAGCTCATTTTCAACGTCCAATGCAGAATGTGATAAAACCAGATCCAGCCACAAAAATGCATCATTCTTTTTGTTTTAGACAACATTTCATGCACTGTTAAACATGTTAAAGCAAGTTGCAAGTGAAAATCTATGTCTCTGACTGAGTTTGCATTACTGCTTAATTTGACCTCTGCTGGCTGAGAACCGCTCATTTTCAACGTTTAATTCAGAATGTGATAAAACCAGATCCAGCCACTAAAATGCATCATTCTTTTTGTTTTAGACAACATTTCATGCACTGTTAAACATGTTAAAGTAAGTTGCAAGTTAAAATCTATGTCTTAGACTGAGTTTGCATTACTGCTTATTTTTATTTTGACCTCTGCTGGCTGAGAACAGCTCATTTTCAACGTTCAATTCAGAATGTGATAAAACCAGATCCAGCCACAAAAATGCATCATTCTTTTTGTTTTAGACAACATTTCATGCACTGTTAAACATGTTAAAGCAAGTTGCAAGTGAAAATCTATGTCTCTGACTGAGTTTGCATTACTGCGTATTTTAACCTCTGCTGGCTGAGAACAGCTCATTATCAACGTTCACTTTAGAATGTGATAAAACCAGATCCAGCCACAAAAATGCATCATTCTTTTTGTTTTAGACAACATTTCATGCACTGTTAAATATGTTTAAGAAAGTTGCAAGTGAAAATCTATGTCTCTGACTGAGTTTGCATTACTGCTTGTTTTGACCTCTGCTGGCTGAGTAAAGCTCATTTTCAACGTCCAATGCAGAATGTGATAAAACCAGATCCAGCTACTAAAATGCATCATTCTTTTTGTTTTAGACAACATTTCATGCACTGTTAAACATGTTAAAGCAAGTTGCAAGTGAAAATCTATGTCTATGACTGAGTTTGCATTACTGCTTATTTTGACCTCTGCTGGCTCTGAAAAGCTCATTTTCAACGTTCAATTCAGAATGTGATAAAACCAGATCCAGCCACTAAAAAGCATTTCCTTTTTGTTTTAGACAACATTTCATGCACTGTTAAATATTTTAAAGCAAGTTGCAAGTGAAAATCTATGTCTCTGACTGAGTTTGCATTACTGCTTATTTTGACCTCTGCTGGCTGAGAAAAGCTCATTTTCAACGTTCAATTCAGAATGTGATAAAACCAGATCCAGCCACAAAAATGCATCATTCTTTTTGTTTTAGACAACATTTCATGCACTGTTAAACATTTTAAAGCAAGTTGCAAGTGAAAATCTATGTCTATGACTGAGTTTGCATTCCTGCTTATTTTGACCTCTGCTGGCTCTGAAAAGCTCATTTTCAACGTTCAATTCAGAATGTGATAAAACCAGATCCAGCCACTAAAATGCATTTTCTTTTTGTTTTAGACAACATTTCATGCACTGTTAAATATGTTTAAGAAAGTTGCAAGTGAAAATCTATGTCTCTGACTGAGTTTGCATTACTGCTTATTTTGACCTCAGCTGGCTGAGTAAAGCTCATTTTCAACGTCCAATGCAGAATGTGATAAAACCAGATCCAGCCACAAAAATGCATCATTCTTTTTGTTTTAGACAACATTTCATGCACTGTTAAACATGTTAAAGCAAGTTGCAAGTGAAAATCTATGTCTCTGACTGAGTTTGCATTACTGCTTAATTTGACCTCTGCTGGCTGAGAACCGCTCATTTTCAACGTTTAATTCAGAATGTGATAAAACCAGATCCAGCCACTAAAATGCATCATTCTTTTTGTTTTAGACAACATTTCATGCACTGTTAAACATGTTAAAGTAAGTTGCAAGTTAAAATCTATGTCTTAGACTGAGTTTGCATTACTGCTTATTTTTATTTTGACCTCTGCTGGCTGAGAACAGCTCATTTTCAACGTTCAATTCAGAATGTGATAAAACCAGATCCAGCCACAAAAATGCATCATTCTTTTTGTTTTAGACAACATTTCATGCACTGTTAAACATGTTAAAGCAAGTTGCAGGTGAAAATCTATGTCTCTGACTGAGTTTGCATTACGGCGTATTTTAACCTCTGCTGGCTGAGAACAGCTCATTATCAACGTTCACTTTAGAATGTGATAAAACCAGATCCAGCCACAAACATGCATCATTCTTTTTGTTTTAGACAACATTTCATGCACTGTTAAATATGTTTAAGAAAGTTGCAAGTGAAAATCTATGTCTCTGACTGAGTTTGCATTACTGCTTGTTTTGACCTCTGCTGGCTGAGTAAAGCTCATTTTCAACGTCCAATGCAGAATGTGATAAAACCAGATCCAGCTACTAAAATGCATCATTCTTTTTGTTTTAGACAACATTTCATGCACTGTTAAACATGTTAAAGCAAGTTGCAAGTGAAAATCTATGTCTATGACTGAGTTTGCATTACTGCTTATTTTGACCTCTGCTGGCTCTGAAAAGCTCATTTTCAACGTTCAATTCAGAATGTGATAAAACCAGATCCAGCCACTAAAAAGCATTTTCTTTTTGTTTTAGACAACATTTCATGCACTGTTAAATATTTTAAAGCAAGTTGCAAGTGAAAATCTATGTCTCTGACTGAGTTTGCATTACTGCTTATTTTGACCTCTGCTGGCTGAGAAAAGCTCATTTTCAACGTTCAATTCAGAATGTGATAAAACCAGATCCAGCCACAAAAATGCATCATTCTTTTTGTTTTAGACAACATTTCATGCACTGTTAAACATGTTAAAGCAAGTTGCAAGTGAAAATCTATGTCTCTGACTGAGTTTGCATTACTGCTTATTTTGACCTCTGCTGGCTCTGAAAAGCTCATTTTCAACGTTCAATTCAGAATGTGATAAAACCAGATCCAGCCACTAAAAAGCATTTTCTTTTTGTTTTAGACAACATTTCATGCACTGTTAAATATGTTTAAGAAAGTTGCAAGTGAAAATCTATGTCTCTGACTGAGTTTATATTACTGCTTATTTTGACCTCTGCTGGCTCTGAAAAGCTCATTTTCAACGTCCAATGCAGAATGTGATAAAACCAGATCCAGCCACAAAAATGCATCATTCTTTTTGTTTTAGACAACATTTCATGCACTGTTAAACATGTTAAAGCAAGTTGCAAGTGAAAATCTATGTCTCTGACTGAGTTTGCATTACTGCTTAATTTGACCTCTGCTGGCTGAGAACCGCTCATTTTCAACGTTTAATTCAGAATGTGATAAAACCAGATCCAGCCACTAAAATGCATCATTCTTTTTGTTTTAGACAACATTTCATGCACTGTTAAACATGTTAAAGTAAGTTGCAAGTTAAAATCTATGTCTTAGACTGAGTTTGCATTACTGCTTATTTTTATTTTGACCTCTGCTGGCTGAGAACAGCTCATTTTCAACGTTCAATTCAGAATGTGATAAAACCAGATCCAGCCACAAAAATGCATCATTCTTTTTGTTTTAGACAACATTTCATGCACTGTTAAACATGTTAAAGCAAGTTGCAAGTGAAAATCTATGTCTCTGACTGAGTTTGCATTACTGCTTAATTTGACCTCTGCTGGCTGAGAACCGCTCATTTTCAACGTTTAATTCAGAATGTGATAAAACCAGATCCAGCCACTAAAATGCATCATTCTTTTTGTTTTAGACAACATTTCATGCACTGTTAAACATGTTAAAGTAAGTTGCAAGTTAAAATCTATGTCTTAGACTGAGTTTGCATTACTGCTTATTTTTATTTTGACCTCTGCTGGCTGAGAACAGCTCATTTTCAACGTTCAATTCAGAATGTGATAAAACCAGATCCAGCCACAAAAATGCATCATTCTTTTTGTTTTAGACAACATTTCATGCACTGTTAAACATGTTAAAGCAAGTTGCAGGTGAAAATCTATGTCTCTGACTGAGTTTGCATTACGGCGTATTTTAACCTCTGCTGGCTGAGAACAGCTCATTATCAACGTTCACTTTAGAATGTGATAAAACCAGATCCAGCCACAAACATGCATCATTCTTTTTGTTTTAGACAACATTTCATGCACTGTTAAATATGTTTAAGAAAGTTGCAAGTGAAAATCTATGTCTCTGACTGAGTTTGCATTACTGCTTGTTTTGACCTCTGCTGGCTGAGTAAAGCTCATTTTCAACGTCCAATGCAGAATGTGATAAAACCAGATCCAGCTACTAAAATGCATCATTCTTTTTGTTTTAGACAACATTTCATGCACTGTTAAACATGTTAAAGCAAGTTGCAAGTGAAAATCTATGTCTATGACTGAGTTTGCATTACTGCTTATTTTGACCTCTGCTGGCTCTGAAAAGCTCATTTTCAACGTTCAATTCAGAATGTGATAAAACCAGATCCAGCCACTAAAAAGCATTTTCTTTTTGTTTTAGACAACATTTCATGCACTGTTAAATATTTTAAAGCAAGTTGCAAGTGAAAATCTATGTCTCTGACTGAGTTTGCATTACTGCTTATTTTGACCTCTGCTGGCTGAGAAAAGCTCATTTTCAACGTTCAATTCAGAATGTGATAAAACCAGATCCAGCCACAAAAATGCATCATTCTTTTTGTTTTAGACAACATTTCATGCACTGTTAAACATGTTAAAGCAAGTTGCAAGTGAAAATCTATGTCTCTGACTGAGTTTGCATTACTGCTTATTTTGACCTCTGCTGGCTCTGAAAAGCTCATTTTCAACGTTCAATTCAGAATGTGATAAAACCAGATCCAGCCACTAAAAAGCATTTTCTTTTTGTTTTAGACAACATTTCATGCACTGTTAAATATGTTTAAGAAAGTTGCAAGTGAAAATCTATGTCTCTGACTGAGTTTATATTACTGCTTATTTTGACCTCTGCTGGCTCTGAAAAGCTCATTTTCAACGTCCAATGCAGAATGTGATAAAACCAGATCCAGCCACAAAAATGCATCATTCTTTTTGTTTTAGACAACATTTCATGCACTGTTAAACATGTTAAAGCAAGTTGCAAGTGAAAATCTATGTCTCTGACTGAGTTTGCATTACTGCTTAATTTGACCTCTGCTGGCTGAGAACCGCTCATTTTCAACGTTTAATTCAGAATGTGATAAAACCAGATCCAGCCACTAAAATGCATCATTCTTTTTGTTTTAGACAACATTTCATGCACTGTTAAACATGTTAAAGTAAGTTGCAAGTTAAAATCTATGTCTTAGACTGAGTTTGCATTACTGCTTATTTTTATTTTGACCTCTGCTGGCTGAGAACAGCTCATTTTCAACGTTCAATTCAGAATGTGATAAAACCAGATCCAGCCACAAAAATGCATCATTCTTTTTGTTTTAGACAACATTTCATGCACTGTTAAACATGTTAAAGCAAGTTGCAAGTGAAAATCTATGTCTCTGACTGAGTTTGCATTACTGCGTATTTTAACCTCTGCTGGCTGAGAACAGCTCATTATCAACGTTCACTTTAGAATGTGATAAAACCAGATCCAGCCACAAAAATGCATCATTCTTTTTGTTTTAGACAACATTTCATGCACTGTTAAATATGTTTAAGAAAGTTGCAAGTGAAAATCTATGTCTCTGACTGAGTTTGCATTACTGCTTGTTTTGACCTCTGCTGGCTGAGTAAAGCTCATTTTCAACGTCCAATGCAGAATGTGATAAAACCAGATCCAGCTACTAAAATGCATCATTCTTTTTGTTTTAGACAACATTTCATGCACTGTTAAACATGTTAAAGCAAGTTGCAAGTGAAAATCTATGTCTATGACTGAGTTTGCATTACTGCTTATTTTGACCTCTGCTGGCTCTGAAAAGCTCATTTTCAACGTTCAATTCAGAATGTGATAAAACCAGATCCAGCCACTAAAAAGCATTTCCTTTTTGTTTTAGACAACATTTCATGCACTGTTAAATATTTTAAAGCAAGTTGCAAGTGAAAATCTATGTCTCTGACTGAGTTTGCATTACTGCTTATTTTGACCTCTGCTGGCTGAGAAAAGCTCATTTTCAACGTTCAATTCAGAATGTGATAAAACCAGATCCAGCCACAAAAATGCATCATTCTTTTTGTTTTAGACAACATTTCATGCACTGTTAAACATTTTAAAGCAAGTTGCAAGTGAAAATCTATGTCTATGACTGAGTTTGCATTCCTGCTTATTTTGACCTCTGCTGGCTCTGAAAAGCTCATTTTCAACGTTCAATTCAGAATGTGATAAAACCAGATCCAGCCACTAAAATGCATTTTCTTTTTGTTTTAGACAACATTTCATGCACTGTTAAATATGTTTAAGAAAGTTGCAAGTGAAAATCTATGTCTCTGACTGAGTTTGCATTACTGCTTATTTTGACCTCAGCTGGCTGAGTAAAGCTCATTTTCAACGTCCAATGCAGAATGTGATAAAACCAGATCCAGCCACAAAAATGCATCATTCTTTTTGTTTTAGACAACATTTCATGCACTGTTAAACATGTTAAAGCAAGTTGCAAGTGAAAATCTATGTCTCTGACTGAGTTTGCATTACTGCTTAATTTGACCTCTGCTGGCTGAGAACCGCTCATTTTCAACGTTTAATTCAGAATGTGATAAAACCAGATCCAGCCACTAAAATGCATCATTCTTTTTGTTTTAGACAACATTTCATGCACTGTTAAACATGTTAAAGTAAGTTGCAAGTTAAAATCTATGTCTTAGACTGAGTTTGCATTACTGCTTATTTTTATTTTGACCTCTGCTGGCTGAGAACAGCTCATTTTCAACGTTCAATTCAGAATGTGATAAAACCAGATCCAGCCACAAAAATGCATCATTCTTTTTGTTTTAGACAACATTTCATGCACTGTTAAACATGTTAAAGCAAGTTGCAGGTGAAAATCTATGTCTCTGACTGAGTTTGCATTACGGCGTATTTTAACCTCTGCTGGCTGAGAACAGCTCATTATCAACGTTCACTTTAGAATGTGATAAAACCAGATCCAGCCACAAACATGCATCATTCTTTTTGTTTTAGACAACATTTCATGCACTGTTAAATATGTTTAAGAAAGTTGCAAGTGAAAATCTATGTCTCTGACTGAGTTTGCATTACTGCTTGTTTTGACCTCTGCTGGCTGAGTAAAGCTCATTTTCAACGTCCAATGCAGAATGTGATAAAACCAGATCCAGCTACTAAAATGCATCATTCTTTTTGTTTTAGACAACATTTCATGCACTGTTAAACATGTTAAAGCAAGTTGCAAGTGAAAATCTATGTCTATGACTGAGTTTGCATTACTGCTTATTTTGACCTCTGCTGGCTCTGAAAAGCTCATTTTCAACGTTCAATTCAGAATGTGATAAAACCAGATCCAGCCACTAAAAAGCATTTTCTTTTTGTTTTAGACAACATTTCATGCACTGTTAAATATTTTAAAGCAAGTTGCAAGTGAAAATCTATGTCTCTGACTGAGTTTGCATTACTGCTTATTTTGACCTCTGCTGGCTGAGAAAAGCTCATTTTCAACGTTCAATTCAGAATGTGATAAAACCAGATCCAGCCACAAAAATGCATCATTCTTTTTGTTTTAGACAACATTTCATGCACTGTTAAACATGTTAAAGCAAGTTGCAAGTGAAAATCTATGTCTCTGACTGAGTTTGCATTACTGCTTATTTTGACCTCTGCTGGCTCTGAAAAGCTCATTTTCAACGTTCAATTCAGAATGTGATAAAACCAGATCCAGCCACTAAAAAGCATTTTCTTTTTGTTTTAGACAACATTTCATGCACTGTTAAATATGTTTAAGAAAGTTGCAAGTGAAAATCTATGTCTCTGACTGAGTTTATATTACTGCTTATTTTGACCTCTGCTGGCTCTGAAAAGCTCATTTTCAACGTTCAATTCAGAATGTGATAAAACCAGATCCAGCCACTAAAAAGCATTTTCTTTTTGTTTTAGACAACATTTCATGCACTGTTAAACATGTTAAAGCAAGTTGCAAGTGAAAATCTATGTCTCTGACTGAGTTTGCATTACTGCTTATTTTGACCTCTGCTGGCTGAGAACAGCTCATTTTCAATGATCAATTCAGAATGTGATAAAACCAGATCCAGCCCCAAAAATGCATCATTCTTTTTGTTTTAGACAACATTTCATGCACTGTTAAACATGTTAAAGCAAGTTGCAAGTGAAAATCTATGTCGCTGACTGAGTTTGCATTACTGCTTATTTTGACCTCTGCTGGCTCTGAAAAGCTCATTTTCAACGTTCAATTCAGAATGTGATAAAACCAGATCCAGCCACTAAAATGCATCATTCTTTTAGTTTTAGACAACATTTCATGCACTGTTAAACATTTTAAAGCAAGTTGCAAGTGAAAATCTATGTCTATGACTGAGTTTGCATTACTGCTTATTTTGACCTCTGCTGGCTCTGAAAAGCTCATTTTCAACGTTCAATTCAGAATGTGATAAAACCAGATCCAGCCACTAAAATGCATTTTCTTTTTGTTTTAGACAACATTTCATGCACTGTTAAATATGTTTAAGAAAGTTGCAAGTGAAAATCTATGTCTCTGACTGAGTTTGCATTACTGCTTGTTTTGACCTCAGCTGGCTGAGTAAAGCTCATTTTCAACGTTTAATTCAGAATTTAATAAAACCAGATCCAGCCACTAAAATGCATCATTCTTTTTGTTTTAGACAACATTTCATGCACTGTTAAACATGTTAAAGCAAGTTGCAAGTGAAAATCTATGTCTTAGACTGAGTTTGCATTACTGCTTATTTTTATTTTGACCTCTGCTGGCTGAGAACAGCTCATTTTCAACGTTCAATTCAGAATGTGATAAAACCAGATCCAGCCACAAAAATGCATCATTCTTTTTGTTTTAGACAACATTTCATGCACTGTTAAACATGTTAAAGCAAGTTGCAAGTGAAAATCTATGTCTCTGACTGAGTTTGCATTACTGCTTATTTTGACCTCTGCTGGCTGAGAACAGCTCATTTCCAACGTTCAATTCAGAATGTGATAAAACCAGATCCAGCCACTAAAAAGCATTTTCTTTTTGTTTTAGACAACATTTCATGCACTGTTAAATATGTTAAAGCAAGTTGCAAGTGAAAATCTATGTCTCTGACTGAGTTTGCATTACTGCTTATTTTGACCTCTGCTGGCTCTGAAAAACTCATTTTCAACGTTCAATTCAGAATGTGATAAAACCAGATCCAGCCACTAAAAAGCATTTTCTTTTTGTTTTAGACAACATTTCATGCACTGTTAAATATGTTTAAGAAAGTTGCAAGTGAAAATCTATGTCTCTGACTGAGTTTGCATTACTGCTTATTTTGACCTCTGCTGGCTGAGTAAAGCTCATTTTCAACGTCCAATGCAAAATGTGATAAAACCAGATCCAGCTACTAAAATGCATCATTCTTTTTGTTTTAGACAACATTTCATGCACTGTTAAACATGTTAAAGCAAGTTGCAAGTGAAAATCTATGTCTCTGACTGAGTTTGCATTACTGCTTATTTTGACCTCTGCTGGCTGAAAACAGCTCATTTTCAACGTTCAATTCAGAATGTGATAAAACCAGATCCAGCCACAAAAATGCATCATTCTTTTTGTTTTAGACAACATTTCATGCACTGTTAAACATGTTAAAGCAAGTTGCAAGTGAAAATCTGTCTCTGACTGAGTTTGCATTACTGCTTATTTTGACCTCTGCTGGCTGAGAACAGCTCATTTTCAACGTTCAATTCAGAATGTGATAAAACCAGATCCAGCCCCAAAAATGCATCATTCTTTTTGTTTTAGACAACATTTCATGCACTGTTAAACATGTTAAAGCAAGTTGCAAGTGAAAATCTATGTCTCTGACTGAGTTTGCATTACTGCTTATTTTGACCTCTGCTGGCTGAGTAAAGCTCATTTTCAACGTCCAATGCAGAATGTGATAAAACCAGATCCAGCTACTAAAATGCATCATTCTTTTTGTTTTAGACAACATTTCATGCACTGTTAAACATGTCAAAGCAAGTTGCAAGTGAAAATCTATGTCTCTGACTGAGTTTGCATTACTGCTTATTTTGAACTCTGCTGGCTGAGAACAGCTCTTTTTGAACGTTCAATTCAGAATGTGATAAAACCAGATCCAGCCACAAAAATGCATCATTCTTTTTGTTTTAGACAACATTTCATGCACTGTTAAACATGTTAAAGCAAGTTGCAAGTGAAAATCAATGTCTCTGACTGAGTTTGCATTACTGCGTATTTTGACCTCTGCTGGCTGAGAACAGCTCATTATCAACGTTCACTTTAGAATGTGATAAAACCAGATCCAGCCACAAAAATGCATCATTCTTTTTGTTTTAGACAACATTTCATGCACTGTTAAATATGTTTAAGAAAGTTGCAAGTGAAAATCTATGTCTCTGACTGAGTTTGCATTACTGCTTGTTTTGACCTCTGCTGGCTGAGTAAAGCTCATTTTCAACGTCCAATGCAGAATGTGATAAAACCAGATCCAGCTACTAAAATGCATCATTCTTTTTGTTTTAGACAACATTTCATGCACTGTTAAACATGTTAAAGCAAGTTGCAAGTGAAAATCTATGTCTCTGACTGAGTTTGCATTACTGCTTATTTTGACCTCTGCTGGCTGAGAACAGCTCATTATCAACGTTCACTTTAGAATGTGATAAAACCACATCCAGCCACAAAAATGCATCATTCTTTTTGTTTTAGACAACATTTCATGCACCGTTAAACATGTTAAAGCAAGTTGCAAGTGATAAGCTATGTCTCTGACTGAGTTTGCATTACTGCTTATTTTGACCTCTGCTGGCTGAGAACAGCTCATTATCAACGTTCACTTTAGAATGTGATAAAACCACATCCAGCCACAAAAATGCATCATTCTTTTTGTTTTAGACAACATTTCATGCACCGTTAAACATGTTAAAGCAAGTTGCAAGTGATAAGCTATGTCTCTGACTGAGTTTGCATTACTGCTTAATTTGACCTCTGCTGGCTGAGAACCGCTCATTTTCAACGTTTAATTCAGAATGTGATAAAACCAGATCCAGCCACTAAAATGCATCATTCTTTTTGTTTTAGACAACATTTCATGCACTGTTAAACATGTTAAAGCAAGTTGCAAGTGAAAATCTATGTCTTAGACTGAGTTTGCATTACTGCTTATTTTTATTTTGACCTCTGCTGGCTGAGAACAGCTCATTTTCAACGTTCAATTCAGAATGTGATAAAACCAGATCCAGCCACAAAAATGCATCATTCTTTTTGTTTTAGACAACATTTCATGCACTGTTAAACATGTTAAAGCAAGTTGCAAGTGAAAATCTATGTCTCTGACTGAGTTTGCATTACTGCTTATTTTGACCTCTGCTGGCTGAGAACAGCTCATTTCCAACGTTCAATTCAGAATGTGATAAAACCAGATCCAGCCACTAAAAAGCATTTTCTTTTTGTTTTAGACAACATTTCATGCACTGTTAAATATGTTAAAGCAAGTTGCAAGTGAAAATCTATGTCTCTGACTGAGTTTGCATTACTGCTTATTTTGACCTCTGCTGGCTCTGAAAAACTCATTTTCAACGTTCAATTCAGAATGTGATAAAACCAGATCCAGCCACTAAAAAGCATTTTCTTTTTGTTTTAGACAACATTTCATGCACTGTTAAATATGTTTAAGAAAGTTGCAAGTGAAAATCTATGTCTCTGACTGAGTTTGCATTACTGCTTATTTTGACCTCTGCTGGCTGAGTAAAGCTCATTTTCAACGTCCAATGCAAAATGTGATAAAACCAGATCCAGCTACTAAAATGCATCATTCTTTTTGTTTTAGACAACATTTCATGCACTGTTAAACATGTTAAAGCAAGTTGCAAGTGAAAATCTATGTCTCTGACTGAGTTTGCATTACTGCTTATTTTGACCTCTGCTGGCTGAAAACAGCTCATTTTCAACGTTCAATTCAGAATGTGATAAAACCAGATCCAGCCACAAAAATGCATCATTCTTTTTGTTTTAGACAACATTTCATGCACTGTTAAACATGTTAAAGCAAGTTGCAAGTGAAAATCTGTCTCTGACTGAGTTTGCATTACTGCTTATTTTGACCTCTGCTGGCTGAGAACAGCTCATTTTCAACGTTCAATTCAGAATGTGATAAAACCAGATCCAGCCCCAAAAATGCATCATTCTTTTTGTTTTAGACAACATTTCATGCACTGTTAAACATGTTAAAGCAAGTTGCAAGTGAAAATCTATGTCCCTGAATGAGTTTGCATTACTGCTTATTTTGACCTCTGCTGGCTCTGAAAAGCTCATTTTCAACGTTCAATTCAGAATGTGATAAAACCAGATCCAGCCACTAAAAAGCATTTTCTTTTTGTTTTAGACAACATTTCATGCACTGTTAAATATGTTTAAGAAAGTTGCAAGTGAAAATCTATGTCTCTGACTGAGTTTGCATTACTGCTTATTTTGACCTCTGCTGGCTGAGTAAAGCTCATTTTTAACGTCCAAAGCAGAATGTGATAAAACCAGATCCAGCCACTAAAATGCATCATTCTTTTAGTTTTAGACAACATTTCATGCACTGTTAAACATTTTAAAGCAAGTTGCAAGTGAAAATCTATGTCTATGACTGAGTTTGCATTACTGCTTATTTTGACCTCTGCTGGCTCTGAAAAGCTCATTTTCAACGTTCAATTCAGAATGTGATAAAACCAGATCCAGCCACTAAAATGCATTTTCTTTTTGTTTTAGACAACATTTCATGCACTGTTAAATATGTTTAAGAAAGTTGCAAGTGAAAATCTATGTCTCTGACTGAGTTTGCATTACTGCTTGTTTTGACCTCAGCTGGCTGAGTAAAGCTCATTTTCAACGTTTAATTCAGAATGTGATAAAACCAGATCCAGCCACTAAAATGCATCATTCTTTTTGTTTTAGACAACATTTCATGCACTGTTAAACATGTTAAAGCAAGTTGCAAGTGAAAATCTATGTCTTAGACTGAGTTTGCATTACTGCTTATTTTTATTTTGACCTCTGCTGGCTGAGAACAGCTCATTTTCAACGTTCAATTCAGAATGTGATAAAACCAGATCCAGCCACAAAAATGCATCATTCTTTTTGTTTTAGACAACATTTCATGCACTGTTAAACATGTTAAAGCAAGTTGCAAGTGAAAATCTATGTCTCTGACTGAGTTTGCATTACTGCTTATTTTGACCTCTGCTGGCTGAGAACAGCTCATTTCCAACGTTCAATTCAGAATGTGATAAAACCAGATCCAGCCACTAAAAAGCATTTTCTTTTTGTTTTAGACAACATTTCATGCACTGTTAAATATGTTAAAGCAAGTTGCAAGTGAAAATCTGTCTCTGACTGAGTTTGCATTACTGCTTATTTTGACCTCTGCTGGCTGAGAACAGCTCATTTTCAACGTTCAATTCAGAATGTGATAAAACCAGATCCAGCCCCAAAAATGCATCATTCTTTTTGTTTTAGACAACATTTCATGCACTGTTAAACATGTTAAAGCAAGTTGCAAGTGAAAATCTATGTCTCTGACTGAGTTTGCATTACTGCTTATTTTGACCTCTGCTGGCTGAGTAAAGCTCATTTTCAACGTCCAATGCAGAATGTGATAAAACCAGATCCAGCTACTAAAATGCATCATTCTTTTTGTTTTAGACAACATTTCATGCACTGTTAAACATGTCAAAGCAAGTTGCAAGTGAAAATCTATGTCTCTGACTGAGTTTGCATTACTGCTTATTTTGAACTCTGCTGGCTGAGAACAGCTCTTTTTGAACGTTCAATTCAGAATGTGATAAAACCAGATCCAGCCACAAAAATGCATCATTCTTTTTGTTTTAGACAACATTTCATGCACTGTTAAACATGTTAAAGCAAGTTGCAAGTGAAAATCAATGTCTCTGACTGAGTTTGCATTACTGCGTATTTTGACCTCTGCTGGCTGAGAACAGCTCATTATCAACGTTCACTTTAGAATGTGATAAAACCAGATCCAGCCACAAAAATGCATCATTCTTTTTGTTTTAGACAACATTTCATGCACTGTTAAATATGTTTAAGAAAGTTGCAAGTGAAAATCTATGTCTCTGACTGAGTTTGCATTACTGCTTGTTTTGACCTCTGCTGGCTGAGTAAAGCTCATTTTCAACGTCCAATGCAGAATGTGATAAAACCAGATCCAGCTACTAAAATGCATCATTCTTTTTGTTTTAGACAACATTTCATGCACTGTTAAACATGTTAAAGCAAGTTGCAAGTGAAAATCTATGTCTCTGACTGAGTTTGCATTACTGCTTATTTTGACCTCTGCTGGCTGAGAACAGCTCATTATCAACGTTCACTTTAGAATGTGATAAAACCACATCCAGCCACAAAAATGCATCATTCTTTTTGTTTTAGACAACATTTCATGCACCGTTAAACATGTTAAAGCAAGTTGCAAGTGATAAGCTATGTCTCTGACTGAGTTTGCATTACTGCTTATTTTGACCTCTGCTGGCTGAGAACAGCTCATTATCAACGTTCACTTTAGAATGTGATAAAACCACATCCAGCCACAAAAATGCATCATTCTTTTTGTTTTAGACAACATTTCATGCACCGTTAAACATGTTAAAGCAAGTTGCAAGTGATAAGCTATGTCTCTGACTGAGTTTGCATTACTGCTTATTTTGACCTCTGCTGGCTGAGAACAGCTCATTTTCAACGTTCAATTCAGAATGTGATAAAACCAGATCCAGCCACAAAAATGCATCATTCTTTTTGTTTTAGACAACATTTCAAGCACTGTTAAACAAGTTAAAGCAAGTTGCAAGTGAAAATCTATGTCTCTGACTGAGTTTGCATTACTGCTTATTTTGACCTCTGCTGGCTCTGAAAAGCTCATTTTCAACGTTCAATTCAGAATGTGATAAAACCAGATCCAGCCACTAAAATGCATTTTCTTTTTGTTTTAGACAACATTTCATGCACTGTTAAATATGTTTAAGAAAGTTGCAAGTGAAAATCTATGTCTCTGACTGAGTTTGCATTACTGCTTGTTTTGACCTCAGCTGGCTGAGTAAAGCTCATTTTCAACGTCCAATGCAGAATGTGATAAAACCAGATCCAGCCACAAAAATGCATCATTCTTTTTGTTTTAGACAACATTTCATGCACTGTTAAACATGTTAAAGCAAGTTGCAAGTGAAAATCTATGTCTCTGACTGAGTTTGCATTACTGCTTAATTTGACCTCTGCTGGCTGAGAACCGCTCATTTTCAACGTTTAATTCAGAATGTGATAAAACCAGATCCAGCCACTAAAATGCATCATTCTTTTTGTTTTAGACAACATTTCATGCACTGTTAAACATGTTAAAGCAAGTTGCAAGTGAAAATCTATGTCTTAGACTGAGTTTGCATTACTGCTTATTTTTATTTTGACCTCTGCTGGCTGAGAACAGCTCATTTTCAACGTTCAATTCAGAATGTGATAAAACCAGATCCAGCCACAAAAATGCATCATTCTTTTTGTTTTAGACAACATTTCATGCACTGTTAAACATGTTAAAGCAAGTTGCAAGTGAAAATCTATGTCTCTGACTGAGTTTGCATTACTGCTTATTTTGACCTCTGCTGGCTGAGAACAGCTCATTTCCAACGTTCAATTCAGAATGTGATAAAACCAGATCCAGCCACTAAAAAGCATTTTCTTTTTGTTTTAGACAACATTTCATGCACTGTTAAATATGTTAAAGCAAGTTGCAAGTGAAAATCTATGTCTCTGACTGAGTTTGCATTACTGCTTATTTTGACCTCTGCTGGCTCTGAAAAACTCATTTTCAACGTTCAATTCAGAATGTGATAAAACCAGATCCAGCCACTAAAAAGCATTTTCTTTTTGTTTTAGACAACATTTCATGCACTGTTAAATATGTTTAAGAAAGTTGCAAGTGAAAATCTATGTCTCTGACTGAGTTTGCATTACTGCTTATTTTGACCTCTGCTGGCTGAGTAAAGCTCATTTTCAACGTCCAATGCAAAATGTGATAAAACCAGATCCAGCTACTAAAATGCATCATTCTTTTTGTTTTAGACAACATTTCATGCACTGTTAAACATGTTAAAGCAAGTTGCAAGTGAAAATCTATGTCTCTGACTGAGTTTGCATTACTGCTTATTTTGACCTCTGCTGGCTGAAAACAGCTCATTTTCAACGTTCAATTCAGAATGTGATAAAACCAGATCCAGCCACAAAAATGCATCATTCTTTTTGTTTTAGACAACATTTCATGCACTGTTAAACATGTTAAAGCAAGTTGCAAGTGAAAATCTGTCTCTGACTGAGTTTGCATTACTGCTTATTTTGACCTCTGCTGGCTGAGAACAGCTCATTTTCAACGTTCAATTCAGAATGTGATAAAACCAGATCCAGCCCCAAAAATGCATCATTCTTTTTGTTTTAGACAACATTTCATGCACTGTTAAACATGTTAAAGCAAGTTGCAAGTGAAAATCTATGTCCCTGAATGAGTTTGCATTACTGCTTATTTTGACCTCTGCTGGCTCTGAAAAGCTCATTTTCAACGTTCAATTCAGAATGTGATAAAACCAGATCCAGCCACTAAAAAGCATTTTCTTTTTGTTTTAGACAACATTTCATGCACTGTTAAATATGTTTAAGAAAGTTGCAAGTGAAAATCTATGTCTCTGACTGAGTTTGCATTACTGCTTATTTTGACCTCTGCTGGCTGAGTAAAGCTCATTTTTAACGTCCAAAGCAGAATGTGATAAAACCAGATCCAGCTACTAAAATGCATCATTCTTTTTGTTTTAGACAACATTTCATGCACTGTTAAACATGTTAAAGCAAGTTGCAAGTGAAAATCTATGTCTCTGACTGAGTTTGCATTACTGCTTATTTTGACCTCTGCTGGCTGAGAACAGCTCATTTTCAACGTTCAATTCAGAATGTGATAAAACCAGATCCAGCCACAAAAATGCATCATTCTTTTTGTTTTAGACAACATTTCATGCACTGTTAAACATGTTAAAGCAAGTTGCAAGTGAAAATCTATGTCTATGACTGAGTTTGCATTACTGCTTATTTTGACCTCTGCTGGCTCTGAAAAGCTAATTTTCAACGTTCAATTCAGAATGTGATAAAACCAGATCCAGCCACTAAAAAGCATTTTCTTTTTGTTTTAGACAACATTTCATGCACTGTTAAACATGTTAAAGCAAGTTGCAAGTGAAAATCTATGTCTCTGACTGAGTTTGCATTACTGCTTATTTTGACCTCTGCTGGCTGAGAACAGCTCATTTTCAACGTTCAATTCAGAATGTGATAAAACCAGATCCAGCCACTAAAAAGCATTTTCTTTTTGTTTTAGACAACATTTCATGCACTGTTAAATATGTTTAAGAAAGTTGCAAGTGAAAATCTATGTCTTTGACTGAGTTTGCATTACTGCTTGTTTTGACCTCTGCTGGCTGAGTAAACCTCATTTTCAACGTCCAATGCAGAATGTGATAAAACCAGATCCAGCCACTAAAAAGCATTTTCTTTTTGTTTTAGACAACATTTCATGCACTGTTAAATATGTTGAAGAAAGTTGCAAGTAAAAATCTATGTCTCTGACTGAGTTTGCATTACTGCTTATTTTGACCTCTGCTGGCTGAGTAAAGCTCATTTTCAACGTCCAATGCAGAATGTGATAAAACCAGATCCAGCTACTAAAATGCATCATTCTTTTTGTTTTAGACAACATTTCATGCACTGTTAAACATGTCAAAGCAAGTTGCAAGTGAAAATCTATGTCTCTGACTGAGTTTGCATTACTGCTTATTTTGAACTCTGCTGGCTGAGAACAGCTCATTTTGAACGTTCAATTCAGAATGTGATAAAACCAGATCCAGCCACAAAAATGCATCATTCTTTTTGTTTTAGACAACATTTCATGCACTGTTAAACATGTTAAAGCAAGTTGCAAGTGAAAATCAATGTCTCTGACTGAGTTTGCATTACTGCGTATTTTGACCTCTGCTGGCTGAGAACAGCTCATTATCAACGTTCACTTTAGAATGTGATAAAACCAGATCCAGCCACAAAAATGCATCATTCTTTTTGTTTTAGACAACATTTCATGCACTGTTAAATATGTTTAAGAAAGTTGCAAGTGAAAATCTATGTCTCTGACTGAGTTTGCATTACTGCTTGTTTTGACCTCTGCTGGCTGAGTAAAGCTCATTTTCAACGTCCAATGCAGAATGTGATAAAACCAGATCCAGCTACTAAAATGCATCATTCTTTTTGTTTTAGACAACATTTCATGCACTGTTAAACATGTTAAAGCAAGTTGCAAGTGAAAATCTATGTCTCTGACTGAGTTTGCATTACTGCTTATTTTGACCTCTGCTGGCTGAGAACAGCTCATTATCAACGTTCACTTTAGAATGTGATAAAACCACATCCAGCCACAAAAATGCATCATTCTTTTTGTTTTAGACAACATTTCATGCACCGTTAAACATGTTAAAGCAAGTTGCAAGTGATAAGCTATGTCTCTGACTGAGTTTGCATTACTGCTTATTTTGACCTCTGCTGGCTGAGAACAGCTCATTTTCAACGTTCAATTCAGAATGTGATAAAACCAGATCCAGCCACAAAAATGCATCATTCTTTTTGTTTTAGACAACATTTCAAGCACTGTTAAACAAGTTAAAGCAAGTTGCAAGTGAAAATCTATGTCTCTGACTGAGTTTGCATTACTGCTTATTTTGACCTCTGCTGGCTCTGAAAAGCTCATTTTCAACGTTCAATTCAGAATGTGATAAAACCAGATCCAGCCACTAAAAAGCATTTTCTTTTTGTTTTAGACAACATTTCATGCACTGTTAAATATGTTTAAGAAAGTTGCAAGTGAAAATCTATGTCTCTGACTGAGTTTGCATTACTGCTTATTTTGACCTCTGCTGGCTGAGTAAAGCTCATTTTCAACGTCCAATGCAGAATGTGATAAAACCAGATCCAGCCACAAAAATGCATCATTCTTTTTGTTTTAGACAACATTTCATGCACTGTTAAACATGTTAAAGCAAGTTGCAAGAGAAAATCTATGTCTCTGACTGAGTTTGCATTACTGCTTATTTTGACCTCTGCTGGCTGAGAACAGCTCATTTTCAACGTTCAATTCAGAATGTGATAAAACCAGATCCAGCCACAAAAATGCATCATTTTTTTTGTTTTAGACAACATTTCATGCACTGTTAAATATGTTTAAGAAAGTTGCAAGTGAAAATCTATGTCTCTGACTGAGTTTGCATTACTGCTTATTTTGACCTCTGCTGGCTGAGTAAAGCTCATTTTCAACGTCCAATGCAGAATGTGATAAAACCAGATCCAGCTACTAAAATGCATCATTCTTTTTGTTTTAGACAACATTTCATGCAGTGTTAAACATGTTAAAGCAAGTTGCAAGTGAAAATCTATGTCTATGACTGAGTTTGCATTACTGCTTATTTTGACCTCAGCTGGCTCTGAAAAGCTAATTTTCAACGTTCAATTCAGAATGTGATAAAACCAGATCCAGCCACTAAAAAGCATTTTCTTTTTGTTTTAGACAACATTTCATGCACTGTTAAATATGTTTAAGAAAGTTGCAAGTGAAAATCTATGTCTCTGACTGAGTTTGCATTACTGCTTGTTTTGACCTCTGCTGGCTGAGTAAAGCTCATTTTCAACGTCCAATGCAGAATGTGATAAAACCAGATCCAGCCACTAAAAAGCATTTTCTTTTTGTTTTAGACAACATTTCATGCACTGTTAAATATGTTTAAGAAAGTTGCAAGTGAAAATCTATGTCTCTGACTGAGTTTGCATTACTGCTTGTTTTGACCTCTGCTGGCTGAGTAAAGCTCATTTTCAACGTCCAATGCAGAATGTGATAAAACCAGATCCAGCCACTAAAAAGCATTTTCTTTTTGTTTTAGACAACATTTCATGCACTGTTAAATATGTTTAAGAAAGTTGCAAGTGAAAATCTATGTCTCTGACTGAGTTTGCATTACTGCTTATTTTGACCTCTGCTGGCTGAGTAAAGCTCATTTTCAGCGTCCAATGGAGAATGTGATAAAAACCAGATCCAGCTACTAAAATGCATCATTCTTTTTGTTTTAGACAACATTTCATGCACTGTTAAACATGTCAAAGCAAGTTGCAAGTGAAAATCTATGTCTCTGACTGAGTTTGCATTACTGCTTATTTTGACCTCTGCTGGCTGAGAACAGCTCATTTTCAACGTTCAATTCAGAATGTGATAAAACCAGATCCAGTCAAAAAATGCATCATTCTTTTGTTTTAGACAACATTTCATGCACTGTTAAACATGTTAAAGCAAGTTGCAAGTGAAAATCTATGTCTCTGACTGAGTTTGCATTACTGCTTATTTTGACCTCTGCTGGCTCTGAAAAGCTCATTTTCAACGTTCAATTCAGAATGTGATAAAACCAGATCCAGCCACTAAAAAGCATTTTCTTTTTGTTTTAGACAACATTTCATGTACTGTTAAATATGTTTAAGAAAGTTGCAAGTGAAAATCTATGTCTCTGACTGAGTTTGCATTACTGCGTATTTTGACCTCTGCTGGCTGAGAACAGCTTATTATCAACGTTCACTTTAGAATGTGATAAAACCAGATCCAGCCACAAAAATGCATCATTCTTTTTGTTTTAGACAACATTTCATGCACTGTTAAATATGTTTAAGAAAGTTGCAAGTGAAAATCTATGTCTCTGACTGAGTTTGCATTACTGCTTATTTTGACCTCTGCTGGCTGAGTAAAGCTCATTTTCAACGTTCACTTTAGAATGTGATAAAACCAGATCCAGCCACAAAAATGCATCATTCTTTTTGTTTTAGACAACAATTCATGCACCGTTAAACATGTTAAAGCAAGTTGCAAGTGAAAAGCTATGTCTCTGACTGAGTTTGCATTACTGCTTATTTTGACCTCTGCTGGCTGAGAACAGCTCATTTTCAACGTTCAATTCAGAATGTGATAAAACCAGATCCAGCCACAAAAATGCATCATTCTTTTTGTTTTAGACAACATTTCATGCACTGTTAAACAAGTTAAAGCAAGTTGCAAGTGAAAATCTATGTCTCTGACTGAGTTTGCATTACTGCTTATTTTGATCTCTGCTGGCTCTGAAAAGCTCATTTTCAACCTTCAATTCAGAATGTGATAAAACCAGATCCAGCCATAAAATGCATCATTCTTTTTTGTTTTAGACAACATTTCATGCACTGTTAAACATGTTAAAGCAAGTTGCAAGTGAAAATCTATGTCTATGACTGAGTTTGCATTACTGCTTATTTTGACCTCAGCTGGCTGAGTAAAGCTCATTTTCAACGTCCAATGCAGATTGTGATAAAACCAGATCCAGCCACAAAAATGCATCATTCTTTTTGTTTTAGACAACATTTCATGCACTGTTAAACATGTTAAAGTAAGTTGCAAGTTAAAATCTATGTCTTAGACTGAGTTTGCATTACTGCTTATTTTTATTTTGACCTCTGCTGGCTGAGAACAGCTCATTTTCAACGTTCAATTCAGAATGTGATAAAACCAGATCCAGCCACAAAAATGCATCATTCTTTTTGTTTTAGACAACATTTCATGCACTGTTAAACATGTTAAAGCAAGTTGCAAGTGAAAATCTATGTCTCTGACTGAGTTTGCATTACTGCGTATTTTAACCTCTGCTGGCTGAGAACAGCTCATTATCAACGTTCACTTTAGAATGTGATAAAACCAGATCCAGCCACAAAAATGCATCATTCTTTTTGTTTTAGACAACATTTCATGCACTGTTAAATATGTTTAAGAAAGTTGCAAGTGAAAATCTATGTCTCTGACTGAGTTTGCATTACTGCTTGTTTTGACCTCTGCTGGCTGAGTAAAGCTCATTTTCAACGTCCAATGCAGAATGTGATAAAACCAGATCCAGCTACTAAAATGCATCATTCTTTTTGTTTTAGACAACATTTCATGCACTGTTAAACATGTTAAAGCAAGTTGCAAGTGAAAATCTATGTCTATGACTGAGTTTGCATTACTGCTTATTTTGACCTCTGCTGGCTCTGAAAAGCTCATTTTCAACGTTCAATTCAGAATGTGATAAAACCAGATCCAGCCACTAAAAAGCATTTTCTTTTTGTTTTAGACAACATTTCATGCACTGTTAAATATTTTAAAGCAAGTTGCAAGTGAAAATCTATGTCTCTGACTGAGTTTGCATTACTGCTTATTTTGACCTCTGCTGGCTGAGAAAAGCTCATTTTCAACGTTCAATTCAGAATGTGATAAAACCAGATCCAGCCACAAAAATGCATCATTCTTTTTGTTTTAGACAACATTTCATGCACTGTTAAACATGTTAAAGCAAGTTGCAAGTGAAAATCTATGTCTCTGACTGAGTTTGCATTACTGCTTATTTTGACCTCTGCTGGCTCTGAAAAGCTCATTTTCAACGTTCAATTCAGAATGTGATAAAACCAGATCCAGCCACTAAAAAGCATTTTCTTTTTGTTTTAGACAACATTTCATGCACTGTTAAATATGTTTAAGAAAGTTGCAAGTGAAAATCTATGTCTCTGACTGAGTTTATATTACTGCTTATTTTGACCTCTGCTGGCTCTGAAAAGCTCATTTTCAACGTTCAATTCAGAATGTGATAAAACCAGATCCAGCCACTAAAAAGCATTTTCTTTTTGTTTTAGACAACATTTCATGCACTGTTAAACATGTTAAAGCAAGTTGCAAGTGAAAATCTATGTCTCTGACTGAGTTTGCATTACTGCTTATTTTGACCTCTGCTGGCTGAGAACAGCTCATTTTCAATGATCAATTCAGAATGTGATAAAACCAGATCCAGCCCCAAAAATGCATCATTCTTTTTGTTTTAGACAACATTTCATGCACTGTTAAACATGTTAAAGCAAGTTGCAAGTGAAAATCTATGTCGCTGACTGAGTTTGCATTACTGCTTATTTTGACCTCTGCTGGCTCTGAAAAGCTCATTTTCAACGTTCAATTCAGAATGTGATAAAACCAGATCCAGCTACTAAAATGCATCATTCTTTTTGTTTTAGACAACATTTCATGCACTGTTAAACATGTTAAAGCAAGTTGCAAGTGAAAATCTATGTCTCTGACTGAGTTTGCATTACTGCTTGTTTTGACCTCAGCTGGCTGAGTAAAGCTCATTTTCAACGTCCAATGCAGAATGTGATAAAACCAGATCCAGCCACAAAAATGCATCATTCTTTTTGTTTTAGACAACATTTCATGCACTGTTAAACATGTTAAAGCAAGTTGCAAGTGAAAATCTATGTCTCTGACTGAGTTTGCATTACTGCTTAATTTGACCTCTGCTGGCTGAGAACCGCTCATTTTTAACGTTTAATTCAGAATGTGATAAAACCAGATCCAGCCACTAAAATGCATCATTCTTTTTGTTTTAGACAACATTTCATGCACTGTTAAACATGTTAAAGCAAGTTGCAAGTGAAAATCTATGTCTCTGACTGAGTTTGCATTACTGCTTATTTTGATCTCTGCTGGCTCTGAAAAGCTCATTTTCAACCTTCAATTCAGAATGTGATAAAACCAGATCCAGCCATAAAATGCATCATTCTTTTTTGTTTTAGACAACATTTCATGCACTGTTAAACATGTTAAAGCAAGTTGCAAGTGAAAATCTATGTCTATGACTGAGTTTGCATTACTGCTTATTTTGACCTCAGCTGGCTGAGTAAAGCTCATTTTCAACGTCCAATGCAGATTGTGATAAAACCAGATCCAGCCACAAAAATGCATCATTCTTTTTGTTTTAGACAACATTTCATGCACTGTTAAACATGTTAAAGTAAGTTGCAAGTTAAAATCTATGTCTTAGACTGAGTTTGCATTACTGCTTATTTTTATTTTGACCTCTGCTGGCTGAGAACAGCTCATTTTCAACGTTCAATTCAGAATGTGATAAAACCAGATCCAGCCACAAAAATGCATCATTCTTTTTGTTTTAGACAACATTTCATGCACTGTTAAACATGTTAAAGCAAGTTGCAAGTGAAAATCTATGTCTCTGACTGAGTTTGCATTACTGCGTATTTTAACCTCTGCTGGCTGAGAACAGCTCATTATCAACGTTCACTTTAGAATGTGATAAAACCAGATCCAGCCACAAAAATGCATCATTCTTTTTGTTTTAGACAACATTTCATGCACTGTTAAATATGTTTAAGAAAGTTGCAAGTGAAAATCTATGTCTCTGACTGAGTTTGCATTACTGCTTGTTTTGACCTCTGCTGGCTGAGTAAAGCTCATTTTCAACGTCCAATGCAGAATGTGATAAAACCAGATCCAGCTACTAAAATGCATCATTCTTTTTGTTTTAGACAACATTTCATGCACTGTTAAACATGTTAAAGCAAGTTGCAAGTGAAAATCTATGTCTATGACTGAGTTTGCATTACTGCTTATTTTGACCTCTGCTGGCTCTGAAAAGCTCATTTTCAACGTTCAATTCAGAATGTGATAAAACCAGATCCAGCCACTAAAAAGCATTTTCTTTTTGTTTTAGACAACATTTCATGCACTGTTAAATATTTTAAAGCAAGTTGCAAGTGAAAATCTATGTCTCTGACTGAGTTTGCATTACTGCTTATTTTGACCTCTGCTGGCTGAGAAAAGCTCATTTTCAACGTTCAATTCAGAATGTGATAAAACCAGATCCAGCCACAAAAATGCATCATTCTTTTTGTTTTAGACAACATTTCATGCACTGTTAAACATGTTAAAGCAAGTTGCAAGTGAAAATCTATGTCTCTGACTGAGTTTGCATTACTGCTTATTTTGACCTCTGCTGGCTCTGAAAAGCTCATTTTCAACGTTCAATTCAGAATGTGATAAAACCAGATCCAGCCACTAAAAAGCATTTTCTTTTTGTTTTAGACAACATTTCATGCACTGTTAAATATGTTTAAGAAAGTTGCAAGTGAAAATCTATGTCTCTGACTGAGTTTATATTACTGCTTATTTTGACCTCTGCTGGCTCTGAAAAGCTCATTTTCAACGTTCAATTCAGAATGTGATAAAACCAGATCCAGCCACTAAAAAGCATTTTCTTTTTGTTTTAGACAACATTTCATGCACTGTTAAACATGTTAAAGCAAGTTGCAAGTGAAAATCTATGTCTCTGACTGAGTTTGCATTACTGCTTATTTTGACCTCTGCTGGCTGAGAACAGCTCATTTTCAATGATCAATTCAGAATGTGATAAAACCAGATCCAGCCCCAAAAATGCATCATTCTTTTTGTTTTAGACAACATTTCATGCACTGTTAAACATGTTAAAGCAAGTTGCAAGTGAAAATCTATGTCGCTGACTGAGTTTGCATTACTGCTTATTTTGACCTCTGCTGGCTCTGAAAAGCTCATTTTCAACGTTCAATTCAGAATGTGATAAAACCAGATCCAGCTACTAAAATGCATCATTCTTTTTGTTTTAGACAACATTTCATGCACTGTTAAACATGTTAAAGCAAGTTGCAAGTGAAAATCTATGTCTCTGACTGAGTTTGCATTACTGCTTGTTTTGACCTCAGCTGGCTGAGTAAAGCTCATTTTCAACGTCCAATGCAGAATGTGATAAAACCAGATCCAGCCACAAAAATGCATCATTCTTTTTGTTTTAGACAACATTTCATGCACTGTTAAACATGTTAAAGCAAGTTGCAAGTGAAAATCTATGTCTCTGACTGAGTTTGCATTACTGCTTAATTTGACCTCTGCTGGCTGAGAACCGCTCATTTTTAACGTTTAATTCAGAATGTGATAAAACCAGATCCAGCCACTAAAATGCATCATTCTTTTTGTTTTAGACAACATTTCATGCACTGTTAAACATGTTAAAGCAAGTTGCAAGTGAAAATCTATGTCGCTGACTGAGTTTGCATTACTGCTTATTTTGACCTCTGCTGGCTCTGAAAAGCTCATTTTCAACGTTCAATTCAGAATGTGATAAAACCAGATCCAGCCACTAAAATGCATCATTCTTTTAGTTTTAGACAACATTTCATGCACTGTTAAACATTTTAAAGCAAGTTGCAAGTGAAAATCTATGTCTATGACTGAGTTTGCATTACTGCTTATTTTGACCTCTGCTGGCTCTGAAAAGCTCATTTTCAACGTTCAATTCAGAATGTGATAAAACCAGATCCAGCCACTAAAATGCATTTTCTTTTTGTTTTAGACAACATTTCATGCACTGTTAAATATGTTTAAGAAAGTTGCAAGTGAAAATCTATGTCTCTGACTGAGTTTGCATTACTGCTTGTTTTGACCTCAGCTGGCTGAGTAAAGCTCATTTTCAACGTCCAATGCAGAATGTGATAAAACCAGATCCAGCCACAAAAATGCATCATTCTTTTTGTTTTAGACAACATTTCATGCACTGTTAAACATGTTAAAGCAAGTTGCAAGTGAAAATCTATGTCTCTGACTGAGTTTGCATTACTGCTTAATTTGACCTCTGCTGGCTGAGAACCGCTCATTTTTAACGTTTAATTCAGAATGTGATAAAACCAGATCCAGCCACTAAAATGCATCATTCTTTTTGTTTTAGACAACATTTCATGCACTGTTAAACATGTTAAAGCAAGTTGCAAGTGAAAATCTATGTCTTAGACTGAGTTTGCATTACTGCTTATTTTTATTTTGACCTCTGCTGGCTGAGAACAGCTCATTTTCAACGTTCAATTCAGAATGTGATAAAACCAGATCCAGCCACAAAAATGCATCATTCTTTTTGTTTTAGACAACATTTCATGCACTGTTAAACATGTTAAAGCAAGTTGCAAGTGAAAATCTATGTCTCTGACTGAGTTTGCATTACTGCTTATTTTGACCTCTGCTGGCTGAGAACAGCTCATTTCCAACGTTCAATTCAGAATGTGATAAAACCAGATCCAGCCACTAAAAAGCATTTTCTTTTTGTTTTAGACAACATTTCATGCACTGTTAAATATGTTAAAGCAAGTTGCAAGTGAAAATCTATGTCTCTGACTGAGTTTGCATTACTGCTTATTTTGACCTCTGCTGGCTCTGAAAAACTCATTTTCAACGTTCAATTCAGAATGTGATAAAACCAGATCCAGCCACTAAAAAGCATTTTCTTTTTGTTTTAGACAACATTTCATGCACTGTTAAATATGTTTAAGAAAGTTGCAAGTGAAAATCTATGTCTCTGACTGAGTTTGCATTACTGCTTATTTTGACCTCTGCTGGCTGAGTAAAGCTCATTTTCAACGTCCAATGCAAAATGTGATAAAACCAGATCCAGCTACTAAAATGCATCATTCTTTTTGTTTTAGACAACATTTCATGCAATGTTAAACATGTTAAAGCAAGTTGCAAGTGAAAATCTATGTCTCTGACTGAGTTTGCATTACTGCTTATTTTGACCTCTGCTGGCTGAAAACAGCTCATTTTCAACGTTCAATTCAGAATGTGATAAAACCAGATCCAGCCACAAAAATGCATCATTCTTTTTGTTTTAGACAACATTTCATGCACTGTTAAACATGTTAAAGCAAGTTGCAAGTGAAAATCTGTCTCTGACTGAGTTTGCATTACTGCTTATTTTGACCTCTGCTGGCTGAGAACAGCTCATTTTCAACGTTCAATTCAGAATGTGATAAAACCAGATCCAGCCCCAAAAATGCATCATTCTTTTTGTTTTAGACAACATTTCATGCACTGTTAAACATGTTAAAGCAAGTTGCAAGTGAAAATCTATGTCCCTGAATGAGTTTGCATTACTGCTTATTTTGACCTCTGCTGGCTCTGAAAAGCTCATTTTCAACGTTCAATTCAGAATGTGATAAAACCAGATCCAGCCACTAAAAAGCATTTTCTTTTTGTTTTAGACAACATTTCATGCACTGTTAAATATGTTTAAGAAAGTTGCAAGTGAAAATCTATGTCTCTGACTGAGTTTGCATTACTGCTTATTTTGACCTCTGCTGGCTGAGTAAAGCTCATTTTCAACGTCCAAAGCAGAATGTGATAAAACCAGATCCAGCTACTAAAATGCATCATTCTTTTTGTTTTAGACAACATTTCATGCACTGTTAAACATGTTAAAGCAAGTTGCAAGTGAAAATCTATGTCTCTGACTGAGTTTGCATTACTGCTTATTTTGACCTCTGCTGGCTGAGAACAGCTCATTTTCAACGTTCAATTCAGAATGTGATAAAACCAGATCCAGCCACAAAAATGCATCATTCTTTTTGTTTTAGACAACATTTCATGCACTGTTAAACATGTTAAAGCAAGTTGCAAGTGAAAATCTATGTCTATGACTGAGTTTGCATTACTGCTTATTTTGACCTCTGCTGGCTCTGAAAAGCTAATTTTCAACGTTCAATTCAGAATGTGATAAAACCAGATCCAGCCACTAAAAAGCATTTTCTTTTTGTTTTAGACAACATTTCATGCACTGTTAAATATGTTTAAGAAAGTTGCAAGTGAAAATCTATGTCTCTGACTGAGTTTGCATTACTGCTTGTTTTGACCTCTGCTGGCTGAGTAAACCTCATTTTCAACGTCCAATGCAGAATGTGATAAAACCAGATCCAGCCACTAAAAAGCATTTTCTTTTTGTTTTAGACAACATTTCATGCACTGTTAAATATGTTGAAGAAAGTTGCAAGTGAAAATCTATGTCTCTGACTGAGTTTGCATTACTGCTTATTTTGACCTCTGCTGGCTGAGTAAAGCTCATTTTCAACGTCCAATGCAGAATGTGATAAAACCAGATCCAGCTACTAAAATGCATCATTCTTTTTGTTTTAGACAACATTTCATGCACTGTTAAACATGTCAAAGCAAGTTGCAAGTGAAAATCTATGTCGCTGACTGAGTTTGCATTACTGCTTATTTTGACCTCTGCTGGCTGAGAACAGCTCATTTTGAACGTTCAATTCAGAATGTGATAAAACCAGATCCAGCCACAAAAATGCATCATTCTTTTTGTTTTAGACAACATTTCATGCACTGTTAAATATGTTGAAGAAAGTTGCAAGTGAAAATCTATGTCTCTGACTGAGTTTATATTACTGCTTATTTTGACCTCTGCTGGCTCTGAAAAGCTCATTTTCAACGTTCAATTCAGAATGTGATAAAACCAGATCCAGCCACTAAAAAGCATTTTCTTTTTGTTTTAGACAACATTTCATGCACTGTTAAACATGTTAAAGCAAGTTGCAAGTGAAAATCTATGTCTCTGACTGAGTTTGCATTACTGCTTATTTTGACCTCTGCTGGCTGAGAACAGCTCATTTTCAATGATCAATTCAGAATGTGATAAAACCAGATCCAGCCACTAAAATGCATCATTCTTTTTGTTTTAGACAACATTTCATGCACTGTTAAACATGTTAAAGCAAGTTGCAAGTGAAAATCTATGTCGCTGACTGAGTTTGCATTACTGCTTATTTTGACCTCTGCTGGCTCTGAAAAGCTCATTTTCAACGTTCAATTCAGAATGTGATAAAACCAGATCCAGCCACTAAAATGCATCATTCTTTTAGTTTTAGACAACATTTCATGCACTGTTAAACATTTTAAAGCAAGTTGCAAGTGAAAATCTATGTCTATGACTGAGTTTGCATTACTGCTTATTTTGACCTCTGCTGGCTCTGAAAAGCTCATTTTCAACGTTCAATTCAGAATGTGATAAAACCAGATCCAGCCACTAAAATGCATTTTCTTTTTGTTTTAGACAACATTTCATGCACTGTTAAATATGTTTAAGAAAGTTGCAAGTGAAAATCTATGTCTCTGACTGAGTTTGCATTACTGCTTGTTTTGACCTCAGCTGGCTGAGTAAAGCTCATTTTCAACGTCCAATGCAGAATGTGATAAAACCAGATCCAGCCACAAAAATGCATCATTCTTTTTGTTTTAGACAACATTTCATGCACTGTTAAACATGTTAAAGCAAGTTGCAAGTGAAAATCTATGTCTCTGACTGAGTTTGCATTACTGCTTAATTTGACCTCTGCTGGCTGAGAACCGCTCATTTTCAACGTTCAATTCAGAATGTGATAAAACCAGATCCAGCCACTAAAAAGCATTTTCTTTTTGTTTTAGACAACATTTCATGCACTGTTAAATATGTTAAAGCAAGTTGCAAGTGAAAATCTATGTCTCTGACTGAGTTTGCATTACTGCTTATTTTGACCTCTGCTGGCTCTGAAAAACTCATTTTCAACGTTCAATTCAGAATGTGATAAAACCAGATCCAGCCACTAAAAAGCATTTTCTTTTTGTTTTAGACAACATTTCATGCACTGTTAAATATGTTTAAGAAAGTTGCAAGTGAAAATCTATGTCTCTGACTGAGTTTGCATTACTGCTTATTTTGACCTCTGCTGGCTGAGTAAAGCTCATTTTCAACGTCCAATGCAAAATGTGATAAAACCAGATCCAGCTACTAAAATGCATCATTCTTTTTGTTTTAGACAACATTTCATGCAATGTTAAACATGTTAAAGCAAGTTGCAAGTGAAAATCTATGTCTCTGACTGAGTTTGCATTACTGCTTATTTTGACCTCTGCTGGCTGAAAACAGCTCATTTTCAACGTTCAATTCAGAATGTGATAAAACCAGATCCAGCCACAAAAATGCATCATTCTTTTTGTTTTAGACAACATTTCATGCACTGTTAAACATGTTAAAGCAAGTTGCAAGTGAAAATCTGTCTCTGACTGAGTTTGCATTACTGCTTATTTTGACCTCTGCTGGCTGAGAACAGCTCATTTTCAACGTTCAATTCAGAATGTGATAAAACCAGATCCAGCCCCAAAAATGCATCATTCTTTTTGTTTTAGACAACATTTCATGCACTGTTAAACATGTTAAAGCAAGTTGCAAGTGAAAATCTATGTCCCTGAATGAGTTTGCATTACTGCTTATTTTGACCTCTGCTGGCTCTGAAAAGCTCATTTTCAACGTTCAATTCAGAATGTGATAAAACCAGATCCAGCCACTAAAAAGCATTTTCTTTTTGTTTTAGACAACATTTCATGCACTGTTAAATATGTTTAAGAAAGTTGCAAGTGAAAATCTATGTCTCTGACTGAGTTTGCATTACTGCTTATTTTGACCTCTGCTGGCTGAGTAAAGCTCATTTTCAACGTCCAAAGCAGAATGTGATAAAACCAGATCCAGCTACTAAAATGCATCATTCTTTTTGTTTTAGACAACATTTCATGCACTGTTAAACATGTTAAAGCAAGTTGCAAGTGAAAATCTATGTCTCTGACTGAGTTTGCATTACTGCTTATTTTGACCTCTGCTGGCTGAGAACAGCTCATTTTCAACGTTCAATTCAGAATGTGATAAAACCAGATCCAGCCACAAAAATGCATCATTCTTTTTGTTTTAGACAACATTTCATGCACTGTTAAACATGTTAAAGCAAGTTGCAAGTGAAAATCTATGTCTATGACTGAGTTTGCATTACTGCTTATTTTGACCTCTGCTGGCTCTGAAAAGCTAATTTTCAACGTTCAATTCAGAATGTGATAAAACCAGATCCAGCCACTAAAAAGCATTTTCTTTTTGTTTTAGACAACATTTCATGCACTGTTAAATATGTTGAAGAAAGTTGCAAGTGAAAATCTATGTCTCTGACTGAGTTTGCATTACTGCTTGTTTTGACCTCTGCTGGCTGAGTAAACCTCATTTTCAACGTCCAATGCAGAATGTGATAAAACCAGATCCAGCCACTAAAAAGCATTTTCTTTTTGTTTTAGACAACATTTCATGCACTGTTAAATATGTTGAAGAAAGTTGCAAGTGAAAATCTATGTCTCTGACTGAGTTTGCATTACTGCTTATTTTGACCTCTGCTGGCTGAGTAAAGCTCATTTTCAACGTCCAATGCAGAATGTGATAAAACCAGATCCAGCTACTAAAATGCATCATTCTTTTTGTTTTAGACAACATTTCATGCACTGTTAAACATGTCAAAGCAAGTTGCAAGTGAAAATCTATGTCGCTGACTGAGTTTGCATTACTGCTTATTTTGACCTCTGCTGGCTGAGAACAGCTCATTTTGAACGTTCAATTCAGAATGTGATAAAACCAGATCCAGCCACAAAAATGCATCATTCTTTTTGTTTTAGACAACATTTCATGCACTGTTAAACATGTTAAAGCAAGTTGCAAGTGAAAATCAATGTCTCTGACTGAGTTTGCATTACTGCGTATTTTGACCTCTGCTGGCTGAGAACAGCTCATTATCAACGTTCACTTTAGAATGTGATAAAACCAGATCCAGCCACAAAAATGCATCATTCTTTTTGTTTTAGACAACATTTCATGCACTATTAAATATGTTTAAGAAAGTTGCAAGTGAAAATCTATGTCTCTGACTGAGTTTGCATTACTGCTTGTTTTGACCTCTGCTGGCTGAGTAAAGCTCATTTTCAACGTCCAATGCAGAATGTGATAAAACCAGATCCAGCTACTAAAATGCATCATTCTTTTTGTTTTAGACAACATTTCATGCACTGTTAAACATGTTAAAGCAAGTTGCAAGTGAAAATCTATGTCTCTGACTGAGTTTGCATTACTGCTTATTTTGACCTCTGCTGGCTGAGAACAGCTCATTATCAACGTTCACTTTAGAATGTGATAAAACCACATCCAGCCACAAAAATGCATCATTCTTTTTGTTTTAGACAACATTTCATGCACCGTTAAACATGTTAAAGCAAGTTGCAAGTGATAAGCTATGTCTCTGACTGAGTTTGCATTACTGCTTATTTTGACCTCTGCTGGCTGAGAACAGCTCATTTTCAACGTTCAATTCAGAATGTGATAAAACCAGATCCAGCCACAAAAATGCATCATTCTTTTTGTTTTAGACAACATTTCATGCACTGTTAAACAAGTTAAAGCAAGTTGCAAGTGAAAATCTATGTCTCTGACTGAGTTTGCATTACTGCTTATTTTGACCTCTGCTGGCTGAGTAAAGCTCATTTTCAACGTCCAATGCAGAATGTGATAAAACCAGATCCAGCTACTAAAATGCATCATTCTTTTTGTTTTAGACAACATTTCATGCACTGTTAAACATGTTAAAGCAAGTTGCAAGTGAAAATCTATGTCTATGACTGAGTTTGCATTACTGCTTATTTTGACCTCAGCTGGCTCTGAAAAGCTAATTTTCAACGTTCAATTCAGAATGTGATAAAACCAGATCCAGCCACTAAAAAGCATTTTCTTTTTGTTTTAGACAACATTTCATGCACTGTTAAATATGTTTAAGAAAGTTGCAAGTGAAAATCTATGTCTCTGACTGAGTTTGCATTACTGCTTGTTTTGACCTCTGCTGGCTGAGTAAAGCTCATTTTCAACGTCCAATGCAGAATGTGATAAAACCAGATCCAGCCACTAAAAAGCATTTTCTTTTTGTTTTAGACAACATTTCATGCACTGTTAAATATGTTTAAGAAAGTTGCAAGTGAAAATCTATGTCTCTGACTGAGTTTGCATTACTGCTTGTTTTGACCTCTGCTGGCTGAGTAAAGCTCATTTTCAACGTCCAATGCAGAATGTGATAAAACCAGATCCAGCCACTAAAAAGCATTTTCTTTTTGTTTTAGACAACATTTCATGCACTGTTAAATATGTTTAAGAAAATTGCAAGTGAAAATCTATGTCTCTGACTGAGTTTGCATTACTGCTTATTTTGACCTCTGCTGGCTGAGTAAAGCTCATTTTCAGCGTCCAATGCAGAATGTGATAAAAACCAGATCCAGCTACTAAAATGCATCATTCTTTTTGTTTTAGACAACATTTCATGCACTGTTAAACATGTCAAAGCAAGTTGCAAGTGAAAATCTATGTCTCTGACTGAGTTTGCATTACTGCTTATTTTGACCTCTGCTGGCTGAGAAAAGCTCATTTTCAACGTTCAATTCAGAATGTGATAAAACCAGATCCAGCCACAAAAATGCATCATTCTTTTTGTTTTAGACAACATTTCATGCACTGTTAAACATGTTAAAGCAAGTTGCAAGTGAAAATCTATGTCTATGACTGAGTTTGCATTACTGCTTATTTTGACCTCTGCTGGCTCTGAAAAGCTCATTTTCAACGTTCAATTCAGAATGTGATAAAACCAGATCCAGCCACTAAAATGCATTTTCTTTTTGTTTTAGACAACATTTCATGCACTGTTAAATATGTTTAAGAAAGTTGCAAGTGAAAATCTATGTCTCTGACTGAGTTTGCATTACTGCTTGTTTTGACCTCAGCTGGCTGAGTAAAGCTCATTTTCAACGTCCAATGCAGAATGTGATAAAACCAGATCCAGCCACAAAAATGCATCATTCTTTTTGTTTTAGACAACATTTCATGCACTGTTAAACATGTTAAAGCAAGTTGCAAGTGAAAATCTATGTCTCTGACTGAGTTTGCATTACTGCTTAATTTGACCTCTGCTGGCTGAGAATCGCTCATTTTCAACGTTTAATTCAGTTTGTGATAAAACCAGATCCAGCCACAAAAATGCATCATTCTTTTTGTTTTAGACAACATTTCATGCACTGTTAAATATGTTTAAGAAAGTTGCAAGTGAAAATCTATGTCTCTGACTGAGTTTGCATTACTGCTTGTTTTGACCTCAGCTGGCTGAGTAAAGCTCATTTTCAACGTCCAATGCAGAATGTGATAAAACCAGATCCAGCCACAAAAATGCATCATTCTTTTTGTTTTAGACAACATTTCATGCACTGTTAAACATGTTAAAGCAAGTTGCAAGTGAAAATCTATGTCTCTGACTGAGTTTGCATTACTGCTTATTTTTATTTTGACCTCTGCTGGCTGAGAACAGCTGATTTTCAACGTTCAATTCAGAATGTGATAAAACCAGATCCAGCCACAAAAATGCATCATTCTTTTTGTTTTAGACAACATTTCATGCACTGTTAAACATGTTAAAGCAAGTTGCAAGTGAAAATCTATGTCTCTGACTGAGTTTGCATTACTGCTTATTTTGACCTCTGCTGGCTGAGAACAGCTCATTTCCAACGTTCAATTCAGAATGTGATAAAACCAGATCCAGCCACTAAAAAGCATTTTCTTTTTGTTTTAGACAACATTTCATGCACTGTTAAATATGTTAAAGCAAGTTGCAAGTGAAAATCTATGTCTCTGACTGAGTTTGCATTACTGCTTATTTTGACCTCTGCTGGCTGTGAAAAGCTCATTTTCAACGTTCAATTCAAAATGTGATAAAACCAGATCCAGCCACTAAAAAGCATTTTCTTTTTGTTTTAGACAACATTTCATGCACTGTTAAATATGTTTAAGAAAGTTGCAAGTGAAAATCTATGTCTCTGACTGAGTTTGCATTACTGCTTATTTTGACCTCTGCTGGTTGAGTAAAGCTCATTTTCAACGTCCAAAGCAGAATGTGATAAAACCAGATCCAGCTACTAAAATGCATCATTCTTTTTGTTTTAGACAACATTTCATGCACTGTTAAACATGTTAAAGCAAGTTGCAAGTGAAAATCTATGTCTCTGACTGAGTTTGCATTACTGCTTATTTTGACCTCTGCTGGCTGAGAACAGCTCATTTTCAACGTTCAATTCAGAATGTGATAAAACCAGATCCAGCCACAAAAATGCATCATTCTTTTTGTTTTAGACAACATTTCATGCACTGTTAAACATGTTAAAGCAAGTTGCAAGTGAAAATCTATGTCTATGACTGAGTTTGCATTACTGCTTATTTTGACCTCTGCTGGCTCTGAAAAGCTAATTTTCAACGTTCAATTCAGAATGTGATAAAACCAGATCCAGCCACTAAAAAGCATTTTCTTTTTGTTTTAGACAACATTTCATGCACTGTTAAATATGTTGAAGAAAGTTGCAAGTGAAAATCTATGTCTCTGACTGAGTTTGCATTACTGCTTATTTTGACCTCTGCTGGCTGAGTAAAGCTCATTTTCAACGTCCAATGCAGAATGTGATAAAACCAGATCCAGCTACTAAAATGCATCATTCTTTTTGTTTTAGACAACATTTCATGCACTGTTAAACATGTCAAAGCAAGTTGCAAGTGAAAATCTATGTCTCTGACTGAGTTTGCATTACTGCTTATTTTGACCTCTGCTGGCTGAGAACAGCTCATTTTGAACGTTCAATTCAGAATGTGATAAAACCAGATCCAGCCACAAAAATGCATCATTCTTTTTGTTTTAGACAACATTTCATGCACTGTTAAACATGTTAAAGCAAGTTGCAAGTGAAAATCAATGTCTCTGACAGAGTTTGCATTACTGCGTATTTTGACCTCTGCTGGCTGAGAACAGCTCATTATCAACGTTCACTTTAGAATGTGATAAAACCAGATCCAGCCACAAAAATGCATCATTCTTTTTGTTTTAGACAACATTTCATGCACTGTTAAACATGTTAAAGCAAGTTGCAAGTGAAAATCTATGTCTCTGACTGAGTTTGCATTACTGCTTATTTTGACCTCTGCTGGCTGAAAACAGCTCATTTTCAACGTTCAATTCAGAATGTGATAAAACCAGATCCAGCCACAAAAATGCATCATTCTTTTTGTTTTAGACAACATTTCATGCACTGTTAAACATGTTAAAGCAAGTTGCAAGTGAAAATCTGTCTCTGACTGAGTTTGCATTACTGCTTATTTTGACCTCTGCTGGCTGAGAACAGCTCATTTTCAACGTTCAATTCAGAATGTGATAAAACCAGATCCAGCCCCAAAAATGCATCATTCTTTTTGTTTTAGACAACATTTCATGCACTGTTAAACATGTTAAAGCAAGTTGCAAGTGAAAATCTATGTCCCTGAATGAGTTTGCATTACTGCTTATTTTGACCTCTGCTGGCTCTGAAAAGCTCATTTTCAACGTTCAATTCAGAATGTGATAAAACCAGATCCAGCCACTAAAAAGCATTTTCTTTTTGTTTTAGACAACATTTCATGCACTGTTAAATATGTTTAAGAAAGTTGCAAGTGAAAATCTATGTCTCTGACTGAGTTTGCATTACTGCTTATTTTGACCTCTGCTGGCTGAGTAAAGCTCATTTTTAACGTCCAAAGCAGAATGTGATAAAACCAGATCCAGCTACTAAAATGCATCATTCTTTTTGTTTTAGACAACATTTCATGCACTGTTAAACATGTTAAAGCAAGTTGCAAGTGAAAATCTATGTCTCTGACTGAGTTTGCATTACTGCTTATTTTGACCTCTGCTGGCTGAGAACAGCTCATTTTCAACGTTCAATTCAGAATGTGATAAAACCAGATCCAGCCACAAAAATGCATCATTCTTTTTGTTTTAGACAACATTTCATGCACTGTTAAACATGTTAAAGCAAGTTGCAAGTGAAAATCTATGTCTATGACTGAGTTTGCATTACTGCTTATTTTGACCTCTGCTGGCTCTGAAAAGCTAATTTTCAACGTTCAATTCAGAATGTGATAAAACCAGATCCAGCCACTAAAAAGCATTTTCTTTTTGTTTTAGACAACATTTCATGCACTGTTAAACATGTTAAAGCAAGTTGCAAGTGAAAATCTATGTCTCTGACTGAGTTTGCATTACTGCTTATTTTGACCTCTGCTGGCTGAGAACAGCTCATTTTCAACGTTCAATTCAGAATGTGATAAAACCAGATCCAGCCACTAAAAAGCATTTTCTTTTTGTTTTAGACAACATTTCATGCACTGTTAAATATGTTTAAGAAAGTTGCAAGTGAAAATCTATGTCTCTGACTGAGTTTGCATTACTGCTTGTTTTGACCTCTGCTGGCTGAGTAAACCTCATTTTCAACGTCCAATGCAGAATGTGATAAAACCAGATCCAGCCACTAAAAAGCATTTTCTTTTTGTTTTAGACAACATTTCATGCACTGTTAAATATGTTGAAGAAAGTTGCAAGTGAAAATCTATGTCTCTGACTGAGTTTGCATTACTGCTTATTTTGACCTCTGCTGGCTGAGTAAAGCTCATTTTCAACGTCCAATGCAGAATGTGATAAAACCAGATCCAGCTACTAAAATGCATCATTCTTTTTGTTTTAGACAACATTTCATGCACTGTTAAACATGTCAAAGCAAGTTGCAAGTGAAAATCTATGTCTCTGACTGAGTTTGCATTACTGCTTATTTTGAACTCTGCTGGCTGAGAACAGCTCATTTTGAACGTTCAATTCAGAATGTGATAAAACCAGATCCAGCCACAAAAATGCATCATTCTTTTTGTTTTAGACAACATTTCATGCACTGTTAAACATGTTAAAGCAAGTTGCAAGTGAAAATCAATGTCTCTGACTGAGTTTGCATTACTGCGTATTTTGACCTCTGCTGGCTGAGAACAGCTCATTATCAACGTTCACTTTAGAATGTGATAAAACCAGATCCAGCCACAAAAATGCATCATTCTTTTTGTTTTAGACAACATTTCATGCACTGTTAAATATGTTTAGGAAAGTTGCAAGTGAAAATCTATGTCTCTGACTGAGTTTGCATTACTGCTTGTTTTGACCTCTGCTGGCTGAGTAAAGCTCATTTTCAACGTCCAATGCAGAATGTGATAAAACCAGATCCAGCTACTAAAATGCATCATTCTTTTTGTTTTAGACAACATTTCATGCACTGTTAAACATGTTAAAGCAAGTTGCAAGTGAAAATCTATGTCTCTGACTGAGTTTGCATTACTGCTTATTTTGACCTCTGCTGGCTGAGAACAGCTCATTATCAACGTTCACTTTAGAATGTGATAAAACCACATCCAGCCACAAAAATGCATCATTCTTTTTGTTTTAGACAACATTTCATGCACCGTTAAACATGTTAAAGCAAGTTGCAAGTGATAAGCTATGTCTCTGACTGAGTTTGCATTACTGCTTATTTTGACCTCTGCTGGCTGAGAACAGCTCATTTTCAACGTTCAATTCAGAATGTGATAAAACCAGATCCAGCCACAAAAATGCATCATTCTTTTTGTTTTAGACAACATTTCAAGCACTGTTAAACAAGTTAAAGCAAGTTGCAAGTGAAAATCTATGTCTCTGACTGAGTTTGCATTACTGCTTATTTTGACCTCTGCTGGCTCTGAAAAGCTCATTTTCAACGTTCAATTCAGAATGTGATAAAACCAGATCCAGCCACTAAAATGCATCATTCTTTTTGTTTTAGACAACATTTCATGCACTGTTAAACATGTTAAAGCAAGTTGCAAGTGAAAATCTATGTCTCTGACTGAGTTTGCATTACTGCTTATTTTGACCTCTGCTGGCTGAGAACAGCTCATTTTCAACGTTCAATTCAGAATGTGATAAAACCAGATCCAGCCACAAAAATGCATCATTCTTTTTGTTTTAGACAACATTTCATGCACTGTTAAACATGTTAAAGCAAGTTGCAAGTGAAAATCTATGTCTATGACTGAGTTTGCATTACTGCTTATTTTGACCTCTGCTGGCTCTGAAAAGCTAATTTTCAACGTTCAATTCAGAATGTGATAAAACCAGATCCAGCCACTAAAAAGCATTTTCTTTTTGTTTTAGACAACATTTCATGCACTGTTAAATATGTTGAAGAAAGTTGCAAGTGAAAATCTATGTCTCTGACTGAGTTTGCATTACTGCTTGTTTTGACCTCTGCTGGCTGAGTAAACCTCATTTTCAACGTCCAATGCAGAATGTGATAAAACCAGATCCAGCCACTAAAAAGCATTTTCTTTTTGTTTTAGACAACATTTCATGCACTGTTAAATATGTTGAAGAAAGTTGCAAGTGAAAATCTATGTCTCTGACTGAGTTTGCATTACTGCTTATTTTGACCTCTGCTGGCTGAGTAAAGCTCATTTTCAACGTCCAATGCAGAATGTGATAAAACCAGATCCAGCTACTAAAATGCATCATTCTTTTTGTTTTAGACAACATTTCATGCACTGTTAAACATGTCAAAGCAAGTTGCAAGTGAAAATCTATGTCGCTGACTGAGTTTGCATTACTGCTTATTTTGACCTCTGCTGGCTGAGAACAGCTCATTTTGAACGTTCAATTCAGAATGTGATAAAACCAGATCCAGCCACAAAAATGCATCATTCTTTTTGTTTTAGACAACATTTCATGCACTGTTAAACATGTTAAAGCAAGTTGCAAGTGAAAATCAATGTCTCTGACTGAGTTTGCATTACTGCGTATTTTGACCTCTGCTGGCTGAGAACAGCTCATTATCAACGTTCACTTTAGAATGTGATAAAACCAGATCCAGCCACAAAAATGCATCATTCTTTTTGTTTTAGACAACATTTCATGCACTATTAAATATGTTTAAGAAAGTTGCAAGTGAAAATCTATGTCTCTGACTGAGTTTGCATTACTGCTTGTTTTGACCTCTGCTGGCTGAGTAAAGCTCATTTTCAACGTCCAATGCAGAATGTGATAAAACCAGATCCAGCTACTAAAATGCATCATTCTTTTTGTTTTAGACAACATTTCATGCACTGTTAAACATGTTAAAGCAAGTTGCAAGTGAAAATCTATGTCTCTGACTGAGTTTGCATTACTGCTTATTTTGACCTCTGCTGGCTGAGAACAGCTCATTATCAACGTTCACTTTAGAATGTGATAAAACCACATCCAGCCACAAAAATGCATCATTCTTTTTGTTTTAGACAACATTTCATGCACCGTTAAACATGTTAAAGCAAGTTGCAAGTGATAAGCTATGTCTCTGACTGAGTTTGCATTACTGCTTATTTTGACCTCTGCTGGCTGAGAACAGCTCATTTTCAACGTTCAATTCAGAATGTGATAAAACCAGATCCAGCCACAAAAATGCATCATTCTTTTTGTTTTAGACAACATTTCATGCACTGTTAAACAAGTTAAAGCAAGTTGCAAGTGAAAATCTATGTCTCTGACTGAGTTTGCATTACTGCTTATTTTGACCTCTGCTGGCTGAGTAAAGCTCATTTTCAACGTCCAATGCAGAATGTGATAAAACCAGATCCAGCTACTAAAATGCATCATTCTTTTTGTTTTAGACAACATTTCATGCACTGTTAAACATGTTAAAGCAAGTTGCAAGTGAAAATCTATGTCTATGACTGAGTTTGCATTACTGCTTATTTTGACCTCAGCTGGCTCTGAAAAGCTAATTTTCAACGTTCAATTCAGAATGTGATAAAACCAGATCCAGCCACTAAAAAGCATTTTCTTTTTGTTTTAGACAACATTTCATGCACTGTTAAATATGTTTAAGAAAGTTGCAAGTGAAAATCTATGTCTCTGACTGAGTTTGCATTACTGCTTGTTTTGACCTCTGCTGGCTGAGTAAAGCTCATTTTCAACGTCCAATGCAGAATGTGATAAAACCAGATCCAGCCACTAAAAAGCATTTTCTTTTTGTTTTAGACAACATTTCATGCACTGTTAAATATGTTTAAGAAAGTTGCAAGTGAAAATCTATGTCTCTGACTGAGTTTGCATTACTGCTTGTTTTGACCTCTGCTGGCTGAGTAAAGCTCATTTTCAACGTCCAATGCAGAATGTGATAAAACCAGATCCAGCCACTAAAAAGCATTTTCTTTTTGTTTTAGACAACATTTCATGCACTGTTAAATATGTTTAAGAAAATTGCAAGTGAAAATCTATGTCTCTGACTGAGTTTGCATTACTGCTTATTTTGACCTCTGCTGGCTGAGTAAAGCTCATTTTCAGCGTCCAATGCAGAATGTGATAAAAACCAGATCCAGCTACTAAAATGCATCATTCTTTTTGTTTTAGACAACATTTCATGCACTGTTAAACATGTCAAAGCAAGTTGCAAGTGAAAATCTATGTCTCTGACTGAGTTTGCATTACTGCTTATTTTGACCTCTGCTGGCTGAGAAAAGCTCATTTTCAACGTTCAATTCAGAATGTGATAAAACCAGATCCAGCCACAAAAATGCATCATTCTTTTTGTTTTAGACAACATTTCATGCACTGTTAAACATGTTAAAGCAAGTTGCAAGTGAAAATCTATGTCTATGACTGAGTTTGCATTACTGCTTATTTTGACCTCTGCTGGCTCTGAAAAGCTCATTTTCAACGTTCAATTCAGAATGTGATAAAACCAGATCCAGCCACTAAAATGCATTTTCTTTTTGTTTTAGACAACATTTCATGCACTGTTAAATATGTTTAAGAAAGTTGCAAGTGAAAATCTATGTCTCTGACTGAGTTTGCATTACTGCTTGTTTTGACCTCAGCTGGCTGAGTAAAGCTCATTTTCAACGTCCAATGCAGAATGTGATAAAACCAGATCCAGCCACAAAAATGCATCATTCTTTTTGTTTTAGACAACATTTCATGCACTGTTAAACATGTTAAAGCAAGTTGCAAGTGAAAATCTATGTCTCTGACTGAGTTTGCATTACTGCTTAATTTGACCTCTGCTGGCTGAGAATCGCTCATTTTCAACGTTTAATTCAGTTTGTGATAAAACCAGATCCAGCCACAAAAATGCATCATTCTTTTTGTTTTAGACAACATTTCATGCACTGTTAAATATGTTTAAGAAAGTTGCAAGTGAAAATCTATGTCTCTGACTGAGTTTGCATTACTGCTTGTTTTGACCTCAGCTGGCTGAGTAAAGCTCATTTTCAACGTCCAATGCAGAATGTGATAAAACCAGATCCAGCCACAAAAATGCATCATTCTTTTTGTTTTAGACAACATTTCATGCACTGTTAAACATGTTAAAGCAAGTTGCAAGTGAAAATCTATGTCTCTGACTGAGTTTGCATTACTGCTTATTTTTATTTTGACCTCTGCTGGCTGAGAACAGCTGATTTTCAACGTTCAATTCAGAATGTGATAAAACCAGATCCAGCCACAAAAATGCATCATTCTTTTTGTTTTAGACAACATTTCATGCACTGTTAAACATGTTAAAGCAAGTTGCAAGTGAAAATCTATGTCTCTGACTGAGTTTGCATTACTGCTTATTTTGACCTCTGCTGGCTGAGAACAGCTCATTTCCAACGTTCAATTCAGAATGTGATAAAACCAGATCCAGCCACTAAAAAGCATTTTCTTTTTGTTTTAGACAACATTTCATGCACTGTTAAATATGTTAAAGCAAGTTGCAAGTGAAAATCTATGTCTCTGACTGAGTTTGCATTACTGCTTATTTTGACCTCTGCTGGCTGTGAAAAGCTCATTTTCAACGTTCAATTCAAAATGTGATAAAACCAGATCCAGCCACTAAAAAGCATTTTCTTTTTGTTTTAGACAACATTTCATGCACTGTTAAATATGTTTAAGAAAGTTGCAAGTGAAAATCTATGTCTCTGACTGAGTTTGCATTACTGCTTATTTTGACCTCTGCTGGTTGAGTAAAGCTCATTTTCAACGTCCAAAGCAGAATGTGATAAAACCAGATCCAGCTACTAAAATGCATCATTCTTTTTGTTTTAGACAACATTTCATGCACTGTTAAACATGTTAAAGCAAGTTGCAAGTGAAAATCTATGTCTCTGACTGAGTTTGCATTACTGCTTATTTTGACCTCTGCTGGCTGAGAACAGCTCATTTTCAACGTTCAATTCAGAATGTGATAAAACCAGATCCAGCCACAAAAATGCATCATTCTTTTTGTTTTAGACAACATTTCATGCACTGTTAAACATGTTAAAGCAAGTTGCAAGTGAAAATCTATGTCTATGACTGAGTTTGCATTACTGCTTATTTTGACCTCTGCTGGCTCTGAAAAGCTAATTTTCAACGTTCAATTCAGAATGTGATAAAACCAGATCCAGCCACTAAAAAGCATTTTCTTTTTGTTTTAGACAACATTTCATGCACTGTTAAATATGTTGAAGAAAGTTGCAAGTGAAAATCTATGTCTCTGACTGAGTTTGCATTACTGCTTATTTTGACCTCTGCTGGCTGAGTAAAGCTCATTTTCAACGTCCAATGCAGAATGTGATAAAACCAGATCCAGCTACTAAAATGCATCATTCTTTTTGTTTTAGACAACATTTCATGCACTGTTAAACATGTCAAAGCAAGTTGCAAGTGAAAATCTATGTCTCTGACTGAGTTTGCATTACTGCTTATTTTGACCTCTGCTGGCTGAGAACAGCTCATTTTGAACGTTCAATTCAGAATGTGATAAAACCAGATCCAGCCACAAAAATGCATCATTCTTTTTGTTTTAGACAACATTTCATGCACTGTTAAACATGTTAAAGCAAGTTGCAAGTGAAAATCAATGTCTCTGACTGAGTTTGCATTACTGCGTATTTTGACCTCTGCTGGCTGAGAACAGCTCATTATCAACGTTCACTTTAGAATGTGATAAAACCAGATCCAGCCACAAAAATGCATCATTCTTTTTGTTTTAGACAACATTTCATGCACTGTTAAACATGTTAAAGCAAGTTGCAAGTGAAAATCTATGTCTCTGACTGAGTTTGCATTACTGCTTATTTTGACCTCTGCTGGCTGAAAACAGCTCATTTTCAACGTTCAATTCAGAATGTGATAAAACCAGATCCAGCCACAAAAATGCATCATTCTTTTTGTTTTAGACAACATTTCATGCACTGTTAAACATGTTAAAGCAAGTTGCAAGTGAAAATCTGTCTCTGACTGAGTTTGCATTACTGCTTATTTTGACCTCTGCTGGCTGAGAACAGCTCATTTTCAACGTTCAATTCAGAATGTGATAAAACCAGATCCAGCCCCAAAAATGCATCATTCTTTTTGTTTTAGACAACATTTCATGCACTGTTAAACATGTTAAAGCAAGTTGCAAGTGAAAATCTATGTCCCTGAATGAGTTTGCATTACTGCTTATTTTGACCTCTGCTGGCTCTGAAAAGCTCATTTTCAACGTTCAATTCAGAATGTGATAAAACCAGATCCAGCCACTAAAAAGCATTTTCTTTTTGTTTTAGACAACATTTCATGCACTGTTAAATATGTTTAAGAAAGTTGCAAGTGAAAATCTATGTCTCTGACTGAGTTTGCATTACTGCTTATTTTGACCTCTGCTGGCTGAGTAAAGCTCATTTTTAACGTCCAAAGCAGAATGTGATAAAACCAGATCCAGCTACTAAAATGCATCATTCTTTTTGTTTTAGACAACATTTCATGCACTGTTAAACATGTTAAAGCAAGTTGCAAGTGAAAATCTATGTCTCTGACTGAGTTTGCATTACTGCTTATTTTGACCTCTGCTGGCTGAGAACAGCTCATTTTCAACGTTCAATTCAGAATGTGATAAAACCAGATCCAGCCACAAAAATGCATCATTCTTTTTGTTTTAGACAACATTTCATGCACTGTTAAACATGTTAAAGCAAGTTGCAAGTGAAAATCTATGTCTATGACTGAGTTTGCATTACTGCTTATTTTGACCTCTGCTGGCTCTGAAAAGCTAATTTTCAACGTTCAATTCAGAATGTGATAAAACCAGATCCAGCCACTAAAAAGCATTTTCTTTTTGTTTTAGACAACATTTCATGCACTGTTAAACATGTTAAAGCAAGTTGCAAGTGAAAATCTATGTCTCTGACTGAGTTTGCATTACTGCTTATTTTGACCTCTGCTGGCTGAGAACAGCTCATTTTCAACGTTCAATTCAGAATGTGATAAAACCAGATCCAGCCACTAAAAAGCATTTTCTTTTTGTTTTAGACAACATTTCATGCACTGTTAAATATGTTTAAGAAAGTTGCAAGTGAAAATCTATGTCTCTGACTGAGTTTGCATTACTGCTTGTTTTGACCTCTGCTGGCTGAGTAAACCTCATTTTCAACGTCCAATGCAGAATGTGATAAAACCAGATCCAGCCACTAAAAAGCATTTTCTTTTTGTTTTAGACAACATTTCATGCACTGTTAAATATGTTGAAGAAAGTTGCAAGTGAAAATCTATGTCTCTGACTGAGTTTGCATTACTGCTTATTTTGACCTCTGCTGGCTGAGTAAAGCTCATTTTCAACGTCCAATGCAGAATGTGATAAAACCAGATCCAGCTACTAAAATGCATCATTCTTTTTGTTTTAGACAACATTTCATGCACTGTTAAACATGTCAAAGCAAGTTGCAAGTGAAAATCTATGTCTCTGACTGAGTTTGCATTACTGCTTATTTTGAACTCTGCTGGCTGAGAACAGCTCATTTTGAACGTTCAATTCAGAATGTGATAAAACCAGATCCAGCCACAAAAATGCATCATTCTTTTTGTTTTAGACAACATTTCATGCACTGTTAAACATGTTAAAGCAAGTTGCAAGTGAAAATCAATGTCTCTGACTGAGTTTGCATTACTGCGTATTTTGACCTCTGCTGGCTGAGAACAGCTCATTATCAACGTTCACTTTAGAATGTGATAAAACCAGATCCAGCCACAAAAATGCATCATTCTTTTTGTTTTAGACAACATTTCATGCACTGTTAAATATGTTTAGGAAAGTTGCAAGTGAAAATCTATGTCTCTGACTGAGTTTGCATTACTGCTTGTTTTGACCTCTGCTGGCTGAGTAAAGCTCATTTTCAACGTCCAATGCAGAATGTGATAAAACCAGATCCAGCTACTAAAATGCATCATTCTTTTTGTTTTAGACAACATTTCATGCACTGTTAAACATGTTAAAGCAAGTTGCAAGTGAAAATCTATGTCTCTGACTGAGTTTGCATTACTGCTTATTTTGACCTCTGCTGGCTGAGAACAGCTCATTATCAACGTTCACTTTAGAATGTGATAAAACCACATCCAGCCACAAAAATGCATCATTCTTTTTGTTTTAGACAACATTTCATGCACCGTTAAACATGTTAAAGCAAGTTGCAAGTGATAAGCTATGTCTCTGACTGAGTTTGCATTACTGCTTATTTTGACCTCTGCTGGCTGAGAACAGCTCATTTTCAACGTTCAATTCAGAATGTGATAAAACCAGATCCAGCCACAAAAATGCATCATTCTTTTTGTTTTAGACAACATTTCAAGCACTGTTAAACAAGTTAAAGCAAGTTGCAAGTGAAAATCTATGTCTCTGACTGAGTTTGCATTACTGCTTATTTTGACCTCTGCTGGCTCTGAAAAGCTCATTTTCAACGTTCAATTCAGAATGTGATAAAACCAGATCCAGCCACTAAAAAGCATTTTCTTTTTGTTTTAGACAACATTTCATGCACTGTTAAACATGTTAAAGCAAGTTGCAAGTGAAAATCTATGTCTCTGACTGAGTTTGCATTACTGCTTATTTTGACCTCTGCTGGCTGAGTAAAGCTCATTTTCAACGTCCAATGCAGAATGTGATAAAACCAGATCCAGCCACAAAAATGCATCATTCTTTTTGTTTTAGACAACATTTCATGCACTGTTAAACATGTTAAAGCAAGTTGCAAGAGAAAATCTATGTCTCTGACTGAGTTTGCATTACTGCTTATTTTGACCTCTGCTGGCTGAGAACAGCTCATTTTCAACGTTCAATTCAGAATGTGATAAAACCAGATCCAGCCACAAAAATGCATCATTTTTTTTGTTATAGACAACATTTCATGCACTGTTAAATATGTTTAAGAAAGTTGCAAGTGAAAATCTATGTCTCTGACTGAGTTTGCATTACTGCTTATTTTGACCTCTGCTGGCTGAGTAAAGCTCATTTTCAACGTCCAATGCAGAATGTGATAAAACCAGATCCAGCTACTAAAATGCATCATTCTTTTTGTTTTAGACAACATTTCATGCACTGTTAAACATGTTAAAGCAAGTTGCAAGTGAAAATCTATGTCTATGACTGAGTTTGCATTACTGCTTATTTTGACCTCAGCTGGCTCTGAAAAGCTAATTTTCAACGTTCAATTCAGAATGTGATAAAACCAGATCCAGCCACTAAAAAGCATTTTCTTTTTGTTTTAGACAACATTTCATGCACTGTTAAATATGTTTAAGAAAGTTGCAAGTGAAAATCTATGTCTCTGACTGAGTTTGCATTACTGCTTGTTTTGACCTCTGCTGGCTGAGTAAAGCTCATTTTCAACGTCCAATGCAGAATGTGATAAAACCAGATCCAGCCACTAAAAAGCATTTTCTTTTTGTTTTAGACAACATTTCATGCACTGTTAAATATGTTTAAGAAAGTTGCAAGTGAAAATCTATGTCTCTGACTGAGTTTGCATTACTGCTTGTTTTGACCTCTGCTGGCTGAGTAAAGCTCATTTTCAACGTCCAATGCAGAATGTGATAAAACCAGATCCAGCCACTAAAAAGCATTTTCTTTTTGTTTTAGACAACATTTCATGCACTGTTAAATATGTTTAAGAAAGTTGCAAGTGAAAATCTATGTCTCTGACTGAGTTTGCATTACTGCTTATTTTGACCTCTGCTGGCTGAGTAAAGCTCATTTTCAGCGTCCAATGGAGAATGTGATAAAAACCAGATCCAGCTACTAAAATGCATCATTCTTTTTGTTTTAGACAACATTTCATGCACTGTTAAACATGTCAAAGCAAGTTGCAAGTGAAAATCTATGTCTCTGACTGAGTTTGCATTACTGCTTATTTTGACCTCTGCTGGCTGAGAACAGCTCATTTTCAACGTTCAATTCAGAATGTGATAAAACCAGATCCAGTCAAAAAATGCATCATTCTTTTGTTTTAGACAACATTTCATGCACTGTTAAACATGTTAAAGCAAGTTGCAAGTGAAAATCTATGTCTCTGACTGAGTTTGCATTACTGCTTATTTTGACCTCTGCTGGCTCTGAAAAGCTCATTTTCAACGTTCAATTCAGAATGTGATAAAACCAGATCCAGCCACTAAAAAGCATTTTCTTTTTGTTTTAGACAACATTTCATGCACTGTTAAATATGTTTAAGAAAGTTGCAAGTGAAAATCTATGTCTCTGACTGAGTTTGCATTACTGCGTATTTTGACCTCTGCTGGCTGAGAACAGCTTATTATCAACGTTCACTTTAGAATGTGATAAAACCAGATCCAGCCACAAAAATGCATCATTCTTTTTGTTTTAGACAACATTTCATGCACTGTTAAATATGTTTAAGAAAGTTGCAAGTGAAAATCTATGTCTCTGACTGAGTTTGCATTACTGCTTATTTTGACCTCTGCTGGCTGAGTAAAGCTCATTTTCAACGTCCAATGCAGAATGTGATAAAACCAGATCCAGCTACTAAAATGCATCATTCTTTTTGTTTTAGACAACATTTCATGCACTGTTAAACATGTTAAAGCAAGTTGCAAGTGAAAATCTATGTCTCTGACTGAGTTTGCATTACTGCTTATTTTGACCTCTGCTGGCTGAGAACAGCTCATTATCAACGTTCACTTTAGAATGTGATAAAACCAGATCCAGCCACAAAAATGCATCATTCTTTTTGTTTTAGACAACAATTCATGCACCGTTAAACATGTTAAAGCAAGTTGCAAGTGAAAAGCTATGTCTCTGACTGAGTTTGCATTACTGCTTATTTTGACCTCTGCTGGCTGAGAACAGCTCATTTTCAACGTTCAATTCAGAATGTGATAAAACCAGATCCAGCCACAAAAATGCATCATTCTTTTTGTTTTAGACAACATTTCATGCACTGTTAAACAAGTTAAAGCAAGTTGCAAGTGAAAATCTATGTCTCTGACTGAGTTTGCATTACTGCTTATTTTGATCTCTGCTGGCTCTGAAAAGCTCATTTTCAACCTTCAATTCAGAATGTGATAAAACCAGATCCAGCCATAAAATGCATCATTCTTTTTTGTTTTAGACAACATTTCATGCACTGTTAAACATGTTAAAGCAAGTTGCAAGTGAAAATCTATGTCTATGACTGAGTTTGCATTACTGCTTATTTTGACCTCAGCTGGCTGAGTAAAGCTCATTTTCAACGTCCAATGCAGATTGTGATAAAACCAGATCCAGCCACAAAAATGCATCATTCTTTTTGTTTTAGACAACATTTCATGCACTGTTAAACATGTTAAAGTAAGTTGCAAGTTAAAATCTATGTCTTAGACTGAGTTTGCATTACTGCTTATTTTTATTTTGACCTCTGCTGGCTGAGAACAGCTCATTTTCAACGTTCAATTCAGAATGTGATAAAACCAGATCCAGCCACAAAAATGCATCATTCTTTTTGTTTTAGACAACATTTCATGCACTGTTAAACATGTTAAAGCAAGTTGCAAGTGAAAATCTATGTCTCTGACTGAGTTTGCATTACTGCGTATTTTAACCTCTGCTGGCTGAGAACAGCTCATTATCAACGTTCACTTTAGAATGTGATAAAACCAGATCCAGCCACAAAAATGCATCATTCTTTTTGTTTTAGACAACATTTCATGCACTGTTAAATATGTTTAAGAAAGTTGCAAGTGAAAATCTATGTCTCTGACTGAGTTTGCATTACTGCTTGTTTTGACCTCTGCTGGCTGAGTAAAGCTCATTTTCAACGTCCAATGCAGAATGTGATAAAACCAGATCCAGCTACTAAAATGCATCATTCTTTTTGTTTTAGACAACATTTCATGCACTGTTAAACATGTTAAAGCAAGTTGCAAGTGAAAATCTATGTCTATGACTGAGTTTGCATTACTGCTTATTTTGACCTCTGCTGGCTCTGAAAAGCTCATTTTCAACGTTCAATTCAGAATGTGATAAAACCAGATCCAGCCACTAAAAAGCATTTTCTTTTTGTTTTAGACAACATTTCATGCACTGTTAAATATTTTAAAGCAAGTTGCAAGTGAAAATCTATGTCTCTGACTGAGTTTGCATTACTGCTTATTTTGACCTCTGCTGGCTCTGAAAAGCTCATTTTCAACGTTCAATTCAGAATGTGATAAAACCAGATCCAGCCACTAAAAAGCATTTTCTTTTTGTTTTAGACAACATTTCATGCACTGTTAAATATGTTTAAGAAAGTTGCAAGTGAAAATCTATGTCTCTGACTGAGTTTATATTACTGCTTATTTTGACCTCTGCTGGCTCTGAAAAGCTCATTTTCAACGTTCAATTCAGAATGTGATAAAACCAGATCCAGCCACTAAAAAGCATTTTCTTTTTGTTTTAGACAACATTTCATGCACTGTTAAACATGTTAAAGCAAGTTGCAAGTGAAAATCTATGTCTCTGACTGAGTTTGCATTACTGCTTATTTTGACCTCTGCTGGCTGAGAACAGCTCATTTTCAATGATCAATTCAGAATGTGATAAAACCAGATCCAGCCCCAAAAATGCATCATTCTTTTTGTTTTAGACAACATTTCATGCACTGTTAAACATGTTAAAGCAAGTTGCAAGTGAAAATCTATGTCGCTGACTGAGTTTGCATTACTGCTTATTTTGACCTCTGCTGGCTCTGAAAAGCTCATTTTCAACGTTCAATTCAGAATGTGATAAAACCAGATCCAGCCACTAAAATGCATCATTCTTTTAGTTTTAGACAACATTTCATGCACTGTTAAACATTTTAAAGCAAGTTGCAAGTGAAAATCTATGTCTATGACTGAGTTTGCATTACTGCTTATTTTGACCTCTGCTGGCTCTGAAAAGCTCATTTTCAACGTTCAATTCAGAATGTGATAAAACCAGATCCAGCCACTAAAATGCATTTTCTTTTTGTTTTAGACAACATTTCATGCACTGTTAAATATGTTTAAGAAAGTTGCAAGTGAAAATCTATGTCTCTGACTGAGTTTGCATTACTGCTTGTTTTGACCTCAGCTGGCTGAGTAAAGCTCATTTTCAACGTCCAATGCAGAATGTGATAAAACCAGATCCAGCCACAAAAATGCATCATTCTTTTTGTTTTAGACAACATTTCATGCACTGTTAAACATGTTAAAGCAAGTTGCAAGTGAAAATCTATGTCTCTGACTGAGTTTGCATTACTGCTTAATTTGACCTCTGCTGGCTGAGAACCGCTCATTTTTAACGTTTAATTCAGAATGTGATAAAACCAGATCCAGCCACTAAAATGCATCATTCTTTTTGTTTTAGACAACATTTCATGCACTGTTAAACATGTTAAAGCAAGTTGCAAGTGAAAATCTATGTCGCTGACTGAGTTTGCATTACTGCTTATTTTTATTTTGACCTCTGCTGGCTGAGAACAGCTCATTTTCAACGTTCAATTCAGAATGTGATAAAACCAGATCCAGCCACAAAAATGCATCATTCTTTTTGTTTTAGACAACATTTCATGCACTGTTAAACATGTTAAAGCAAGTTGCAAGTGAAAATCTATGTCTCTGACTGAGTTTGCATTACTGCTTATTTTGACCTCTGCTGGCTGAGAACAGCTCATTTCCAACGTTCAATTCAGAATGTGATAAAACCAGATCAAGCCACTAAAAAGCATTTTCTTTTTGTTTTAGACAACATTTCATGCACTGTTAAATATGTTAAAGCAAGTTGCAAGTGAAAATCTATGTCTCTGACTGAGTTTGCATTACTGCTTATTTTGACCTCTGCTGGCTCTGAAAAACTCATTTTCAACGTTCAATTCAGAATGTGATAAAACCAGATCCAGCCACTAAAAAGCATTTTCTTTTTGTTTTAGACAACATTTCATGCACTGTTAAATATGTTTAAGAAAGTTGCAAGTGAAAATCTATGTCTCTGACTGAGTTTGCATTACTGCTTATTTTGACCTCTGCTGGCTGAGTAAAGCTCATTTTCAACGTCCAATGCAAAATGTGATAAAACCAGATCCAGCTACTAAAATGCATCATTCTTTTTGTTTCAGACAACATTTCATGCAATGTTAAACATGTTAAAGCAAGTTGCAAGTGAAAATCTATGTCTCTGACTGAGTTTGCATTACTGCTTATTTTGACCTCTGCTGGCTGAAAACAGCTCATTTTCAACGTTCAATTCAGAATGTGATAAAACCAGATCCAGCCACAAAAATGCATCATTCTTTTTGTTTTAGACAACATTTCATGCACTGTTAAACATGTTAAAGCAAGTTGCAAGTGAAAATCTGTCTCTGACTGAGTTTGCATTACTGCTTATTTTGACCTCTGCTGGCTGAGAACAGCTCATTTTCAACGTTCAATTCAGAATGTGATAAAACCAGATCCAGCCCCAAAAATGCATCATTCTTTTTGTTTTAGACAACATTTCATGCACTGTTAAACATGTTAAAGCAAGTTGCAAGTGAAAATCTATGTCCCTGAATGAGTTTGCATTACTGCTTATTTTGACCTCTGCTGGCTCTGAAAAGCTCATTTTCAACGTTCAATTCAGAATGTGATAAAACCAGATCCAGCCACTAAAAAGCATTTTCTTTTTGTTTTAGACAACATTTCATGCACTGTTAAATATGTTTAAGAAAGTTGCAAGTGAAAATCTCTGTCTCTGACTGAGTTTGCATTACTGCTTATTTTGACCTCTGCTGGCTGAGTAAAGCTCATTTTCAACGTCCAAAGCAGAATGTGATAAAACCAGATCCAGCTACTAAAATGCATCATTCTTTTTGTTTTAGACAACATTTCATGCACTGTTAAACATGTTAAAGCAAGTTGCAAGTGAAAATCTATGTCTCTGACTGAGTTTGCATTACTGCTTATTTTGACCTCTGCTGGCTGAGAACAGCTCATTTTCAACGTTCAATTCAGAATGTGATAAAACCAGATCCAGCCACAAAAATGCATCATTCTTTTTGTTTTAGACAACATTTCATGCACTGTTAAACATGTTAAAGCAAGTTGCAAGTGAAAATCTATGTCTATGACTGAGTTTGCATTACTGCTTATTTTGACCTCTGCTGGCTCTGAAAAGCTAATTTTCAACGTTCAATTCAGAATGTGATAAAACCAGATCCAGCCACTAAAAAGCATTTTCTTTTTGTTTTAGACAACATTTCATGCACTGTTAAATATGTTTAAGAAAGTTGCAAGTGAAAATCTATGTCTCTGACTGAGTTTGCATTACTGCTTGTTTTGACCTCTGCTGGCTGAGTAAACCTCATTTTCAACGTCCAATGCAGAATGTGATAAAACCAGATCCAGCCACTAAAAAGCATTTTCTTTTTGTTTTAGACAACATTTCATGCACTGTTAAATATGTTGAAGAAAGTTGCAAGTGAAAATCTATGTCTCTGACTGAGTTTGCATTACTGCTTATTTTGACCTCTGCTGGCTGAGTAAAGCTCATTTTCAACGTCCAATGCAGAATGTGATAAAACCAGATCCAGCTACTAAAATGCATCATTCTTTTTGTTTTAGACAACATTTCATGCACTGTTAAACATGTTAAAGCAAGTTGCAAGTGAAAATCTATGTCTCTGACTGAGTTTGCATTACTGCTTATTTTGACCTCTGCTGGCTGAGAACAGCTCATTTTCAATGATCAATTCAGAATGTGATAAAACCAGATCCAGCCCCAAAAATGCATCATTCTTTTTGTTTTAGACAACATTTCATGCACTGTTAAACATGTTAAAGCAAGTTGCAAGTGAAAATATATGTCGCTGACTGAGTTTGCATTACTGCTTATTTTGACCTCTGCTGGCTCTGAAAAGCTCATTTTCAACGTTCAATTCAGAATGTGATAAAACCAGATCCAGCCACTAAAATGCATCATTCTTTTAGTTTTAGACAACATTTCATGCACTGTTAAACATTTTAAAGCAAGTTGCAAGTGAAAATCTATGTCTATGACTGAGTTTGCATTACTGCTTATTTTGACCTCTGCTGGCTCTGAAAAGCTCATTTTCAACGTTCAATTCAGAATGTGATAAAACCAGATCCAGCCACTAAAATGCATTTTCTTTTTGTTTTAGACAACATTTCATGCACTGTTAAATATGTTTAAGAAAGTTGCAAGTGAAAATCTATGTCTCTGACTGAGTTTGCATTACTGCTTGTTTTGACCTCAGCTGGCTGAGTAAAGCTCATTTTCAACGTCCAATGCAGAATGTGATAAAACCAGATCCAGCCACAAAAATGCATCATTCTTTTTGTTTTAGACAACATTTCATGCACTGTTAAACATGTTAAAGCAAGTTGCAAGTGAAAATCTATGTCTCTGACTGAGTTTGCATTACTGCTTAATTTGACCTCTGCTGGCTGAGAACCGCTCATTTTCAACGTTCAATTCAGAATGTGATAAAACCAGATCCAGCCACTAAAAAGCATTTTCTTTTTGTTTTAGACAACATTTCATGCACTGTTAAATATGTTAAAGCAAGTTGCAAGTGAAAATCTATGTCTCTGACTGAGTTTGCATTACTGCTTATTTTGACCTCTGCTGGCTCTGAAAAACTCATTTTCAACGTTCAATTCAGAATGTGATAAAACCAGATCCAGCCACTAAAAAGCATTTTCTTTTTGTTTTAGACAACATTTCATGCACTGTTAAATATGTTTAAGAAAGTTGCAAGTGAAAATCTATGTCTCTGACTGAGTTTGCATTACTGCTTATTTTGACCTCTGCTGGCTGAGTAAAGCTCATTTTCAACGTCCAATGCAAAATGTGATAAAACCAGATCCAGCTACTAAAATGCATCATTCTTTTTGTTTTAGACAACATTTCATGCAATGTTAAACATGTTAAAGCAAGTTGCAAGTGAAAATCTATGTCTCTGACTGAGTTTGCATTACTGCTTATTTTTACCTCTGCTGGCTGAAAACAGCTCATTTTCAACGTTCAATTCAGAATGTGATAAAACCAGATCCAGCCACAAAAATGCATCATTCTTTTTTTGTTTTAGACAACATTTCATGCACTGTTAAACATGTTAAAGCAAGTTGCAAGTGAAAATCTGTCTCTGACTGAGTTTGCATTACTGCTTATTTTGACCTCTGCTGGCTGAGAACAGCTCATTTTCAACGTTCAATTCAGAATGTGATAAAACCAGATCCAGCCCCAAAAATGCATCATTCTTTTTGTTTTAGACAACATTTCATGCACTGTTAAACATGTTAAAGCAAGTTGCAAGTGAAAATCTATGTCCCTGAATGAGTTTGCATTACTGCTTATTTTGACCTCTGCTGGCTCTGAAAAGCTCATTTTCAACGTTCAATTCAGAATGTGATAAAACCAGATCCAGCCACTAAAAAGCATTTTCTTTTTGTTTTAGACAACATTTCATGCACTGTTAAATATGTTTAAGAAAGTTGCAAGTGAAAATCTATGTCTCTGACTGAGTTTGCATTACTGCTTATTTTGACCTCTGCTGGCTGAGTAAAGCTCATTTTCAACGTCCAAAGCAGAATGTGATAAAACCAGATCCAGCTACTAAAATGCATCATTCTTTTTGTTTTAGACAACATTTCATGCACTGTTAAACATGTTAAAGCAAGTTGCAAGTGAAAATCTATGTCTCTGACTGAGTTTGCATTACTGCTTATTTTGACCTCTGCTGGCTGAGAACAGCTCATTTTCAACGTTCAATTCAGAATGTGATAAAACCAGATCCAGCCACAAAAATGCATCATTCTTTTTGTTTTAGACAACATTTCATGCACTGTTAAACATGTTAAAGCAAGTTGCAAGTGAAAATCTATGTCTATGACTGAGTTTGCATTACTGCTTATTTTGACCTCTGCTGGCTCTGAAAAGCTAATTTTCAACGTTAAATTCAGAATGTGATAAAACCAGATCCAGCCACTAAAAAGCATTTTCTTTTTGTTTTAGACAACATTTCATGCACTGTTAAATATGTTTAAGAAAGTTGCAAGTGAAAATCTATGTCTCTGACTGAGTTTGCATTACTGCTTGTTTTGACCTCTGCTGGCTGAGTAAACCTCATTTTCAACGTCCAATGCAGAATGTGATAAAACCAGATCCAGCCACTAAAAAGCATTTTCTTTTTGTTTTAGACAACATTTCATGCACTGTTAAATATGTTGAAGAAAGTTGCAAGTGAAAATCTATGTCTCTGACTGAGTTTGCATTACTGCTTATTTTGACCTCTGCTGGCTGAGTAAAGCTCATTTTCAACGTCCAATGCAGAATGTGATAAAACCAGATCCAGCTACTAAAATGCATCATTCTTTTTGTTTTAGACAACATTTCATGCACTGTTAAACATGTCAAAGCAAGTTGCAAGTGAAAATCTATGTCGCTGACTGAGTTTGCATTACTGCTTATTTTGACCTCTGCTGGCTGAGAACAGCTCATTTTGAACGTTCAATTCAGAATGTGATAAAACCAGATCCAGCCACAAAAATGCATCATTCTTTTTGTTTTAGACAACATTTCATGCACTGTTAAACATGTTAAAGCAAGTTGCAAGTGAAAATCAATGTCTCTGACTGAGTTTGCATTACTGCGTATTTTGACCTCTGCTGGCTGAGAACAGCTCATTATCAACGTTCACTTTAGAATGTGATAAAACCAGATCCAGCCACAAAAATGCATCATTCTTTTTGTTTTAGACAACATTTCATGCACTATTAAATATGTTTAAGAAAGTTGCAAGTGAAAATCTATGTCTCTGACTGAGTTTGCATTACTGCTTGTTTTGACCTCTGCTGGCTGAGTAAAGCTCATTTTCAACGTCCAATGCAGAATGTGATAAAACCAGATCCAGCTACTAAAATGCATCATTCTTTTTGTTTTAGACAACATTTCATGCACTGTTAAACATGTTAAAGCAAGTTGCAAGTGAAAATCTATGTCTCTGACTGAGTTTGCATTACTGCTTATTTTGACCTCTGCTGGCTGAGAACAGCTCATTATCAACGTTCACTTTAGAATGTGATAAAACCACATCCAGCCACAAAAATGCATCATTCTTTTTGTTTTAGACAACATTTCATGCACCGTTAAACATGTTAAAGCAAGTTGCAAGTGATAAGCTATGTCTCTGACTGAGTTTGCATTACTGCTTATTTTGACCTCTGCTGGCTGAGAACAGCTCATTTTCAACGTTCAATTCAGAATGTGATAAAACCAGATCCAGCCACAAAAATGCATCATTCTTTTTGTTTTAGACAACATTTCATGCACTGTTAAACAAGTTAAAGCAAGTTGCAAGTGAAAATCTATGTCTCTGACTGAGTTTGCATTACTGCTTATTTTGACCTCTGCTGGCTGAGTAAAGCTCATTTTCAACGTCCAAAGCAGAATGTGATAAAACCAGATCCAGCTACTAAAATGCATCATTCTTTTTGTTTTAGACAACATTTCATGCACTGTTAAACATGTTAAAGCAAGTTGCAAGTGAAAATCTATGTCTCTGACTGAGTTTGCATTACTGCTTATTTTGACCTCTGCTGGCTGAGAACAGCTCATTTTCAACGTTCAATTCAGAATGTGATAAAACCAGATCCAGCCACAAAAATGCATCATTCTTTTTGTTTTAGACAACATTTCATGCACTGTTAAACATGTTAAAGCAAGTTGCAAGTGAAAATCTATGTCTATGACTGAGTTTGCATTACTGCTTATTTTGACCTCAGCTGGCTCTGAAAAGCTAATTTTCAACGTCCAAAGCAGAATGTGATAAAACCAGATCCAGCTACTAAAATGCATCATTCTTTTTGTTTTAGACAACATTTCATGCACTGTTAAACATGTCAAAGCAAGTTGCAAGTGAAAATCTATGTCGCTGACTGAGTTTGCATTACTGCTTATTTTGACCTCTGCTGGCTGAGAACAGCTCATTTTGAACGTTCAATTCAGAATGTGATAAAACCAGATCCAGCCACAAAAATGCATCATTCTTTTTGTTTTAGACAACATTTCATGCACTGTTAAACATGTTAAAGCAAGTTGCAAGTGAAAATCTATGTCTATGACTGAGTTTGCATTACTGCGTATTTTGACCTCTGCTGGCTGAGAACAGCTCATTATCAACGTTCACTTTAGAATGTGATAAAACCAGATCCAGCCACAAAAATGCATCATTCTTTTTGTTTTAGACAACATTTCATGCACTATTAAATATGTTTAAGAAAGTTGCAAGTGAAAATCTATGTCTCTGACTGAGTTTGCATTACTGCTTGTTTTGACCTCTGCTGGCTGAGTAAAGCTCATTTTCAACGTCCAATGCAGAATGTGATAAAACCAGATCCAGCTACTAAAATGCATCATTCTTTTTGTTTTAGACAACATTTCATGCACTGTTAAACATGTTAAAGCAAGTTGCAAGTGAAAATCTATGTCTCTGACTGAGTTTGCATTACTGCTTATTTTGACCTCTGCTGGCTGAGAACAGCTCATTATCAACGTTCACTTTAGAATGTGATAAAACCACATCCAGCCACAAAAATGCATCATTCTTTTTGTTTTAGACAACATTTCATGCACCGTTAAACATGTTAAAGCAAGTTGCAAGTGATAAGCTATGTCTCTGACTGAGTTTGCATTACTGCTTATTTTGACCTCTGCTGGCTGAGAACAGCTCATTTTCAACGTTCAATTCAGAATGTGATAAAACCAGATCCAGCCACAAAAATGCATCATTCTTTTTGTTTTAGACAACATTTCATGCACTGTTAAACAAGTTAAAGCAAGTTGCAAGTGAAAATCTATGTCTCTGACTGAGTTTGCATTACTGCTTATTTTGACCTCTGCTGGCTGAGTAAAGCTCATTTTCAACGTCCAATGCAGAATGTGATAAAACCAGATCCAGCTACTAAAATGCATCATTCTTTTTGTTTTAGACAACATTTCATGCACTGTTAAACATGTTAAAGCAAGTTGCAAGTGAAAATCTATGTCTATGACTGAGTTTGCATTACTGCTTATTTTGACCTCAGCTGGCTCTGAAAAGCTAATTTTCAACGTTCAATTCAGAATGTGATAAAACCAGATCCAGCCACTAAAAAGCATTTTCTTTTTGTTTTAGACAACATTTCATGCACTGTTAAATATGTTTAAGAAAGTTGCAAGTGAAAATCTATGTCTCTGACTGAGTTTGCATTACTGCTTGTTTTGACCTCTGCTGGCTGAGTAAAGCTCATTTTCAACGTCCAATGCAGAATGTGATAAAACCAGATCCAGCCACTAAAAAGCATTTTCTTTTTGTTTTAGACAACATTTCATGCACTGTTAAATATGTTTAAGAAAGTTGCAAGTGAAAATCTATGTCTCTGACTGAGTTTGCATTACTGCTTGTTTTGACCTCTGCTGGCTGAGTAAAGCTCATTTTCAACGTCCAATGCAGAATGTGATAAAACCAGATCCAGCCACTAAAAAGCATTTTCTTTTTGTTTTAGACAACATTTCATGCACTGTTAAATATGTTTAAGAAAATTGCAAGTGAAAATCTATGTCTCTGACTGAGTTTGCATTACTGCTTATTTTGACCTCTGCTGGCTGAGTAAAGCTCATTTTCAGCGTCCAATGCAGAATGTGATAAAAACCAGATCCAGCCACAAAAATGCATCATTCTTTTTGTTTTAGACAACATTTCATGCACTGTTAAATATGTTTAAGAAAGTTGCAAGTGAAAATCTATGTCTCTGACTGAGTTTGCATTACTGCTTGTTTTGACCTCAGCTGGCTGAGTAAAGCTCATTTTCAACGTCCAATGCAGAATGTGATAAAACCAGATCCAGCCACAAAAATGCATCATTCTTTTTGTTTTAGACAACATTTCATGCACTGTTAAACATGTTAAAGCAAGTTGCAAGTGAAAATCTATGTCTCTGACTGAGTTTGCATTACTGCTTAATTTGACCTCTGCTGGCTGAGAATCGCTCATTTTCAACGTTTAATTCAGTTTGTGATAAAACCAGATCCAGCCACAAAAATGCATCATTCTTTTTGTTTTAGACAACATTTCATGCACTGTTAAACATGTTAAAGCAAGTTGCAAGTGAAAATCTATGTCTTAGACTGAGTTTGCATTACTGCTTATTTTTATTTTGACCTCTGCTGGCTGAGAACAGCTGATTTTCAACGTTCAATTCAGAATGTGATAAAACCAGATCCAGCCACAAAAATGCATCATTCTTTTTGTTTTAGACAACATTTCATGCACTGTTAAACATGTTAAAGCAAGTTGCAAGTGAAAATCTATGTCTCTGACTGAGTTTGCATTACTGCTTATTTTGACCTCTGCTGGCTGAGAACAGCTCATTTCCAACGTTCAATTCAGAATGTGATAAAACCAGATCCAGCCACTAAAAAGCATTTTCTTTTTGTTTTAGACAACATTTCATGCACTGTTAAATATGTTAAAGCAAGTTGCAAGTGAAAATCTATGTCTCTGACTGAGTTTGCATTACTGCTTATTTTGACCTCTGCTGGCTCTGAAAAACTCATTTTCAACGTTCAATTCAGAATGTGATAAAACCAGATCCAGCCACTAAAAAGCATTTTCTTTTTGTTTTAGACAACATTTCATGCACTGTTAAATATGTTTAAGAAAGTTGCAAGTGAAAATCTATGTCTCTGACTGAGTTTGCATTACTGCTTATTTTGACCTCTGCTGGCTGAGTAAAGCTCATTTTCAACGTCCAATGCAAAATGTGATAAAACCAGATCCAGCTACTAAAATGCATCATTCTTTTTGTTTCAGACAACATTTCATGCAATGTTAAACATGTTAAAGCAAGTTGCAAGTGAAAATCTATGTCTCTGACTGAGTTTGCATTACTGCTTATTTTGACCTCTGCTGGCTGAAAACAGCTCATTTTCAACGTTCAATTCAGAATGTGATAAAACCAGATCCAGCCACAAAAATGCATCATTCTTTTTGTTTTAGACAACATTTCATGCACTGTTAAACATGTTAAAGCAAGTTGCAAGTGAAAATCTGTCTCTGACTGAGTTTGCATTACTGCTTATTTTGACCTCTGCTGGCTGAGAACAGCTCATTTTCAACGTTCAATTCAGAATGTGATAAAACCAGATCCAGCCCCAAAAATGCATCATTCTTTTTGTTTTAGACAACATTTCATGCACTGTTAAACATGTTAAAGCAAGTTGCAAGTGAAAATCTATGTCCCTGAATGAGTTTGCATTACTGCTTATTTTGACCTCTGCTGGCTCTGAAAAGCTCATTTTCAACGTTCAATTCAGAATGTGATAAAACCAGATCCAGCCACTAAAAAGCATTTTCTTTTTGTTTTAGACAACATTTCATGCACTGTTAAATATGTTTAAGAAAGTTGCAAGTGAAAATCTCTGTCTCTGACTGAGTTTGCATTACTGCTTATTTTGACCTCTGCTGGCTGAGTAAAGCTCATTTTCAACGTCCAAAGCAGAATGTGATAAAACCAGATCCAGCTACTAAAATGCATCATTCTTTTTGTTTTAGACAACATTTCATGCACTGTTAAACATGTTAAAGCAAGTTGCAAGTGAAAATCTATGTCTCTGACTGAGTTTGCATTACTGCTTATTTTGACCTCTGCTGGCTGAGAACAGCTCATTTTCAACGTTCAATTCAGAATGTGATAAAACCAGATCCAGCCACAAAAATGCATCATTCTTTTTGTTTTAGACAACATTTCATGCACTGTTAAACATGTTAAAGCAAGTTGCAAGTGAAAATCTATGTCTATGACTGAGTTTGCATTACTGCTTATTTTGACCTCTGCTGGCTCTGAAAAGCTAATTTTCAACGTTCAATTCAGAATGTGATAAAACCAGATCCAGCCACTAAAAAGCATTTTCTTTTTGTTTTAGACAACATTTCATGCACTGTTAAATATGTTTAAGAAAGTTGCAAGTGAAAATCTATGTCTCTGACTGAGTTTGCATTACTGCTTGTTTTGACCTCTGCTGGCTGAGTAAACCTCATTTTCAACGTCCAATGCAGAATGTGATAAAACCAGATCCAGCCACTAAAAAGCATTTTCTTTTTGTTTTAGACAACATTTCATGCACTGTTAAATATGTTGAAGAAAGTTGCAAGTGAAAATCTATGTCTCTGACTGAGTTTGCATTACTGCTTATTTTGACCTCTGCTGGCTGAGTAAAGCTCATTTTCAACGTCCAATGCAGAATGTGATAAAACCAGATCCAGCTACTAAAATGCATCATTCTTTTTGTTTTAGACAACATTTCATGCACTGTTAAACATGTTAAAGCAAGTTGCAAGTGAAAATCTATGTCTCTGACTGAGTTTGCATTACTGCTTATTTTGACCTCTGCTGGCTGAGAACAGCTCATTTTCAATGATCAATTCAGAATGTGATAAAACCAGATCCAGCCCCAAAAATGCATCATTCTTTTTGTTTTAGACAACATTTCATGCACTGTTAAACATGTTAAAGCAAGTTGCAAGTGAAAATATATGTCGCTGACTGAGTTTGCATTACTGCTTATTTTGACCTCTGCTGGCTCTGAAAAGCTCATTTTCAACGTTCAATTCAGAATGTGATAAAACCAGATCCAGCCACTAAAATGCATCATTCTTTTAGTTTTAGACAACATTTCATGCACTGTTAAACATTTTAAAGCAAGTTGCAAGTGAAAATCTATGTCTATGACTGAGTTTGCATTACTGCTTATTTTGACCTCTGCTGGCTCTGAAAAGCTCATTTTCAACGTTCAATTCAGAATGTGATAAAACCAGATCCAGCCACTAAAATGCATTTTCTTTTTGTTTTAGACAACATTTCATGCACTGTTAAATATGTTTAAGAAAGTTGCAAGTGAAAATCTATGTCTCTGACTGAGTTTGCATTACTGCTTGTTTTGACCTCAGCTGGCTGAGTAAAGCTCATTTTCAACGTCCAATGCAGAATGTGATAAAACCAGATCCAGCCACAAAAATGCATCATTCTTTTTGTTTTAGACAACATTTCATGCACTGTTAAACATGTTAAAGCAAGTTGCAAGTGAAAATCTATGTCTCTGACTGAGTTTGCATTACTGCTTAATTTGACCTCTGCTGGCTGAGAACCGCTCATTTTCAACGTTCAATTCAGAATGTGATAAAACCAGATCCAGCCACTAAAAAGCATTTTCTTTTTGTTTTAGACAACATTTCATGCACTGTTAAATATGTTAAAGCAAGTTGCAAGTGAAAATCTATGTCTCTGACTGAGTTTGCATTACTGCTTATTTTGACCTCTGCTGGCTCTGAAAAACTCATTTTCAACGTTCAATTCAGAATGTGATAAAACCAGATCCAGCCACTAAAAAGCATTTTCTTTTTGTTTTAGACAACATTTCATGCACTGTTAAATATGTTTAAGAAAGTTGCAAGTGAAAATCTATGTCTCTGACTGAGTTTGCATTACTGCTTATTTTGACCTCTGCTGGCTGAGTAAAGCTCATTTTCAACGTCCAATGCAAAATGTGATAAAACCAGATCCAGCTACTAAAATGCATCATTCTTTTTGTTTTAGACAACATTTCATGCAATGTTAAACATGTTAAAGCAAGTTGCAAGTGAAAATCTATGTCTCTGACTGAGTTTGCATTACTGCTTATTTTTACCTCTGCTGGCTGAAAACAGCTCATTTTCAACGTTCAATTCAGAATGTGATAAAACCAGATCCAGCCACAAAAATGCATCATTCTTTTTTTGTTTTAGACAACATTTCATGCACTGTTAAACATGTTAAAGCAAGTTGCAAGTGAAAATCTGTCTCTGACTGAGTTTGCATTACTGCTTATTTTGACCTCTGCTGGCTGAGAACAGCTCATTTTCAACGTTCAATTCAGAATGTGATAAAACCAGATCCAGCCCCAAAAATGCATCATTCTTTTTGTTTTAGACAACATTTCATGCACTGTTAAACATGTTAAAGCAAGTTGCAAGTGAAAATCTATGTCCCTGAATGAGTTTGCATTACTGCTTATTTTGACCTCTGCTGGCTCTGAAAAGCTCATTTTCAACGTTCAATTCAGAATGTGATAAAACCAGATCCAGCCACTAAAAAGCATTTTCTTTTTGTTTTAGACAACATTTCATGCACTGTTAAATATGTTTAAGAAAGTTGCAAGTGAAAATCTATGTCTCTGACTGAGTTTGCATTACTGCTTATTTTGACCTCTGCTGGCTGAGTAAAGCTCATTTTCAACGTCCAAAGCAGAATGTGATAAAACCAGATCCAGCTACTAAAATGCATCATTCTTTTTGTTTTAGACAACATTTCATGCACTGTTAAACATGTTAAAGCAAGTTGCAAGTGAAAATCTATGTCTCTGACTGAGTTTGCATTACTGCTTATTTTGACCTCTGCTGGCTGAGAACAGCTCATTTTCAACGTTCAATTCAGAATGTGATAAAACCAGATCCAGCCACAAAAATGCATCATTCTTTTTGTTTTAGACAACATTTCATGCACTGTTAAACATGTTAAAGCAAGTTGCAAGTGAAAATCTATGTCTCTGACTGAGTTTGCATTACTGCTTATTTTGACCTCTGCTGGCTGAGAACAGCTCATTTTCAACGTTCAATTCAGAATGTGATAAAACCAGATCCAGCCACAAAAATGCATCATTCTTTTTGTTTTAGACAACATTTCATGCACTGTTAAACATGTTAAAGCAAGTTGCAAGTGAAAATCTATGTCTATGACTGAGTTTGCATTACTGCTTATTTTGACCTCTGCTGGCTCTGAAAAGCTAATTTTCAACGTTAAATTCAGAATGTGATAAAACCAGATCCAGCCACTAAAAAGCATTTTCTTTTTGTTTTAGACAACATTTCATGCACTGTTAAATATGTTTAAGAAAGTTGCAAGTGAAAATCTATGTCTCTGACTGAGTTTGCATTACTGCTTGTTTTGACCTCTGCTGGCTGAGTAAACCTCATTTTCAACGTCCAATGCAGAATGTGATAAAACCAGATCCAGCCACTAAAAAGCATTTTCTTTTTGTTTTAGACAACATTTCATGCACTGTTAAATATGTTGAAGAAAGTTGCAAGTGAAAATCTATGTCTCTGACTGAGTTTGCATTACTGCTTATTTTGACCTCTGCTGGCTGAGTAAAGCTCATTTTCAACGTCCAATGCAGAATGTGATAAAACCAGATCCAGCTACTAAAATGCATCATTCTTTTTGTTTTAGACAACATTTCATGCACTGTTAAACATGTCAAAGCAAGTTGCAAGTGAAAATCTATGTCGCTGACTGAGTTTGCATTACTGCTTATTTTGACCTCTGCTGGCTGAGAACAGCTCATTTTGAACGTTCAATTCAGAATGTGATAAAACCAGATCCAGCCACAAAAATGCATCATTCTTTTTGTTTTAGACAACATTTCATGCACTGTTAAACATGTTAAAGCAAGTTGCAAGTGAAAATCAATGTCTCTGACTGAGTTTGCATTACTGCGTATTTTGACCTCTGCTGGCTGAGAACAGCTCATTATCAACGTTCACTTTAGAATGTGATAAAACCAGATCCAGCCACAAAAATGCATCATTCTTTTTGTTTTAGACAACATTTCATGCACTATTAAATATGTTTAAGAAAGTTGCAAGTGAAAATCTATGTCTCTGACTGAGTTTGCATTACTGCTTGTTTTGACCTCTGCTGGCTGAGTAAAGCTCATTTTCAACGTCCAATGCAGAATGTGATAAAACCAGATCCAGCTACTAAAATGCATCATTCTTTTTGTTTTAGACAACATTTCATGCACTGTTAAACATGTTAAAGCAAGTTGCAAGTGAAAATCTATGTCTCTGACTGAGTTTGCATTACTGCTTATTTTGACCTCTGCTGGCTGAGAACAGCTCATTATCAACGTTCACTTTAGAATGTGATAAAACCACATCCAGCCACAAAAATGCATCATTCTTTTTGTTTTAGACAACATTTCATGCACCGTTAAACATGTTAAAGCAAGTTGCAAGTGATAAGCTATGTCTCTGACTGAGTTTGCATTACTGCTTATTTTGACCTCTGCTGGCTGAGAACAGCTCATTTTCAACGTTCAATTCAGAATGTGATAAAACCAGATCCAGCCACAAAAATGCATCATTCTTTTTGTTTTAGACAACATTTCATGCACTGTTAAACAAGTTAAAGCAAGTTGCAAGTGAAAATCTATGTCTCTGACTGAGTTTGCATTACTGCTTATTTTGACCTCTGCTGGCTGAGTAAAGCTCATTTTCAACGTCCAAAGCAGAATGTGATAAAACCAGATCCAGCTACTAAAATGCATCATTCTTTTTGTTTTAGACAACATTTCATGCACTGTTAAACATGTTAAAGCAAGTTGCAAGTGAAAATCTATGTCTCTGACTGAGTTTGCATTACTGCTTATTTTGACCTCTGCTGGCTGAGAACAGCTCATTTTCAACGTTCAATTCAGAATGTGATAAAACCAGATCCAGCCACAAAAATGCATCATTCTTTTTGTTTTAGACAACATTTCATGCACTGTTAAACATGTTAAAGCAAGTTGCAAGTGAAAATCTATGTCTATGACTGAGTTTGCATTACTGCTTATTTTGACCTCAGCTGGCTCTGAAAAGCTAATTTTCAACGTCCAAAGCAGAATGTGATAAAACCAGATCCAGCTACTAAAATGCATCATTCTTTTTGTTTTAGACAACATTTCATGCACTGTTAAACATGTCAAAGCAAGTTGCAAGTGAAAATCTATGTCGCTGACTGAGTTTGCATTACTGCTTATTTTGACCTCTGCTGGCTGAGAACAGCTCATTTTGAACGTTCAATTCAGAATGTGATAAAACCAGATCCAGCCACAAAAATGCATCATTCTTTTTGTTTTAGACAACATTTCATGCACTGTTAAACATGTTAAAGCAAGTTGCAAGTGAAAATCAATGTCTCTGACTGAGTTTGCATTACTGCGTATTTTGACCTCTGCTGGCTGAGAACAGCTCATTATCAACGTTCACTTTAGAATGTGATAAAACCAGATCCAGCCACAAAAATGCATCATTCTTTTTGTTTTAGACAACATTTCATGCACTATTAAATATGTTTAAGAAAGTTGCAAGTGAAAATCTATGTCTCTGACTGAGTTTGCATTACTGCTTGTTTTGACCTCTGCTGGCTGAGTAAAGCTCATTTTCAACGTCCAATGCAGAATGTGATAAAACCAGATCCAGCTACTAAAATGCATCATTCTTTTTGTTTTAGACAACATTTCATGCACTGTTAAACATGTTAAAGCAAGTTGCAAGTGAAAATCTATGTCTCTGACTGAGTTTGCATTACTGCTTATTTTGACCTCTGCTGGCTGAGAACAGCTCATTATCAACGTTCACTTTAGAATGTGATAAAACCACATCCAGCCACAAAAATGCATCATTCTTTTTGTTTTAGACAACATTTCATGCACCGTTAAACATGTTAAAGCAAGTTGCAAGTGATAAGCTATGTCTCTGACTGAGTTTGCATTACTGCTTATTTTGACCTCTGCTGGCTGAGAACAGCTCATTTTCAACGTTCAATTCAGAATGTGATAAAACCAGATCCAGCCACAAAAATGCATCATTCTTTTTGTTTTAGACAACATTTCATGCACTGTTAAACAAGTTAAAGCAAGTTGCAAGTGAAAATCTATGTCTCTGACTGAGTTTGCATTACTGCTTATTTTGACCTCTGCTGGCTGAGTAAAGCTCATTTTCAACGTCCAATGCAGAATGTGATAAAACCAGATCCAGCTACTAAAATGCATCATTCTTTTTGTTTTAGACAACATTTCATGCACTGTTAAACATGTTAAAGCAAGTTGCAAGTGAAAATCTATGTCTATGACTGAGTTTGCATTACTGCTTATTTTGACCTCAGCTGGCTCTGAAAAGCTAATTTTCAACGTTCAATTCAGAATGTGATAAAACCAGATCCAGCCACTAAAAAGCATTTTCTTTTTGTTTTAGACAACATTTCATGCACTGTTAAATATGTTTAAGAAAGTTGCAAGTGAAAATCTATGTCTCTGACTGAGTTTGCATTACTGCTTGTTTTGACCTCTGCTGGCTGAGTAAAGCTCATTTTCAACGTCCAATGCAGAATGTGATAAAACCAGATCCAGCCACTAAAAAGCATTTTCTTTTTGTTTTAGACAACATTTCATGCACTGTTAAATATGTTTAAGAAAGTTGCAAGTGAAAATCTATGTCTCTGACTGAGTTTGCATTACTGCTTGTTTTGACCTCTGCTGGCTGAGTAAAGCTCATTTTCAACGTCCAATGCAGAATGTGATAAAACCAGATCCAGCCACTAAAAAGCATTTTCTTTTTGTTTTAGACAACATTTCATGCACTGTTAAATATGTTTAAGAAAATTGCAAGTGAAAATCTATGTCTCTGACTGAGTTTGCATTACTGCTTATTTTGACCTCTGCTGGCTGAGTAAAGCTCATTTTCAGCGTCCAATGCAGAATGTGATAAAAACCAGATCCAGCCACAAAAATGCATCATTCTTTTTGTTTTAGACAACATTTCATGCACTGTTAAATATGTTTAAGAAAGTTGCAAGTGAAAATCTATGTCTCTGACTGAGTTTGCATTACTGCTTGTTTTGACCTCAGCTGGCTGAGTAAAGCTCATTTTCAACGTCCAATGCAGAATGTGATAAAACCAGATCCAGCCACAAAAATGCATCATTCTTTTTGTTTTAGACAACATTTCATGCACTGTTAAACATGTTAAAGCAAGTTGCAAGTGAAAATCTATGTCTATGACTGAGTTTGCATTACTGCTTAATTTGACCTCTGCTGGCTGAGAATCGCTCATTTTCAACGTTTAATTCAGTTTGTGATAAAACCAGATCCAGCCACAAAAATGCATCATTCTTTTTGTTTTAGACAACATTTCATGCACTGTTAAACATGTTAAAGCAAGTTGCAAGTGAAAATCTATGTCTTAGACTGAGTTTGCATTACTGCTTATTTTTATTTTGACCTCTGCTGGCTGAGAACAGCTGATTTTCAACGTTCAATTCAGAATGTGATAAAACCAGATCCAGCCACAAAAATGCATCATTCTTTTTGTTTTAGACAACATTTCATGCACTGTTAAACATGTTAAAGCAAGTTGCAAGTGAAAATCTATGTCTCTGACTGAGTTTGCATTACTGCTTATTTTGACCTCTGCTGGCTGAGAACAGCTCATTTCCAACGTTCAATTCAGAATGTGATAAAACCAGATCCAGCCACTAAAAAGCATTTTCTTTTTGTTTTAGACAACATTTCATGCACTGTTAAATATGTTAAAGCAAGTTGCAAGTGAAAATCTATGTCTCTGACTGAGTTTGCATTACTGCTTATTTTGACCTCTGCTGGCTCTGAAAAACTCATTTTCAACGTTCAATTCAGAATGTGATAAAACCAGATCCAGCCACTAAAAAGCATTTTCTTTTTGTTTTAGACAACATTTCATGCACTGTTAAATATGTTTAAGAAAGTTGCAAGTGAAAATCTATGTCTCTGACTGAGTTTGCATTACTGCTTATTTTGACCTCTGCTGGCTGAGTAAAGCTCATTTTCAACGTCCAATGCAAAATGTGATAAAACCAGATCCAGCTACTAAAATGCATCATTCTTTTTGTTTCAGACAACATTTCATGCAATGTTAAACATGTTAAAGCAAGTTGCAAGTGAAAATCTATGTCTCTGACTGAGTTTGCATTACTGCTTATTTTGACCTCTGCTGGCTGAAAACAGCTCATTTTCAACGTTCAATTCAGAATGTGATAAAACCAGATCCAGCCACAAAAATGCATCATTCTTTTTGTTTTAGACAACATTTCATGCACTGTTAAACATGTTAAAGCAAGTTGCAAGTGAAAATCTGTCTCTGACTGAGTTTGCATTACTGCTTATTTTGACCTCTGCTGGCTGAGAACAGCTCATTTTCAACGTTCAATTCAGAATGTGATAAAACCAGATCCAGCCCCAAAAATGCATCATTCTTTTTGTTTTAGACAACATTTCATGCACTGTTAAACATGTTAAAGCAAGTTGCAAGTGAAAATCTATGTCCCTGAATGAGTTTGCATTACTGCTTATTTTGACCTCTGCTGGCTCTGAAAAGCTCATTTTCAACGTTCAATTCAGAATGTGATAAAACCAGATCCAGCCACTAAAAAGCATTTTCTTTTTGTTTTAGACAACATTTCATGCACTGTTAAATATGTTTAAGAAAGTTGCAAGTGAAAATCTCTGTCTCTGACTGAGTTTGCATTACTGCTTATTTTGACCTCTGCTGGCTGAGTAAAGCTCATTTTCAACGTCCAAAGCAGAATGTGATAAAACCAGATCCAGCTACTAAAATGCATCATTCTTTTTGTTTTAGACAACATTTCATGCACTGTTAAACATGTTAAAGCAAGTTGCAAGTGAAAATCTATGTCTCTGACTGAGTTTGCATTACTGCTTATTTTGACCTCTGCTGGCTGAGAACAGCTCATTTTCAACGTTCAATTCAGAATGTGATAAAACCAGATCCAGCCACAAAAATGCATCATTCTTTTTGTTTTAGACAACATTTCATGCACTGTTAAACATGTTAAAGCAAGTTGCAAGTGAAAATCTATGTCTATGACTGAGTTTGCATTACTGCTTATTTTGACCTCTGCTGGCTCTGAAAAGCTAATTTTCAACGTTCAATTCAGAATGTGATAAAACCAGATCCAGCCACTAAAAAGCATTTTCTTTTTGTTTTAGACAACATTTCATGCACTGTTAAATATGTTTAAGAAAGTTGCAAGTGAAAATCTATGTCTCTGACTGAGTTTGCATTACTGCTTGTTTTGACCTCTGCTGGCTGAGTAAACCTCATTTTCAACGTCCAATGCAGAATGTGATAAAACCAGATCCAGCCACTAAAAAGCATTTTCTTTTTGTTTTAGACAACATTTCATGCACTGTTAAATATGTTGAAGAAAGTTGCAAGTGAAAATCTATGTCTCTGACTGAGTTTGCATTACTGCTTATTTTGACCTCTGCTGGCTGAGTAAAGCTCATTTTCAACGTCCAATGCAGAATGTGATAAAACCAGATCCAGCTACTAAAATGCATCATTCTTTTTGTTTTAGACAACATTTCATGCACTGTTAAACATGTTAAAGCAAGTTGCAAGTGAAAATCTATGTCTCTGACTGAGTTTGCATTACTGCTTATTTTGACCTCTGCTGGCTGAGAACAGCTCATTTTCAATGATCAATTCAGAATGTGATAAAACCAGATCCAGCCCCAAAAATGCATCATTCTTTTTGTTTTAGACAACATTTCATGCACTGTTAAACATGTTAAAGCAAGTTGCAAGTGAAAATATATGTCGCTGACTGAGTTTGCATTACTGCTTATTTTGACCTCTGCTGGCTCTGAAAAGCTCATTTTCAACGTTCAATTCAGAATGTGATAAAACCAGATCCAGCCACTAAAATGCATCATTCTTTTAGTTTTAGACAACATTTCATGCACTGTTAAACATTTTAAAGCAAGTTGCAAGTGAAAATCTATGTCTATGACTGAGTTTGCATTACTGCTTATTTTGACCTCTGCTGGCTCTGAAAAGCTCATTTTCAACGTTCAATTCAGAATGTGATAAAACCAGATCCAGCCACTAAAATGCATTTTCTTTTTGTTTTAGACAACATTTCATGCACTGTTAAATATGTTTAAGAAAGTTGCAAGTGAAAATCTATGTCTCTGACTGAGTTTGCATTACTGCTTGTTTTGACCTCAGCTGGCTGAGTAAAGCTCATTTTCAACGTCCAATGCAGAATGTGATAAAACCAGATCCAGCCACAAAAATGCATCATTCTTTTTGTTTTAGACAACATTTCATGCACTGTTAAACATGTTAAAGCAAGTTGCAAGTGAAAATCTATGTCTCTGACTGAGTTTGCATTACTGCTTAATTTGACCTCTGCTGGCTGAGAACCGCTCATTTTCAACGTTCAATTCAGAATGTGATAAAACCAGATCCAGCCACTAAAAAGCATTTTCTTTTTGTTTTAGACAACATTTCATGCACTGTTAAATATGTTAAAGCAAGTTGCAAGTGAAAATCTATGTCTCTGACTGAGTTTGCATTACTGCTTATTTTGACCTCTGCTGGCTCTGAAAAACTCATTTTCAACGTTCAATTCAGAATGTGATAAAACCAGATCCAGCCACTAAAAAGCATTTTCTTTTTGTTTTAGACAACATTTCATGCACTGTTAAATATGTTTAAGAAAGTTGCAAGTGAAAATCTATGTCTCTGACTGAGTTTGCATTACTGCTTATTTTGACCTCTGCTGGCTGAGTAAAGCTCATTTTCAACGTCCAATGCAAAATGTGATAAAACCAGATCCAGCTACTAAAATGCATCATTCTTTTTGTTTTAGACAACATTTCATGCAATGTTAAACATGTTAAAGCAAGTTGCAAGTGAAAATCTATGTCTCTGACTGAGTTTGCATTACTGCTTATTTTTACCTCTGCTGGCTGAAAACAGCTCATTTTCAACGTTCAATTCAGAATGTGATAAAACCAGATCCAGCCACAAAAATGCATCATTCTTTTTTTGTTTTAGACAACATTTCATGCACTGTTAAACATGTTAAAGCAAGTTGCAAGTGAAAATCTGTCTCTGACTGAGTTTGCATTACTGCTTATTTTGACCTCTGCTGGCTGAGAACAGCTCATTTTCAACGTTCAATTCAGAATGTGATAAAACCAGATCCAGCCCCAAAAATGCATCATTCTTTTTGTTTTAGACAACATTTCATGCACTGTTAAACATGTTAAAGCAAGTTGCAAGTGAAAATCTATGTCCCTGAATGAGTTTGCATTACTGCTTATTTTGACCTCTGCTGGCTCTGAAAAGCTCATTTTCAACGTTCAATTCAGAATGTGATAAAACCAGATCCAGCCACTAAAAAGCATTTTCTTTTTGTTTTAGACAACATTTCATGCACTGTTAAATATGTTTAAGAAAGTTGCAAGTGAAAATCTATGTCTCTGACTGAGTTTGCATTACTGCTTATTTTGACCTCTGCTGGCTGAGTAAAGCTCATTTTCAACGTCCAAAGCAGAATGTGATAAAACCAGATCCAGCTACTAAAATGCATCATTCTTTTTGTTTTAGACAACATTTCATGCACTGTTAAACATGTTAAAGCAAGTTGCAAGTGAAAATCTATGTCTCTGACTGAGTTTGCATTACTGCTTATTTTGACCTCTGCTGGCTGAGAACAGCTCATTTTCAACGTTCAATTCAGAATGTGATAAAACCAGATCCAGCCACAAAAATGCATCATTCTTTTTGTTTTAGACAACATTTCATGCACTGTTAAACATGT